>NC_134569.1:69275861-69632111 GCF_050947875.1 Dermacentor variabilis | reverse complement strand
GAGGACAGCAGTTCGCATTGCAGGGGTACAAGCCCTCCGAAGACACCTGTATACACAAAAGTGGATATCTTGGATAGACGGCTTTCAGCGAAGCCATAACAGCAGCGACGCCTCGGCAGAGCAACTGGTCCGCGATGGCGGACAACGTTTGCTGCGTCAGCTTAGCTGGGTCATTCCCGCAATGAGGTCGAGCCGAGGCTGAAGAAAGGGGAAGACTTGGATGGCTGAAGGATGGAGAGGGTGCGTCCTTTACGACGAGCAACGATCTGATGCCAATCCGAGCTCCACTTGCAAGGAACGAGTGCGGCTTTGTCTGTGATTGTGCCGCTTCGTAAGTCTTCAGTGCTGAGACTGGAAAACCAGAGAAAAGAGAAGTAGTAACAGAAGGGAAAAATAACAAAGATGGCACCACCTTCGCTCAGAGTGGATGAAGTCCTTTGATCGCGCTGGATACGTAACGTGAAAGTACCGTTGCTTCATGTTTTTTCTCGCTATACTCGAAGGAAAGGATGAAGAAGACGGCACTCTGCCTTATTGGATACTTACTAGGTGGCGGGTCCCGGCGGAAGTTACGGCTCGGCGAGGCAGTAGTGACGCCTGCATGATCTCTGGAGAGCACTTTGCATAAAATTCTGGCTCCGTGAAGGTGTCTCTGACTCCCTTATTTTCTCTGTGCCTGATATGTGGGAAAGCAGCTGTCAGTTGTCACCATTGTAACCAACTCGCGGTTTTAGTTTCACTTGAAGGAGTTATCGTCTTAAATAAAGGTGCGCGCGACGGGCACTTGGAAAAGGAACGCGAAGAGATTATTTTAGCAATCCGTCTTTTTTTCTTTCTTTCTTGAATGGCGAGATTAAAGGAATTTCTATGAATTAACAATATGCAAACGTGTAACTAACGGCACAGACTGAGCATGCAATGAAGAATCCACAAGTGCTAATCCTCAAGTGCAAATACTATTTCGCTTAACGACAACCTGGAAATGATAGCCTGATCTACGTGAGATTTTATATCGCCGTTCTTGCGACAGAGGTATTCCTGTGTAGGGAGCCTGGTGTTAAATAAACAAATTGAGCAACAAACAGTAAATGCTGGAAAGAGATCACGAGAATGAAAATGTTTCGTTTGTCAGAAGTAGAAATCATATTGGAGACAGAGAAAGCTTTGCAGTGAAGTATCATGAAAAGAGCTACGTGCCGATGCGAATATAACAGCGGTACGTAATTAACTCATGGTTTCGATGACAACATTGACGCTGATAATATTTCAAACATTTCATTTTGTTCCTGGCCAACGCAGAGCTTTCTGGCAAGGAAACAATCAGCTGAAAGGAAAGTTAACTGGAATATGGCTTGTGTTTTAGTAATTCCACTTAGGGAAACATTCTTTAAAACACAGCTGTTTGATACCTAGTTCATTTGCTTTCGTGCAAACTGTACTTACCTAGTAAAACATTGTATTAGTAATTTATCTAATAAGATGGACTTCCATTAAACACGCTAACGCGATTATGTTAGCGTTCCATTAGGAACACTAACATAATCCTAATCCATAAGAAAGGGGACGCCAAAGACTTGAAAAATTATAGACCGATCAGCTTACTGTCAGCTGCCTACAAACTATTTACTAAGGTAATCGCAAATAGAATAAGGAACACCTTAGACTTCTGTCAAGCAAAGGATCACGCAGGATTCCGTAAAGGCTACTCAACAATAGACCATATTCACACTATCAATCAGGTGATAGGGAAATGTGCGGAATATAACAAACCCTTATAATAGCTTTCATTGATTGCGAGTAAGCATTTCATTCTGTCGAAACCTCAGCAGTCACGGAGGCATTACGGAATCAGGGTGTAGACGAGCCGTATGTAAAAATACTGAAATATTTGTATAGCGGCTCCCCAGCCACCGTAGTCTTCCATAAAGAAAGCAACAAAATCCCAATAAAGAAATGCGTCAGGCAGGGAGATACGATCTCTCCAATGCTATTCACAGCGTGTTTACAGGAGGTATTCAGAGACCTGGATTGGGAAGAATTGGGGATAAAAGTTAATGGAGAATACCTTAATAACTTGCGATTCGCTGATGATATTGGGGACGAATTGGTGGTGGTGGTGGTGATTTCCTTGGAGCTATATAAATTCAACCCCTCAATCTCCCTTATAGTTTGCTGATGCCTAAGAAAGAACTCGCTTGACCCAGAGATCTCACGTGGATAATTACGAATAATTTATTTTCACCTCCCAACAGTCTCCCCTTTCACGTCAAACATGAGCTTATTTAAACGCTAGCCACGTTGTCACGGCCGTTTCGGTGTGGCTTGAGCTCCTTAAAGGATAATACAGGAAACGGCGAACCATCGGCTAGCGTCGCCTAGCTTTCGCGCCTCCTCGGTTTCCGCCCCACCTACTTCCACGCTAACTTACACGCTAACAATCAAGTAGGCTTAATTTGGACTTTGTGCTAGGCACTGGGAAAATCGGTGGTGGTAAGGTGCGATGAGGTGGTGACGTGAGCTTTTGAAGCCAGGTTAAACATCCGGCTTCGGATACTATTGAGAGCTCCTAAATGTCAACTCAGTCATTTCACTTTCACTACTTGAAACTGATAATAGTTAAGAGTTCACTGCTTTTTCGCGATAGGTAAGCATCCACTGCTTAACACTGATGCTGATTTGCATCGGCAGTATAGCCGCGTTTTCGTAACTGCATAGACGTTACGCAGACAAGAGAATCTACGTGAGAGAAATGTACGTCAAACAGATTTGATGACGACGAAGACTTACAAAGTGTTAGGATGAGGTGCGACAGGAAGGGTGAGTGAAGTAGCTTAATAGTATCTGTTGTCGATAGAGGTGTTCGCTTTCTTTCGTGAAAGGAGATGAGCTTTTTAACAAACCAAAACATCTTTAACACACCAAAGCATTCTGCTCTTCATTTATTTATTTATTTATTTATTTATTTATTTATTTATTTATTTATTTATTTTTGCAGCAGCTGTACTACCTGCCCTGGAGGACTTAACATTATAACTTTGAGGTTTTTAGCGCACAAAAAGTGACAAGAGACTGGCGCAAGACGCGGACACAGCGCTAACTTCCAGCAATTGTTTTATTCTACAAAGCGGTACACATATATATAGGTAACAGACAACAGCGTACGCATGCGCATATGTACTGGTTTCTAATCAAATGAGAAAGCAACGAGACATGTGTAATGGAAAGTTAAGATGATATCGAAGATGAAAAAGCGACCATGCATAGGCAAAAAAAAATTTTGTAATTGCAAGATTAAAATGTCATCTCCATCAAGCCACCCTCTGTGTCACGTTTAGAAAACCGAATTCTTTACATATATATATATATATATATATATATATATATATATATATATATATATATATATATATATATGTGTGTGTGTGTGTGTGTGTGTGTGTGTGTGTGTGTGTGTGTGTGTGTGTGTGTTTGTGTACGGCTTCGTAGAATAAAACAATTGTTGGAAGTTAGCTCGGTGTCCGCGTCTTGCCCCTGGCTCTAGTGCCTTTTTGTGCTCTCAAAACCTCTAAGTTTTGGAATACCAACACGTCCTAACCTACGCTCTTTCAAATTAACAATATAGGCAGAAAAAATAACCAATATCATAAACGCAGGTATTTCAGGGTTTACTTTTATCGAAAAAGAACGGCATGGAATGTAAAAATGTTTCTAACCTCCGGAGGTCAAAGCTAATGCCTCAAGACGTAGCCGGCAATATTATCGTTCCCCGTCGTGTGATACACCGTTCTTGCTGGAATGCTATGACGCATACGCGAGGTTCAAATTATTTACAACGGCATTATCACATATACAGCATAAGTTATAACAGTTTAGCAAACGTATGAAGAAACGGATATATTTGTGAAATTAATACAATGAGAACAGATCAAATAAAAGAAATATACGAGTAAAGTCCCTACTCACAGCAAGGTAGGTTACAGGTTTCACCTACAGCTTCCTTTGTCAGTGTGATGATGAAAAATTTAATAATAATAATAATAATAATAATAATAATAATAATAATAATAATAATATTGTTCTTTCTCACAAATTGCTCGGTTGGCTGGCGGCTGAACTCCACACTTGGTGCACCTTTTCATTCTAAGTATGGACTCACTGATTCATGTTCACATTTGAGGACAGCCGTCAAATCTTGAAGCTACCGTTGTTCTGTAAGCAGTCATGCGGCACCCGTCTAATATAAAAACTATGACATAAGCAATATACAGGGCATACCAACTGTAACCCACCAAGATTTAAGAATATGGGTCTCGGACATTATTGCGAATATTGAGCAGGGCAAACCGGTAGACTGGAGGCGCGCAATCTGGCCATTCAAACTAGTATGCAGCAAATGAACACAATACTTTACTAGCAACAATTCGAGGCACAAAGAAACAATCGCTCATCTCACAACTTTGCGCGCAGACGAAAGATAAAAGCTTTTTGTGAGCACATGCAGAGTACATCAAGCGAAGTCGTTGCTGGATGGATAGACATCCAGCAAATATGTCGGTGCAAGTAAAACATACGGAATGACTAAACCTTGTGCCAAACAAATCGCGCAGCCACGTGCTTTCGGGGGGCGCAGTTGCAGAGAATGCAGCTGCGTGACAGAGTAAATTAGACGCAAGGACACCTTCGCTTGTCCCAGAATGAGGCAACCCGCCAGTGATGAACGCAAAATGCCCACTTACGCCATTAGTCTTGGCGGAGAAACGGCACCATGCATAACAACCCGCACTGCTCGGAGTCGTAAATCACCCCACAGCGCTTCATGGTGTGTACGGGTGCGTGCCACAGGTCCTCTATACAACAAACCACCAGACTAAGGTGCGCGCCATACTGCAGTGAGGCCGGTTCGGCACTGCTGTTCGTGTTGCTTGGTTTATTGACTCGTCCCGCCCACTGGTTATAATGTAGTGCAGTGATGTAGCCGATTAAATATATGTACACATACCGCTTGGGAAACAGCTTGCGGCAGCGGTTGGATAGCGACCGCTGGCAACGATTCTCGGCTTGTTTGTGGGCAAACACGCACCCAAATGACCTTGGCAGTTGCACCATCCCGTGCTCGACCTGGAGAAAAACGAGCACCCGGTAATCGAGTCATCAGTACAGGACAAAACTCTTTTTCTCGCCGTAGCCACTTTTACGACAGTCTCGGCTTAATATTTGGCTCGCGCGCTGTTTGCTTAGCTAAACAGTGGAACACGACACTTACTCTTTAACTTTCAGTGTATAGAAAAATGACATGTTAGGCCGTTTTAGGGCTGGCTGTCCACCGAGAGAGAGGAGTGATAAGAGAACTGCAAGGAGAATAACCACGCTCAGAGAGAGTCACCGTCTTTATTTGTCAGAGACGGTTGGTTACCCTTCAGGCCCTTGACACACGAAATCTTCATGCAGTTATGAAACTGAAGTGGCTTAGTAACGAATGATGAATAGCATGCCGGGAGTGTCCAACCTTGACATGCGAGGACATGGAATCATCCTTGACTATCAACTTTACGCAGCGGGTGTTACCAAGCAAAGCACATGCGTGATAATAATTCATTCGGTGGCTGGTTTCATGAGAATAGGTAAGTCCGAGTTCATTATGGCCAAATCAGTGTCGTAGATGACGCCCACCATGCCGGCTCCGTCCAATGGCACGATCGCTGGCACTTTGATGCCACCCAAATATGTTGTTTTTCGAAGCTTGTCAAACGCAGTATCATTTGTTGCGTCCACAACGAGGATATTCTTGCGTGTGTTTAATCGGACTTGTCTTATTTTATTCGGCACGATGCCCCCGAGACACACGAAGAGAGTTTGCTTGTTAGGAGTTCGAAGGATGAGGGAGGACTCCTCAGGTACGAAGAGGATGGTGTGTCCGGCGTTTACGTTTTGCCTTCGTAGCTAATATCCTCGCTGGTGGAGACACCTCGAGGATCCTTCTGTTAGCTTTCCTGTTCATCACAGACTGAAAGCTGTCATTGACGAGCCGTCACCTGTGACCGACTGCAATTCGGTGTGCTCGCTGGTGCTGGAGCAGGTGAGCTGATTCTCCTGGGAGCTTGCCCTAACAGACCTCAAGTTAGGTGGGCCTATGGAAGGCTCCCCTTCGTCACCACGAGGGAGGGAGCAGCATGCCCTAAAACGTGGAAAATTTTATGAAATTGCAAGGAACAAAGACAGAAGCTATATGTAGATGTAAATGTAGATACTTGTCAGGCACGTACCCAAGAGGGGGGGGCTGGCCTCTCCCCCCCCCCCCCGAAGTTAAGACGCATGCCACGAGCCCTCCCAGCTCACGCCGCCACTTCTCACACACATTCATAGAGCGCTGACAAATCAATGTTGAATCTTGGCAGCTATCCGGTGGTCAACATTGTGCTGCCTTTTTCACTCCTTTTCGATGGCGGTAGTTATCAGCATCTCCTGGGATGTGAAGGCTAGTTTCCTCATCGATTCAGTGTCCACGCGATTAACTCGAGATGCATTTAGTTGTCACCGTCTTTTCAATGGTCACGCACATAGCTGTTGCTTCGTGAGTTCAACCTTCTTTGTTTTCATTTATCGAGGGACCAGGAAAGGGACTGGGATCGTCGTCAGCTGCATGGTCTGTACGCACGTGGAACAAGTTTCGGCCGGAGCACACGCCAGTTGCGTTTAACTTTTCCTTTTGCTTCATTATTTCCTCGAGCAAGGACTCGCCGCGACGGTGACAGACCCTCGGAACCATATACCCGTGATATGGGTTAGATAACGTAGAAAATAAAATAATGCGAGACAGCGTCCATCCCTGAACCCTGCAATAACCCTTAAACTCATAGGCAACATGACTGCCATCCATTAACTCGTCTGGTCTTTCCCTAATTGTACAACTCTTTTCGTGCAAAATTGCCAACTGGAAAGAAGAGTCACAAGGAGTTGAGAAATTAAGCGATCTACTAAGGGAGAGAGCCAACGCAACAGCCAAACAGGAACGAAAAGCGAAAATTAACAAATTTAACCGTTGTGTATGAAAATATTTATGGATCAACATCTTTTTCTTTAAAAAGGAAGTAGAACAGAAAAAGGAAGGGGAGAACAATTCCGTGTGTTCCGAATGACGCTTCTACAGTTATCATTTGAGCCGTCTAACGTAGCCACTTCTCTGCTGTGCTTATGTAGGTGTTTTTGTAACCTTCCGCGGTGTGCGTAGTACGTCTAGAATCGCAGTGTCCTGCGCCCTACGCGGTTGTATGGGAGTGGCGGCCACGCATCGTTATGTAAACTCCAATATAACAATACGAGTCGGTTGTGGCACTTGGTAGAGCAGTAAACGAGGGACCCAAAAGAACCTCTGTGATAGTACCGCAAGTATATATTTTTCTATAATTCTTCCAGAGCTAATTAAAAAAACGCTACTGTAGTCGGATACAAAGTAAGTCTGCACTGAAGCCCCACCCATGCCTTCATAACCACCAATCACTGTTCCTCCACGAGGCTGAAAATAATTCGGCATTCAAGCTTTTCCTCTTACCCAAATAAGGCGCTAACCACAGAAATAAAATTATTAGCGCGTAATTTTTTACCTTTTCCCTCGCCTGTTATAGTAGAATGGCGAAAGCTTAGTTCTTTATTGAGCTGAAACAACATGCTTGCTTCGCTGCAACTACTTATTGCAAGTTTCACTTCAGTTGGCAGTGAAGTTTCATAAGTAAAACGGCTTCAGCAGTGAAATGCTGAAGACTGCAGCACCGCGGACTTCTCAAGAATGAAATGCTCAGACTCCACGCTCTTTTTCCATGTCTGTTCCACACCTCATTGGTTCCGCCGATGAAAAGACTCTTCTAGAACAGCAGACACTTCGGAGGTATCAAGTACGAGGCCATTTTGAAAAGGCCCCATCACGACGATTTTGTTTGCTTCTGTGATTTGGTTGGCGGAATAACACAATTCCGCATGGTTTGTGTGCCTTGGTTGCCAATTGCTGTTTTTATTTTTAGGTTGTATTCTACTAAGGAAATCTTTATTTTACACTTTGGCTTCTTTTCTTATTCTTGGCAGTGTTCTTCCTGCGCTCCTTTCCTGCTCAAGTCCACTGGACGTGGTTCCTTGTCTATCTATCTATCTATCTATCTATCTATCTATCTATCTATCTATCTATCTATCTATCTATCTATCTATCTATCTATCTATCTATCTATCTATCTATCTATCTATCTATCTATCTATCTATCTATCTATCTATCTATCTATCTATCTATCTATCTATCTATCTATCTATCTATCTATCTATCTATCTGATCTTCTTATGCAACCCAGCGCCAAGTTGTCTAGTTCCTTGGGTCTCTAGGCATATGCTCTTGGTCGTGATGCCGTCGTGGTCGTTGCATCGCTGCCATTCCAGCTTTGTCACCAGACACTCGCCATGCCATTCTCGTCATACGGTCATCATGCATTCCTTTTCTCAACGCCATCGTGATGTCGTCGTGGTCGGTAAACGTCGTCATTTCAGTAATGTGGAAAGTTGAACCAGTTGGTGATTAATCATCATACCTTGCTGGTGAAGCAGCGCCCTGACACCATATAGTGCTATCGCACCATAAGGATCAGCTGTCCAGGGAAATAATAAAACCTTTTCACATTCACAAGAGAGTAGAGAGTTGTGTCAGTCAGCCATCTGTACTTCTAAGCAATGGTGAGGTTGCCTTTTTGGAAGAACACTGAAGCACTAACGAAAAAAAAATTGTGTAATAAAAAAATCTTTGCTAGGAGTGCAACAAATTGGGTAGGATTGCACACCATGATAGGTAGGTGCCTATCTTTGACGCCCGAGTATGCGCGGGCAAATGAATTTGAAAAATCCGTTTAATCTTGCCTTGATTATCTTTGACGCCTGAGGGTGCACGGGTATATAAATATGAAGCATGTGTTCTGAAACAAAATAGTTGCGAGTGCATCGAGTGTCGTGTATTCTTGTGTGTCTTCGCCGTATCCGTGTCCGCGCGCTGCTTCACCAGCAAGGTATGATGGTCGTCATTTCAGCTTTGTGATGCTACTCTCGCCAAGCTGTCGTTATTATGGTTCAACTCCAACCCAGGTGATCTAAGTTGTCGAACTTCTCAGGTCCCTAGGTATGTGTTCGTGGCCATGATGGCGTCGTGGTCATTGCAACTTCGTCATTACAGCTTTGTCTTCAGACTCTCATCATGTCGTCGCCATTAATACATCGTCATTACACATTCGTCATCATACCGTCGTCCTCACGCTCTCGTTTTTTATTGTAATCGCTTTAGTAACGTTATCCCACCGTCGTCATGCCATAGTCGTCATAAATCACTTTCTTCGTTCCATCGACGTCAATATTTCTTCGTCATTCTATTGTAATCATACTGCCCTCATTCAATCGTAATTATGCTGCCCTTGCCATACCGTCATCGTCAGACAGTCGCTATCATGCATCCGCTGTCAGACCGTCGTCATGACGTCGTGGGCATGCAATCGTCGTCACACCAGCTTCGTCATCTCTCATACAGGCTTCACGATACAGTCATCGTCAGGCCATTGCCATCATCCATTCGTCGTCACCCTATTCTCATCAAGCCTTTGTCACGCCATCGTCTCCATACAGTCGTCATCATCTCATTTCCTCATGATGTGGGGGTCACAATATTGTTAGACGATCCTCACAATTTGAAATTAAACATCTCATTGTTGTCATGTCATCGTCGTTATACCCCCTTTGTCGTCCCATCGATATCATTCCATCTTCGTCATTCCATCTTCAATGCACCGGTGTCATACAGTTGTTTTCATGCCGCTATACTAATGGGTGATCTTGGCAAGCGAGTGTCATAACAAAGTGGGACGATATCAGAGTATGTGGCATATAGCCGGAGGAACGTAAGTCTCAGAATTATCATTAGACGATTTATATAAATGCAACTTCAGGGATATGGTCTCTCTCTACATTTCTCGAATGCTATTCGCATTGCCACCGACAGACATTCGTAAGATGAATGCTGCCGTAAATTGTTTTGTGTATACAAAATTCAGCCCTGGAAGTGGTGTTAACCAGCGCCACTGGCTATCACATAATACGAGGATCGTATCACGCAATACCAGGACTTGGGAGAGCAGGCACACGCCTAATAAACCCTCGTATGCTACCTAATTGCATCAAGGCTGCCAGATTCGAGACGCTCGCTTTGAATGAGCGAGAAGAAAGGAAACAGAGGGGATCGATTTTCTGTTAATCACAACCATATAAAGCCAACGGGCAATGAAATAAACGAAAGCATAGCTAAATTAGCTGTGTTTGGCATTAAAACGTAAAGAATAAGAAAGAAACGGGAAATGAAAGAGGACGAAAAGATAACTGGTTGCTTTAGTTCCCACCTCCCACAAGTTATCTTTAGGCCACTTTTATTTACCTTTTCTTCTTCATTATTTTCTGCAATTCAATTCCAAACACAGCTAATTACCGCTATGCTTTCGCTGATTTCATTGCTTGTTGGCTTTATATGGCCGCAATTACCACAAATTGAGCTCTTATATATATATATATATATATATATATATATATATATATATATATATATATATAAACAGCGTTTGAGCGTTCGAAAGACACCTGGTAAATAGTGGGTTGGTCTTCTGAGAAGCTGACAGGAGACTAGCCGCAACAGCCCAAAGGCTGATTCTATGCAGATGTGGCGCATTGTGGGGCACCCTATAGAAAGAACACGTTCGCTCCGAGCTCCAAATTACAACCGGGCTGTCGGTGCTTTACACAGTATACTGAGGTGTCTTAGAGTTAGACCGCACTCTGCGTAGCAAAATGATATATATATATATATATATATATATATATATATATATATATATATATATATATATATATATATATATATATGTATATATATATATATATATATATATATATATATATATATATGTGTGTGTGTGTGTGTGTGTGTGTGTGTGTGTGTGTGTGTGTGTGTGTGTGTGTGTCAGCTTTTAACGGTATGATCGGTTTTGATAGCTTTAAACATTCATTCACTATTTTACCATTTTGTATCGCAGCGAAGTGGTTTTTAACTACACGATATAACTGCATGATTAAAAAGATATAGTATGTAATGGAGTAGATTCTGTACAACAGCTTGCAGCGCTTCAGTAGCGATGGCATCTTAAACGAATTAAGTCACGGTAATGTTGAAAGCTAGAACATGCAATTATGCATTGAATGTGAGATTTGCCATTTGTTATAGCTGCGCCGAATTACCCTTTTTTGTACGAACGGCATGCATCGTTAGGACGAGCGTAATCTGACGCAGCGGAAAATGCAATCAAACAAAACTACCGATTTCTGCAGCTGTGCCCGATCGAAATGTTCGCAGAAACAAACGTGTAATGGCCTCACGATAGGTACAGTGCCACAATGAACCCACTTTCCTGAACATTCACATAATTGGAGGAGCTGTTCCTTTTCTTTTTCTTCACTTTTTTAAAGCAAAGCTTTCTTTGCGAGCACTCCATGGCTTTCCTGACCGTGGCTGCTGCTGCTGCTGTGTTGCCCGATGGTGGCATCACACCTCGGTACGCCAGCACAATGTTATAATCACTAGACCGCAGTCGCTCGCATACACTGCCATCATGTCAACGCTATATAGCTGTTTGAGATGATCTCTGGGTGTGTCCCAATGCGCAGTACGAGTACCTGAGAGCACATGTGCTCCGTGCGAGCTTTCTTCACGCCAAAAACGGCAGGAGTAAAACCGGCAATTTTATAGCATTTGATCTCTGCTCATATATTCTAAAATGTACGTTGATTTGCATAGTTTTTGACTTACCAACTTCACTACACTTCCACTAGGAATTCGCGTTGAATTTGCATCATCTCTTCATTAGCACGATCTGTCTGGACCTTGAAGTAGCGCAGTTAATTGTGGGCTCCCAAGGTTCCCATTACATGATTCAGTCTACGCTCGTTACAACGGACCGGCGTACAACAGATTTTCGGATATAATGGACCATATTTGAACCTTAGTTTGACCAACCAGACCTATGACCTACCTTATTAATGCAACGAAGTTCGCTTTTAACGGACCGCACTACAAGAGACTATCGGCTGCAGCGGACGAAATTGGCGGCAATTTTTGTCAAAATCGGGCGTATAAAACGGACTGTTGCCGTGTCTACACGGGCTGATAACTGACTTGCGAGGGTCAGCCGACGATCACTGCGCAAAATCGTGCACGCGAGGGAAGGAGACGGGGCGGCAGCGCACCGTCTCCTTTCGCGCGTCAGGAAAGGGGGGGGGGGAGGCGAGGGGAAGAGGGGAGGTTCAACTCCGGTGGCTGCTGCCGCGTGGGCGCCGTATCTTGAAAGTGACCTGTGATATGGACAAAGTGCGCCCAGTGCAGGTAGCTTCGTATGCGCTCGGCTTTCGACGTTTAGTTTGCGTTTAAGCGAGAGACAGCACGAAGGTCAATTCGCTTGCTGTGCTACCGCGCTTCCTCACGCCAACGTTTTGACAGCAACTTTCCGCTGTCATCGAGCGAGATGTGTTCACGTGTACCTGTGCGCGCGTGACACCGTGCTTGTTAATTTAGTTAGTAAACGAATGTTTACAACTTTCTACGGCCGATAAATCTACTATCCTTACTTCGCATACCTGTCTACTAATTTGCTATCGCAATCGATGCTTCGTCTCTCGGGTGAAACGGCGACTTTTTCTGTTTCTTTTTTACTTTTTACTCTTTTTTACTCACTCTTTGTAATATCTTTGTTACACCTCGCGACCAATGTTTCGGAAGTGAGGCGTTTCGGATATTAAGGACTTTGGATAGGACGGACACTTATTGGCGGATTATCAGGGTCCATTGTAACGAGAGTCGTCTATACCTGGTATTTATAAAATTTCAAATTGTTCAGTCACGTTGTTCCATTCCTAAAACTTTGAATACATAATCCATGGCGGCCCACTGCATTTCGCTCCCCTTCGCAGACATTTAAAATGCAGCAGGCCTTAAAAATCGGCAGTCAAAGCTTCGCTGCAGTGCTTCATTGGTTGCCCTCGGTATAACTTCACCATCTAAAGAGTTCAGTGATAAAGACTTGAGTGAGTTGAGTGAACTGCGTCAGTATCAAACAAAGAACAAGCCCAGTGTTTTGAATATAGCACCGGTCCGGCCAACTGTGCCCGTACGCATGGTAGCGCACGCGCATCGCGCGTGCAAATGGAGGTCCGCACACCCACTGTGCAACGAGCCATATCTTTCGAGCCCAAAGCGCATGCCACCCTAGTGCAGGCTGAATGCCCACATGACGTCGCGAGTGTAGAGCGCTGCACCTTTTGTTATACGTGTGCACGTCGTCGACGCATCTTGTCGCATTTGAACTCGCGGCTTTATTCATGACGGGGAGCGTATATACGACTGCATGGACGTCCCTCCCCTACATTACTGCAATGTGAAGGCGACGACCAATGTTCCATTCCAAGAATTAGAGCCGTCATTGAGACGAGGAACGAAAAAAAAAGGGAAGATCACCCAAGTAAATGATGCGGGCACGGCGATAGCATGACAAGAACCATGAACGACGGAGGGGACAAGGATCAAGAATAGGGGGAAGCCTGTTATGTGGTTTTGTGAAGGTGCTGGCAGCCGCGGCCGCTTCTGGCCGCAATAAAGCGGGTCTTTCATGCTCGTTTACTCTTGACTTAGGATGTATGTTAGGCTTGGCTCTGCACACGCGAAAGAGAAGGGAGTGCGAGAGAGCGAGGAAGAGGTGACTATACCAAGCAGGATATGGTCGCAAAATAGGCAGAAGGACAAAAGAGTCCGTGAGGGGGACGACGCGCGGCATGTGGCCCTTTGCAGTGTCAGAAAGAAGAAGCCTTCCGGCAAAAGAGAGGCAACGAGGGAGGACATTTTTGAGAGGACGAAAGTCTACAGATGCGTGCAAAGTTTGAGGGAAGACAGAATGAAAGAAGGCCGCTAGCTCAATGTCCGAGCACCCAGGCAGCAGGCGGGCCGAGACAGGCGGGCCTGCCGTTCCTTTTACGAGGTACGACAGGATGAATGCGGACCATAAAAGCCATAAAAAAACAAGCAAGCGAACAAACAGATATATTTCTGTGGTGTACTACGTGTCAGAGTGGCGGACACAAAATGAATGCGGCGGACGCTTCGAACAGCGGTCACTGTCCACCACTGCTGTTGTGAAAAAAATATATATATATAAACGACGATCGCGCGTGAAGTACCTCGGCAGCGACGGCTGAGGTTACAAAAAGCCGCGGCTTATAAGGCTGACCATAAAAGAATTTATAAACATCCACCGACAACGTTTTTGCTCTGTGCGTCGCGCTTTATACGTGCGTGCTTCTTCTTCCTCCCCTTCCACCATAACTCTCTGCCTGCGCGTTAATAATTCTTTTTTTTTCTTTTCAGTGTATCTTTGCTCTAACGAGAAATCTGTTACAGCCTTATGTCGCCGCTGTAAAAAGGCCGCGGTGGTATGTCGCGATATATAAAATCTACTCTTTGTCGTCAAAGTGGTGATTCGGGCGAGTTGATTATGCATTTTGAAATGGTCTCTTTTTTTTGCGCCAGAAGACGGGGAGAAAAAGCCGAGGTACAAGACGCACGAAGTGCCTTGTGTGTCCTGTAGCCCCCATTTTCCTTGTGCGCATCTGCTAGCGCAAGAACATTTCGAAATGTTCTTTCTTGTATACTTGCTGTCGGTCTGCTTTCTTATGAGTCATTCGCTCGTACTGAAAACCGTCCTCCCACGTGCACGGGCGTTTAAGAAAGAACAAGAAGAAAACAAGGCTAGAGAAAGGCTCCGGCACTCTGGCACGTGCTTTTTACATAAGTATCCGTGCAGCTTTACTTTGGGCGATAAGCAGTTAATTGAATTCTGGGGCTTTACGTGCCGAAATAACGATTTGATTATGAGGAATGCCGCTGGGGGATATTCCTAAATAATTTTTGACAACCAGGGGATCTTTAATGTGCCTCCAATGCACGGGTCGCGGGCATTTAGTATCTCGCCCCCATCGAATGCGGACGCCTCGGCTGGGATTTGAACCCGCGACCTCGTGGTTAGCGGCGCAACTCCGTAGCCGCTAACAGCGGCGGGTGCGATACGCAGAGCAAACGTCTCGACATACCTATCGCAACCAGTGAACTATGTGCTGCGTAATGCAGACCACGTGGCGTTAGATGCAGCTATAGCACGCGCGCTCGTTTACTTTGACGTGTCAGCTTCCGTTAACGCTGTGTGCCTTTGCTGGAGTGCGGGCATGCTTGCTCGCGTGTGTGTATTACGTCTTGGTGGTGCAATCTACTTTCGTGTAATTTTCGCGTACTTGGCTATCACTAATACTGCTTCGTCTTTCCGGCGAAACTGCAGTCTATCTTTATTTTTTTTCCTTTTTCTGTGAGTCCGAGTACAACCGCTTCTGCGCATGACTGCTGTTCATTCTGATTTCGAGTGAATCCAGCTTGGTCTCAGTACCGTTACTCAGTAAATTATAGAGCGTTTCCCAACTATCATGCACCAAGACTTAAAAAAGAGCAGCTGCGTTACTCGGAAAGAAACGTGGTGCATGTTGTTTCCAGTACAGTGGAGTGGCCGCCAGTAATTCTTTTCGTTACTGAGATTTATTTCGGTAATTGCAAAAAATTAACTCATGAAGTACTCTCCTAATTTTCAAACTGTCAATGAGGCATTTGTAGGCACCGAAAATGACATCTAATTTCGGTGTTTTCAGCATCATTCTAATTGCGTAGAATTTTTTTCCGAATGGCAAAGAAACGTCACGAAGTATGAAAAACTCTCCGTGCCCTTCCACTCTGTTAAAAAAGATGACCAGCGAAGCTGTGTGTGTGGGCCCCTTAATGGGGAACTGCATCTCCACCGCGGGTCGGCACGGCATTTCACTATCTTCGGCATCGGCCCACGTATGGCGAGTGCTTAACGCCTGCTTCACCTCCGCCGCGGATCGACCTGTCATTGCACTATCTTCGGTATCGACCCTGGTAGGGGAAGTTTTTTGCTTACAACAATGACTCGAAAATTTCCTTGGTTGGTGGAGGTCTACAGCTTCGCTGTGTAGTACCACGTGAGTGCGCTCCCACCCGCATCACAAATCAGTGCCGTGAACTATGCTGATTGAAATGAACTGCATTGCCTATCGCAAGCTCGAAGAGACAGCCCTTCCGTAACCTTGATAAGGTTACGGAAGGAGCACCAACAACAGGTATCGCGGCTTTGCAGCTATGTCTTCCTCCCCTTTATACTTATTATCCGTCACTCAAGGCCGACTGGTCACATGGATAACAAAATCCCCTTTATAACGCGGCAGAAGTGCCACGCTGACCAGGCAGGAAATGCTAAACGCAATGTAATAGGCATGGAATGTTTCAGAATTTCGGCTTTGCTCGCGCCACATCGAAAGAGTGCGCGCGAAGCAATATTTGGCGCCAGAAACTTGCTTTGGACCAAAACCAAATTAAAGTTACCGTCTTATTTTTCGTGAAAGTGTATACGTGCAGCAGAAACAGATTCGTGTCAAAAAATAAAAGCGAAATAAACAGCGCGGGAAGCGACCAACGTTTACAGAAAAGGCAAAACCGTTGTGTTCAAGAAAGTAAATATACCACTTCTAAATGAGCCGAATTGGCAATCACAATGTCTGCACAAAAAAAGAAAAAAAAGCCATCATATTTCAGCGTGCCCTTATTATCTATGAATTCGTAAGCTCCGTTGAACACCAGCTGCCGCTTTGAGGACGTGTTCGAATAGGTCACCGTTTGCAGATACGCAGTGCTGCGTCCGCTTTATCCCACGTTCAGCGGTTTTCTTGATGACCGACTTCCGAATTCTACGGCAGGCATCCGTTATCCTTGCCTTGAACTAATATGACGTCCGCCTCGATCATGTACGCACGATCTTTCACATAACCTCAAAGAAAAGATCAAATAGATAGGGGTCAGGTGGCCTAGCCGGCCAATTTACAGGCACGTTCCTTCCAATATATTGCGCATGAAAAGTCGCATCCAGCCAGTTTTGTGCTGGGCTGCTGCTGTGTGTTGGCGCCACATATTGCTGACACCACAGAAGTGGAAGATAAGACAGCAGTATTTCGCTGAGAAACGCCATACGCCACTCGTTCAAGTATTTCGTCCACGTAACCCTATCCAGTACAATGTGGCGTCGAAGAAGATGGGACCGATTATAGCACCGGCGTAATTTTCGCACCACCGATTGAACGACCACTGGTACTGGTGCCGAGTGTGCCGAGTGGTGCCGAGCGTAGATTGGAGTCACTCCAATAATGTGCATTATGTTCAATTTACCTTGCCGTTTCTGCAAAAATTGCCGTCATCTGTGCACATGGTGTTACTCAAAAAGTCGGGTGACTCGTCGGCTTTTGTCTAGAATATCGTCTAGAAATCTAGACGATATTACAGGTCCCTATCTTCCAAGCATTGGTGTTGGTTAAGGTGGTACGGGTGAAACGCCGTCATTTAGAATCCTCCAAACTGATGACTTGGAAATAGGTGCCTGGGCGACCACGTCCCGCACGCTAGCATGAGGGTTTGAGGCTATAAATGCTAGAACATCTGTGCGTAGCCTAGGACTCAAAGGTGGAGTCCTCCGCCGCTGTTTCTTGAAGCTGCCGGTTTGTCCCAGGTTTTCATAATTTCTGATGACAGTCGGTGCGTTTGGTCTACCGCCACACTTCCATGACTGATATATATATTGCGACCTTCCTCTTGTTGCCATTTGTAGATCCCAAAGTAAAGATCATGTTTACCTTTCTCTCATTAGAGAAAGACATGGTGACTGGGACGAAAATAAACTTACCTTTAAACCTTTGCACTGGTGCTGTCAGTTAGCTTTCGTGGTGATAGGATTTGTGGCAAAAAAAAAAAAAAAAACATCCGTGCACTTTATTTATGCTAAGGCAACACCTACCACAGCTTGTTTCCAATTAACACCAAACGCGACGTGTTACTTCTGCCGGGGCGCGGCAGATAAGACACTAGCTCGATCACGATGTTTTTCTTTATTTCCTTTATTTCATTCTGGATAACCCAGAGGGAGCCTGTTCGAGGGCGCTGCTTTATGATCCGGATGGGAGCGCAGTCACGTCGTATTCTCCATATTTCGCTGAGTTTACTTATCAGTCGGAAAAAAATTAGCACGCAATTAATACGTCGCTGAAACTACCCCAGTTAGCTGTCCCTTGGCTGTGCCTTCAATTACCTCATTGACACTTTTATAATCACGATAGTACGTCTCGAGTTAGATAATTAACTGCAATTACCTAATTAAAGCTCAGTAACAAAAATTGCTGGCAGCTACTTCACTGTACTGTAAACTATATGCACTAGGTTTTCTTCGAATAACGCATTGCTTTTTTTTAAATCTTGGTGCATGATAGTTAATTAGGACACCCTGTATATATTTATGACCTTTGCACGCAAGTTACGGTGTTTCCATCCCTAATAAATGTTGTAACTTATTAGAAATGTTTTTTTTATGAGTAGTTAGCATTGCATACTGGAAAGAGAAGTGATACTGAGACACCCAACGTTCACGTGCACTTTACACGCCATTGATAAAACTCTGCCGAAGGGGTCACTGAAGTCTATAGGCTTTTTGATGGCCAAAAAAGGCACGCAAAGCAATTTGAAGCGTGGTGAAGATAGAGCAACATATTCATTCTCTAGGCATAGGCTATCCGTACATTTAGAAATAATGTTTAATTGGGGGGGGGGGGGCTGCCTTCATCTGTTTGAAAAATGTAATAATCTTTGTCCTCTGTGTATATTTAAATATGTTGTGTATGTGCATGGTGTACACAATGAAAATTTAAAACAATGCTGAAGGGAGAAAATACAGATGAGGCAGCCGCTGCTAATGCTTCTAATGCGCGTGTCCTCCTATTGTCTGGATTTGCAGAAATAAAGCGAAAGTAAGAATTAAATGCCGTGCACGTCCACGCCAACAATAATGCAGTAAGCTATAAGCCCCAGTAAAATTTCAAATGAAAAGGTCAAGCAAACTCAAAAGAAACCTCAAATCATGTGCCAAAGCTCTGGTAATGGCACCTTAGGTGTGTGTGTCTGCGAGGGGGGGAGGGGGGGGAAGGGCTCCGCACCCTTTTCGGAAAACTCCGTAGGGGGCTCGGGCACTGGAGTCACTGTGGCCACCGTCTAGAGCGTGATAGAGAGAGTCCATCATGCACTAGACAGTGGCCATAGTGTTATGTAGGCGAAACGGCACTGCCGTAAATTGGTAAAGTCGATAAGGACCATGTGAGCAAAACATAGAAAGTAATGTGAAAAAGAAAGGTAAGGATGTTATACCAGACCGAGCTCCGGTTGGCTATACTAGGGAAGAAGAAGCGGAAGAAAAAGATAAAGACATTAAAGTAGATGACAGAGCCGAATGAAGTACTCTGAAAGTGCAGACGAAATTATATGTTTCTTCACTGTCTCAAAGCGGCCACTTAGACAAGTCAGGTCTCATAAATGCTGTCTTTCCACGGCCCAAGTCATCCAATGCTTTGTTTCAGTAGCCGGAGCTAATTCAAATTGAAGGAGAGAGATAGCTAGCGTAGCGGAACAAGTCAAGTATACATGATCAATTTGAGGTGAGGTTCACACGTAAACTTTTTTCTGTGATTCAGTAAAGGTACCGCTGAGGATATGCATATGGTCTCTCTCTCTCTCTCTCTCTCTATATATATATATATATATATATATATATATATATATATATAAGCGCTGCTTCACGCTCTCACACAGTAACGCAGCAGCTCATCGCATTGCTAACCTCGCATCATTGTAAGACGTGGCAAACGGTGGGAAATATACGTGCACAAAATATGATTATTGAAAGCGGCACATACTACGTGGCAAATATACATTGCACAAGTTTACGTCAAATCCTGGTTCAATAAAGAGCGGCGCAGACACAGTGGCACATTGCCAGTGCCCAAAGTCTGCGTGAAAGAGGATCATTGAAGAGCAAGAGATATCTGGTAGAACGTGCACATTAACCCAAATTGGCGTCGAAGAGAGAGCACCGCATGCCCAGAGTTAGGTACGCAGTGACCAAGGTTGGTCCTACGGTTGGTTTTCTATCCGGTTCCCGAAGCGTAGGAGCCCAGTGCTCTGCCGATTTGACCATGGACTACCTGCAGTGACCCAAGTATAGGCGGGAAAGAGTGTAGGTGCGGACATACTGACATAGAGACATAGATGTGTTCCGCAAACTAGGGTAAGTTCCCAAAGAGTGCAAATAGGATTAAAATAGACAAAAAAAAAAGGAATCAGGCTGTAGTCACAAGCCACTATTGTAGGCTATATGGCTATTAAACAAGTGGACTGATATGTCTGCCGCACGCACTGTATTACGCAGAACTACCTTTATTACACCACTTAGAACATTTTAAAAGCTACTTAGGGCTTTGTTCTGGCTCTTCTTCTCCCCCTTATATGTGCTAAGTTATTGAACTGTTCGATCCACTGGTGACTCATTGTTTAAGGTGAGGCTCAACAAGGCAAAGCGCTTACCATACGTATTTGCATAGAGCTGTCGTGTTCTCGTAATGTAATGGTAAGCTGATTCAAGTGGGATGTAACACAGTTTATGACCTACCTTGAGATGCACTAACTGGCATTTAGCTTTGGATTAAGATGCCGAAATCACTACTTTTACAAGGACAAGTGCAATTAAATATGTCGGCATCACCATCCGGCTTCCTTAGCCCTTCTTTTTTAATAATTCTATTACCACGAGTATATCTCGTCGTCCACATTACGATTCGCTTTATAGTGACCTGTTTTTAAGTGATCAATTTCGTACATGCTTAAGTGACAATCTGAAGGGTTGTTTGTAACATGAAACCATGCCGAGAAACATTCATATTGCTTGTGCTAGTTTAACGGACTGGAAATGCACAAAGGTAGCGAAGAAGGTGAAGTCGAAAAGTGAGCAGGGTAAAATGAAGTCGAACACGCATAGAACGCTGCCTTCAGTGCTCTGGACTGGGCCGCAGCCTCGACTCATCTAGTCAAGTACGGGAAACTAAACTTTGAGTAGTAGCTAAGAAATTGTGCCTAAGTGACCTTGAAGAGTTCAAATGGTTCAAGTTGCCTTCAAAAGGGTGAATTAACCGTCGCACGCGAGAGAAGATTTTAAAAATCGATCAGTTGAACTCCAATTTGAAGTGATGTGATTTTAAGATCACTTCCGGATCGTGTTGCACGAGGATTGTCAGGAAACGCAGCAAATTATGCGGAAACGATGTGCTCGTTACGCCTGCAAAGTTCGCAAGCTAACGGTGTCATTGATTGAAAACACGTTTTATTGTCGCCCTAACAAAATTGTACGGTAACGGAAAGATTGCTCACTGTAATGTAACTTTGCAAAGAAAACCTCGGAGGTCCGCATTCATCGCAATGTTTAACAGTGGAAGACAGCGCACTGCTCACGTTAAGCCTGCGGATCAATTTTCGGGCGTATCGCGATACTGATCAACTTATTCAACGCAGTTTCAAACTTCGGCGTTGTAAGCATTAGGGGCGAGGTTCATCTGCAACTTGAAGACACCGCATACCTTCATTCCCCATAGACCACTGCTGCCGCATTCTGACTGAATAATCACTTGACAAACTTGTCTAAAATTGTCTGAAGAAAATGTTATGACTCGATTATCTTAATTGTAACATGAATACTAAGTAATTGCCATTCGTGTTTATCACCTCCAATCTATACTTTAATCTGGAGAGTCCAGATGGTGCATGGCTCCTGTACAATTGTCATCTCCTGACTCTTCATTTTCTAGTCGATGCACCTAGTTCCTCTTTTTCTTCCACCCGTTTTCTTTCTCTTAGTTTACAGACACCCGTTGTTAGTGTTCCGGCTTGTTTTCTTCTGTCGTTGCTTGCTTCTATCAACATAGGAAAAAGCTTGTCTTAATTCAATATCAAGACTGCCCATTCATCCGTAGCTAATAAACGACCCGTGACCCCAATGTGCCGTCATTTAGCGTAAATTTGATTCTGCGTACATCAGCGTCCTTGAATGCCTAACATTTTAAACATCCATCAGCTTAACTTCGATTTCTAGTGATGCGATTTTAAAACCGTTTCCGGGCTGTGTTCCGCGGCGGTCTTGAGGAACGCAGCAAGTTATCGGGAAACGATGTGCTCGTTACACTTGTAGAGTTGGCACGCTAACGGATTGATTGATTGAAGACACGATTTCTTGTTGCGCTGCCTGAATTGTTCAGTAACGCAAAGATAATTGCTCACAAACAGAATGCCAGTCAGCTTTCTTTGTCGTTCTGAAGAATTGAAGACAGCGCACTGGCCGCATTTTGTTTCCCCATTGACGTTTTGTGCTATGGCGATTATTATCAGTTTATTGGACGCAATCTTAAACTTTGTTGTTATCAGCATTAGGGGTGAGATTTATGTGCAACTTGAAGACAACGTCAGACCTATACGCATGTCGCCATCCCTGTGGGGCTCCTGCTTTGTCCAGGTGGCGCTGCGAAAATGGTGCTAAAAAGCGCCCTCTGTCCTGAACTGGGTAGTACCAAGCTCGGTCGTCTGCTTAGGAAAGCACATTTACAATATGGACCCGCCACTTTCGGTTGAGTTCTACCATGGCTTGCAGCGAATATCGGGCGCCGAAGATTTTTTCAGGGGTGGTACGCTGCGTAAAGGCAAGAAATTATGCAACGCCGAATACGTGTACGCCGTTCAAGAAATAAGCGGCGACGTTTTAGCGTGGTGTCAATGGCAAGTGAAACGAGTCGCGTACGAAGTTGAACTTCAGGTAAGGTTTGCACGCTGCTAGATTCAGGCACACAAACGTGAGGGAATCCTTGCTATAAATGAATTCACAGCAGTGATAAGCAGACATCATGTGTACGGAACAGCTCAAACGCACGACTGTACGCGCCGCGACGGCAGCGGTCTTCCAGCATGCCGCGAAACGTTGGGCCTCCTGCAATCTTTGTTGACTCCATACCGCTAGACAAGTAGTTATGCCTGCGCTGTAGTAGCGGCCATATCGTCCCTTTACCAACTGATAAATAACTGATGCAATGCGTATGAGCTAACAGTAACCTACGTGCGAATCGCGCTGCAGCGCGAGCTCTTGCGCTGCTCGCTTGATTCAGTTTTTAATGACAGCGCTCGAACATCGATGTGCTGTAATCAATACTACCTTGCTGCGCTGCCTCAACGGGCTGGCTTGAGGTCAAGGATGAGCGAATTTAACTTTCTAACCTGTGCTGCTCGTAGTGGGGTAATGAATTGTCCCCGAATCAGCCCGACCATCTGTGTTCATTTGCACACACCTGGTCACTTCACCACTTCGCACCGCTGAAAACGTTAATTGTCGCTGTAGCCGGGTGTGGAATCGTGGATCACCAGCCATGCCTGCTGCTATGTCGGTCTGCCATTTAATAGTATTATGCTGGTTCCTACGGTTTGCTGTCGTGACTGTAGGTGCAAAAGACGGAATTTAAGCAACGCAAGCAACGCAACGAGCTATGGAAAGAAGAATGATAGGTGTAACGTTAAGGGATAAGAAAAGAGCAGATTGGGTGAGGGAACAAACGCGAGTTAGTGACATCTTAGTTGAAATCAAGAAAACGAAATGGGCATGGGCAGGACATGTAATGAGGAGGGAAGATAACCGATGGTCATTAAGGGTTACGGACTGGATCCCAAGGGAAGGGAAGCGTAGCAGGGGGCGGCAGAAAGTTAGGTGGGCGGATGAGATTAAGAAGTTTGCAGGCATGGCATAGCCACAATTAGTACATGACCGGGGTTGTTGGAGAATTATGGGAGAGGCCTTTGCCCTGCAGTGGGCGTAGCCAGGATGATGATGATGATGATGATGATGATGATGATGATGGTGATGATGATGATATAATCAAGTAAGCTTCAACACAGGCGAAGGAGTCAGCATGGCGCAAAGTTTCGCTTACCCAGCGCGACGAACTGCAGTTATCCAGAACGCCCGACACTCCGCTTCGTGAGGCCTTGAAAAAAACGGTAGAATATGACGTTAGGATTCAGGCCTCCTTTTTCATGGCAGCCCATGACGCAGCAGTAACGACGGTGACACTTTTTCGATGCTGAGCTAGGTCTCTCCGGATCGGCGTCGCCGATTCCTTCTGCTTCCAGCATTACGTCCCACGGCATATGGAGAGTTCGTTTTCGTTAAACTATAGGCTGCGGCCAGCTCGCAGCGTGGTCGGCGTGGTCTGTGAAAAGTGACGAGCCTTTTCGCACTCGCAACAGGGCAGAAAAAGTGCGAATCGACGCAAAACTCGGGCTAGAAACGTGCATCGCCACAGCTAGGGCTCAGTACTACCCTAGCTGGTACTACCTAGATAACGTTTCACGCCGCCGCCAGGCGCCCCTACTATACCTCAAACTCCAGCGTAAGGCGCCCATACTAGCCCACGGCTGCAGCACTCTGACCGAATAATCTCCAAGTAACGTTATGTTAAACAGTCTAAATAAGGTATAAGGGCTCTAATATCTTAATTGGCAAATGAATATTTAGTAATCCATTCGCACCTATTGCCTTCAACCTATCGTTTAGTCTGTGTGCGCCCGCGTAACGCACGGCTCCTGATGAACTTCTGCGTCTTTTGTTGCTGCTCAATGTTCGCAACGTTCTTCCCTTTTGCAGCGAATCTCTTAGGCGCCCGTTCCTGCTGCGAGCGCCGGCGTCGGCAGCGTCGGCGGCGTAACCGAGCGAACGGTGTCGGCGAAAGATGAAAGAGCGAACACAGAGCGCGATATGAAAGACGCGAGCCGCGAACGGCGGATACCAATGATAGCGGCTCCTTCAGTGGCATGCCCGCGGGAAACTGGTGTCATGCAGATCCACCCAACTGCACAATGCATACTCGCAACTGGTCTCAGCCGACCGCTTGTTTCGTACTACCGTCTGCTCGCGTCAGCGCTCGCTCGCGCTTGTCTGGTTTGCTTGCTTTGGTCTCGTTCGCGTTTGTTTCGATTGTCATGGTTTGCGACTGTTTCAGAATCTGACTGTATGCGCGACGCGAATTGTGGAGCGCTTTCTGGAAGCCACGCGGCATTCACGTGATTGCACGGGAACCTTCGACGAGTCATAAAGCCGACGCGCTTGAACTGCCGATCAGATTTTCGACCATCGCCGACTCTGCTACACGCCTCTCTCAAATTCTCTCCCTCAATATATCGCGAATCGCGAATGCGTGTAGAGCTGCGCTCAAATTTCGCTTTATTGAGTATCGTAATTGTAGGTGAATTTTTGTTTCCACCCTTTTCATTTTCCCGGTTTAGAGACTTCTACTGTTAGTGTCTAATCTTGTTTTTACGTCGTTGCTTGCTTCTCTCAACATAAAGAAAGCCCTGTCATCAGTAGCGGGACAGCCCATTCGTCTGAAGCTAATAAACACATGTTATCAACCGGCAGTTGTATAGCGTGCCTCTTAATCTGGATACGTCAGCGTCTTTGAATTACACATTAGTCGGGGTACAGTCCAATGAAGTCCCGGTATATGATTTCTACCAATAGATATTTTCTAGGAGGCATGAATAGCATGCTCGGCCAACTGAGCAGGCATAGTCAACTAACCCTCACAGGAGGTGATTCTGGATCGGCTGAAAGAACTAATGAAGAGGCTTTAGGAAATACGTGCAATACATGTAATGCATGTACAGTACATGTAGGCAAGGTACTACTCGTTAGCGAATGGCGGCCATAGTGCGGATGAGCAATGCGATCTATATGCTTTATGAGGGCAATGATTACGCATGTTTGATTGGTTTCCGTGGGTCCGATTGTTTATCTTGGTTGTAGGTAAAGTTATGCGCTATTGGTGCTATTTCAGGCCGCGCATATACTCGCGCGCATGAACCAAGTTCACAGCATGTACCACATTTGGTATGTCGCTCGAATGAAGTCATTCCAGTGGTTATTTGTAGGTCCACCTGCAGGTAACCACCGCTCATGTCATCTTCCTCCTCCTTCTTGTCTTTACTCTATGCGCTCCTACTTTCGGGTGTTCCAGACGACACGATTTCGATCCTGGTCGCCGACGGGGACATTAAGCAGTGAAAGTCGCACGCCTGACTTACTCTGCCTTAGGTTCCCAAACATGCACCAATTCTCGAACTCCACTGAAACGGTTAAGAAGAAACGTTAATTTCACCGACGCACACAAAGTACTTTCGTGTGTTGTGTGTGTGTGTGTTTAATGCAGTGCATAACATTGTTATGTAATGTGGAGGCTACCCTTAAGTAACGCAAAAGAAAAACACGGAATAGTTATTATCCTCGGACTGTGTTTCCCCGCTTGCAATAATGTACGACGTTTAAAATATCAGTAAGAGTTACAGAAGACATTGCTTTTTACTGCTTAATAAAGACCGGTATTCATGATGCAGAATCTTTTGGAACGTCACAAATGCGACCTCGTGTACAATTTACACGACACAAACACAAAAAAAAGACAGAGACAATTGTGGCTGAAGCCGTTTCACGATGGATCTGGACGTTATTCAGATCAGCATTGAAGCAATGTAGCGACACACCGTAATAGCATCGCCTTAACTCATCATCATGTCATTTATAAGGCTTAAAGTCACGTCATTAAAGTTTCAGTTGATTCCATTTTCATTTTATTTATATATTTATTCATTTATTTATTTGCAATACTGCCAGTTTCTACTGAGGCCATAGCAGGTGGGCAGTATATATACGTACATATACACAGAACACTCATCATGTTAAGGATGAAGCAATACATGTATAGCATCAGCTTTGCACTTTACAGATAGATAACTTACACTACATAATGTACACACCAAATACATACATTGCTAATTTTCAAGATCGAATTGAGAAAACAGAACATTGAGAAAACGCCCACGGTGAGAGGAAAAAGGAGACTAGCTATCACCTGACTAAACTTCATCTTCGCGCTGCTCTTGAAAGAGGTACGGCAAAACAGAACAGGAAACAAACAGTATGCTATATACAGACAAGATTGGGTACATCTAATCATCAACAGCAAGATCACCAATCTAGCCCACAAAGCATTTGCTTTTTAAGTCACGCACAATGTATGCTTTACTTATACAGCAATGTGTGTCAAACACCTTACACATTTATATAAAAGCAATTACCAAAATATAACGAAATAACTACAAATCTGGCAACACGCATTTATATGCTAAATTTGATACATACGTTATGAGACAGCGCATTGTAGTACACGTTCTATTTACATGTAAATTATAGCTATTTTTTTACCACGTGGACAAATTTCTTTCGAAATTTCAATATGTTTGTGATATCTGCACGCTCTCGTTCAATCGCCTTTTCATTTGTGCATAAATCTGGAGCTGACATGTAAGACTGCGCTCATCACTCCTAAGGTAAGTAAAAATGATATTATCGATGATAACATTTAAATAATTTGTTGAAACAATTCCCCAATGACATATGAAAAAGAAACTGCGAGAGCTGCATTTTCATGTCCCCAATATCGGGCGCGCTTCGTTGGTTCGTTCAATTGCCGCCCAGAAAAGGAGAGAAGGCCACGCAATCAGAATAAGCCTACACTTATTGACCCATTTTCATTCCACTTCTTACAAATTAAACCGTTCAACAAGAAGCAGTCACCGCCCATAGGAGATAAAAGGGTGCTGCGAAACTGTTAGCTGCAGATATCGCCAGTGGAACAGCTATGTAAAGGGTAAAAAAAGGGGGTGGGGGGAGAAAGGACGGTATTAGTATTAACATCAACGGAAAGTGGGTGGCATTAAAAATTTTAACTAATCAAAACAAAGCGCCGATGTAGGTTCAAAATGACAAGGCCAGAAGTCGTGTCCAAGGCTTTCTGCCCCCAGCACCGGAAACCAGCGCACACACTTCTCCTGGACTAAGGGCGAGAAAGAAAGTAAAAAAAAAAAAACAATAAAACATGAGGGGGGTGCAGTGAATGGAAGGATGCAGGAGTCAGCCCTGTGCACCGCAGCGGCAGTGCCGACCGAGTTCCGCGTCTGTCTTTCTCCTCTTTTGTTTTCGGTTGTCGACGCCACTCCTGGAGGGCGCTGGGGAGGCGCGCGCGCCGTCCTCAATGCCGGCGGCCGGGGTTGAAGCGGCGGCGAACCCGCGTTCGCGCTCGCCCGCGAGTTGCTGTGTTGAGCGGGCGCTGATCCGGCCGCGCCGCTGCACTAGTGCCGCTCCTCCTCATCTTCTCGAGGATTTTTTTCTCCCGTATCGCTCGCTTCGGGGCGCAGAACAGCGGCCCCTGTACGGGGACGTAGCCTGCCTGGGGTTCGGCGGAGCGCGAGTCGGCTTCGCACTGGCTCGACTCGCCAACAACCATTCGCAAGCTGGCAGAGATGACCTGACTGTCTTGTTTCCCTTTGGCTCCGCGCACACCGGATGAAGCCGCTTGCGGTCGGGGCAACTACTTCGCAGTGCAGCCGACCTGCTTGCACAGTCATTTAGGAAGCCTCAAACGGCACCATCTGTGGTGTGAGGAAGCTGCGTTTAAAAACCGGAACACTTACATTAAGAGACTTCGTGTTCTATACGAGGGGACATCGCAGTTCTTAACCGTTGTCCGGGGCCTGATTCCCTGAGGCCAACAGTGGGTGTGGACCAAGTTCCCGGCGAAGTTATAGACTCGGCTTGAACGGAATTCCGGCGCGGAAGTCGTTCCCGATGTGTTCGTTGGTTGGCCGTCGCGCCGTTTTCGTGGTCAGTGTAAGACGTTGCATTTCTGCTGCTTCTGTTGCTTCTACGGTTGCTGTTCTTGCGTCGCCTTCTGTTGACTCGCCTGTTGCTCACCAGCGCCGTGACGTTGGTGCGGTCGCTGACCCCGACTTGGTGTCACGATGGTTCGTTGTCTGAGCGTGAATTCCGTTTCGCGGTCGACTTTAGCCGCTGACGTGGGACGAGACAGCGGCGGCGGCGGCATGTGTTTTGGAGGTTATAGACACATATGGGTGACCCGGCAGCCACGCCATCGGAGCGCCGCATTGTTTGGAGTAGTACTGCTGCTTGGATGCTGGTCCCGGCAGGTCGGTGCCCGGTACCAGGCGGTCACAGGTCAGTGGCGAAGTTGAATTTTTCTAGTTTGTGAGGTAGATCGCTTTTCCCTTTAACATTCAGTCTTCGTTTTTTTTTTTCGGCTTAAAGTGGCTGTCAGCCAAGGAATGGTCTGAATGTGTGCGTCTGTCAGTTTGCGATAATTTCGTACATTTCTAACAAAAATTTAGAAATGCAGGTTGATATAGGGGATCGAACCATTACTTATACACTCTCAAACCTGGCGCTCTCATCGTTATTCCACATTCTACGGCGATCTACCGTTATCAGCTAGAAGACGAGCTCAACGCATCCATGCCTGGATGAGCAGATTCGCGGGTTGTCCAGACTGATGCGCACTGGGAATGAAAAGGCTTCGGCGTGCTGGTTGTGAGAACGGAGATGACTGTTTAAAAAAAAAGAAATAGCCTTAATTGGGCAAGTTGACCAAAATAAAGATAGGGTCATTAAAATATTGTTTTGCGTAGTTGTCTGACGCGAAGATGCTATGTGGCGTAATACGAAGAATCGTGTTTCACCTATTGCGAAGAGTTACAACGGATACAGCACATCTTTGGAACGTTTGCATCAAATTGAAGAAAAAGTTCTATATCGTGGTGGGTAGTATTGGTGGTGAGTATGGTTCAGTGTTCGCAGCACCGGGCGCATATTTCATTCGATGTTTCATTAATGACAAGTTTTCGAGAGTGTGCGATGCGTGTCGTTGCTTTTGGCTCCAAAAAAGCGTGGCACCGGCTCCCAGCTGTTCACCGCAATCGTCTTAAGGGCACGTAGGCCTAGGATCCAGCCTATTGAACGGTGGTCTACACCAGCTTCTACAGCGGATATTCATCAGCTCTTGAGGGCCGAGAGCTACTGGAGAGAATATTCTTAGGACCGCCAACCTATGAAGCAAGTCAAACAAGCAGTTATAGGCATTAGCTTATGGATGATTGGATCGCTAAGCCCCCAGTAGAATTCGTGCATGAGGAAGGCCTCCACACTTTTATTTAAATGTCTCACCCGCAGAACAAGCTGCTCAAAAAAAAAAAAAAGAAAGAAAGGCAAAGAAAAAGAAAGGGAATGATATTGGTGCTAGACTCAGTGGAGCGGCCTTCTTGTTCTTTTATTACTTCGTCCATCACCTTGTAAGTTTTTCGGCATTTCTGTTGCTTTTAATTTAATTGTTATTTATTGCATTTCTCACTCGTTTTGCTAAGAAATCTGTTTGGACAAGCTCACCTCATGATTTCTTTTTGTGTTTCCTACGCGTGATTCTTTTAAATATGTAAGCATTTCTAAGCCCACTTAACGAGGAAACCTGTCCGTCCGTTTGTCACGTAAGACGAATTGCTATAATGAAATTAATGTATCAAAAAAAAAAAAAATTCGAAAGGAGGAACATTGTTGGTCCCTAGTTTCGAAAGCTTAGAGCGGTAAAAACACCAAGGACGAGTTGACGAGTCTTGAGAAGTTCTTTCTACCGAGCACAACGTTTCTTGTATTGCTGTGCAGGAACCTATCACCGTTCCCCCATTCGTGTTCAGCTTCACTGTATCTTTTGTAAGTCAGTATTTGGTCGGCCTTCTTTGTTCCTTTATTCGGGTTGCGCCTTAACGGCTAAATAAAGTGATTGGCATTTTAAACATGTGATTATGGATGTAGAATATATTTATTTGCAGGGAAAAGGGTAGAGAAGACATGGGAACGTCCGAAACAGCCGATCAGACAAAAACTTCTTGCCGCTTCGTCTTCCTCTTCTACGCTCCTCCGCTGCGGCGTTACAATAAGAACATATGAACCAGGGTTGACATTAGTAAAGTCCACTGCTGACCAGTGTCGATAACGATAAGTGCACCACATTTCTGTCGTGTGTCAATTGACTTCCGTCATATGCTTACAGGCGTCCTAATGTGAATAATTAATATAATGGATGTCTCCTATATAAAGTATCTAGACTTTCGAGCGGCTCACAGTAGCTTGATTACTAATTTCTATTGTACTATTTATGAATAAGTGACGTGTGAAAATTGTCTTTCTTTGCTTTGCGCATTAATTGGGGGCTCTGCCAATCAACGAACTACTTCTTCATACGCCTACACTCTTCTTGAAATCGTAACGTCCTGAATACGTGCATGAAAAGTAGAAAACAAGAAGATATCTCTCTCAAAGCTGAATTCGGGTACCGCAGGACATTTCTCTAAGTATGCTCATAATCCCGAAAACCATTAGCGAAGCAAGTTTTGTATAACGAAAAGGTGACATAAAGTAAGATGCATCGCGTTCGAATGCTAAAAAGAAAAAAAGAACGATAAAAATAGAAATAAATAGAAAATTTAAGAAGAATAGGAGAGCGCGAAAATTTTTTTGACTGATTATTATGCAGTCAGAAATTTACTTGTTTGTTGCTGATGCAATTTATATAGGGGTGTCATACACCTTCTAAACAAAAACACCCTTCCGCTGTGTACAGTGGAGACGGGTGAAAAAGCTAGCCTCCGGACGACCTGTATGACAAATTACTCCATCGAGTTCGTGACGAAGTGAACAATTAAATATGCACAAACTAACTACCATTTTGAGCCGAACTTGCTTGCAGGCAGTTCATGCATCGCTGAAGCACATCAATCCACCGGTATTATTTTTCGGTTTCGTTTTCCAACGTTCCATTTACACAGTCCGCGCGTCCATTAAGGCTTGTAGAATGCACACACACTTCTATGTCCGTGGTTCTATCTAAACAAAGTGAGACGGTTTTGTGATTATTCCAAAACACAAAACAAGAAAGTTATCTCAGGCAAATAAAAGGAACTAAATAGTTAATAATAGCTCCGATAGGGTGTACTAAGGTGGTCTTTGCGAGAGCCCATGGTAAAACGACCAATGAGGCAGTGCAGTTTGACATAGGTTGGGCCTTTTTTGAAGTCGGAGAAGCGCAGAGCAAAATTAGTCTTGAAGAAGGACTCAGAGACATGAGTCAGAAGGAATGGGCGGCTAAACTGCAAAGTATCTGTACCTGAAAAGCATGTACACAGAATGAAGGAAGAGGTCAAGAAATTTGGCAACCATATACCGAGTAATTAAAAGTGTAAATAGAAATCAGGATTGTTCAGAAAGAAAGAGACAGAAACGTAGAATAATCTATAAATCATGGGGTTTTACGCGCCAAAACCAAGATCTGATTATGAAGCACGATGTAGTGAGGTACTTCGGAATAATTCGGACCACCTGGGGTTCCTTAACGTCCACCTAACTCTAACTCTGAGAACACGGGTGCTTTCGCATTCGGCCCCCCATTGAAATGTGACCGCCGTGGCCGGGATTTGATCCCGCGACCTCGTGCTTAGCCGCCGAATACCGCAGCCACTAAGCTACCACGGCGGGTGGGAGAGAAAAAGAGGCAGTGAGTTGGATGCAAACGATTGAAACAAAAAAAAAGGCCATGCATGTTTACAAGAACGTGAAGAAAAAAATTAGAAGGGTAAATCTGTACGATCACACAAATAGCAGTGCCTTGCTATTTGAGGCTAGAGCTGGTTGCCTAAGGACAAAAACATACCGGAGCGAATATTTGCAAAAAGATGAGACGTGTGCTTACTACAGCACACGTGTGCACACATGTGTACACATGTGTGCTGTGTGCTGTGTGCATGTACTGTGCATGTGCATGTGCTGTGCACATGCTGTGCATGTGCATGTGCATGTGCATGTGCTGTGTGCTGTGTGTGCATGTACGCTGTGTACACATGTACACATGTGTACTACAGCACACATGTGCTTAGTGCACGGATGTGCACTAAGCACATCCTAATGAAATGTGAAGAGATTCACCCAGTGAGCCGCGTAGGTAACGTACACCGCCCAGAAGCGCTTGGATTGAAAGTGGGAAGAAGCATCAACAGGCCAGCGGGCGAGGTAGGCAAGATACGTTTAGATTATTGGTGAAAAAAAAGTATGGAAGAATTTCATCCCATCAGATCCGCTAAAGGCCAAGGTTGCAGTACAAGGTGGGTAGAGAAATCTTGATGAAGGAAAAAAAATATTAAGGAGATGTATACAAAAATGCTACAATGAAAGAAAAAGCACATAGCGTACCTGTATAAATCAAGTGGGCCAGGTCACCGTTTGTCACCGCCGCGTTTCGCAGAGGATGCCAGGAAATCATCTTCATCGTCATCATCATAATCATCATTGGCACAGCGCTGCACTAAATTTTTTTGCCAATTGCGCACAGCGGTTGATTCAACAGACGTATATGAACCGGTAGACGCAAGCTTTGGTCTTCATTTTTGACCAGACGCTAGATATCGCAATTTTCTTGGCAGATACTGACCAACGAAGAATCAAAGAGTAGGAGTACCGTTTTCCTGGGCGAGAAATGAAAAAAAAAGACAGAAAACAAGACTAAAAAAGTAAAACACAAAACTAGGATACGGAGAGGAATAGTGGCGGTTTTCTTAACGAGCGAACTCAGTAAGGCCGGATGAACGCTTATGAACATTAGGCAGCTATTCGCTGTCCTTATCACAGTTTTCATGCTTTACCCTTATGAGCTGTTCACTCTTCTCTGTTCTTCATCAACTCGCCTGCACATTGTACATTCCCCGAGGCGAGCCCGAGCCGCGACTACAGCCGCGGCGTAATTGCGAATTATGCAACCCACCATTGGCTCCGACTCACTTTTATCTCGCAGTCAATGCTACTGATGGCGTGCGCAGACGTCATTTATGGCTGCCGAACCGCAAATGAGGCTTGTTTGGGAAATAAAGAAAAATGACAGCCGCGCTTTATTTATGTTTTTCTTTTGCTTTCTTTCTTTTTTTCTGCTGGGCTTAGTTCCTTTATATTGAGGTGGCAATGATAAAGATAGGTGGGGTGTTTCAAGCGTGTCTATTTATGCATCATTCTCGGAAAACTTGCGCGGAGGAGTACGTGCATTCTGAATGTTGTGCCTGCGTGCAGCAGAAATGGGGAGCAACAAAAGAAATGGCAGAGACACACGGGAGATGAGATGAAATAGAAATGCAGTGAAATAAGAAAGGGTGAACGCTGGAGAAACAATAAAAAGAGTGAATGAAAAGGGAGGCCACTATCGTCCCTCCCTTTCTAATACGTTCACACGATGATGGCATTCTGGCGACATTAGTGACAGATGTCACGCTATCAACGGATGCTCGTTTCTGGATGAAGAAAAAAAGAAAGAAAGAAGAAGGTAAGTGGGGATGGGGAAGGGGGTGGAGCAAGCAGAGAGAATGATCTTGTCATTCCAGGCGACTTCATCCGCAGGGACCTTTCGGTGGTAGCAAGGAATGGTGAAGAGCATCGCAAAGACTTCTCAGTAAATGGCGAAGAGAAAAACCAGTGGTTCATGAAGTTTGCCCACATCAACAGCGCACATCGCTAAATCCTGTACATGTGCGTGGTTTCATGCTGATTCATGAAACGGTGTAATGCTATGAATTTTGTCCGCGAATTACACGATGGTGTCTTCAGAGACGGGCTTACTGCTTTAGCACATGAAAGTAATACTTCTGTCTCGGTTCTAGAGTGCTCTTCAGAAACGCCCTCTTTGAGGCATGGATGCGAGGTGAGGAATGAAATGCGTTGGAGATGTGATAACGTAGTCGAGTTTCGAGCGTGGCTCATTCCCGTTTCACCGATATTCGTAATAGTTGGGAAACTTTAAAAAAAACTCCTTATTGTTGTTACTGGGTTTGGCTTGGTGGCTAACATAGGGGCTATGATACCTTCTATAAGCCACTTTGCTGGTGCTATTAGATATACTGATTTGTAGTTGCTGTTGTTGTTGCTTCTGTTTAATTAAATTAGGCATTAACATTGCTTCCTGGATAAAGTGTCGACAACGCCATAGCCTAGAAATTTGCCAATCACCAGGAGAAGGAACTGGTACATGTTTGATGCGCAGCGTTTCTAAACGTTTCTCGTTGGTGAGAGTGTTCAAAGCATACAGCGCTGTGACGTAACAAGCGAATGCTGGGCGTTCCATGGCGTTTTATCATTTGCGGTTGGTCAGCTCAAGCGTTTCACTAAAGTGCATGCTATTCTTATGGAGAAGCACTATGAAGCCTAAAAGAGCGTTGAGACTTTAGCGCTACCTTGACTGGTGCAGCAGTAGCGAGTGAGCGATTTGATGACTGCATGGAATAGCCAAGAATATAAGCCTAGGGCGCTATAACGTAAAGCTATTCCAAACATTTTCATTCCAATTCTGCAATCAGCCCTCCAGCATTGGTCAAAAACTTTTCTGAACCACCATTTCTTTGCCTGTATGTCACGCAACGTCACGAAAACCGCGATAGCTCCCCATCTGATATGACGCGGACCCACTAATTATGCATAACTGGAAAGAACAAAAGAAAACTGGTTGTTTATGATTCAACGCCTTTTCGCCATTAGCGCTTCGCTATTGGTCAAAAGCTTTCGGGCGACACCCACTTCGCCTGCCTGTCCCGCAACGTCACAAAACCGCGACAACTCACCACGTCAAAGTGACGTGTACGCGTTAAAGATGCATTAATTCGCCGAACAAAACTGAGTTTTCTTCTGAATAGGCACAGGCTGCCCCGTTCCGAAAGGAATAAAAGATGGCTGCTGCCGATGGCTCAGGCACTGGCTACTCACACCAGTCGGAGAGCATGGGTTTATTTGCATACACTAAAGCTTGTTGCATGGCCGTGTGACATTTTCGAGCACTTTGGGCATGTTTACAACCTCGTTCCGCCAACTATTCTTTGCTGAGGATCCGTTTTAGCGGCATTCTTAACGTTCCGCTGCATGCCGTCGCGATTTTCAAGCAGCTACCGCAAGATAAGTAAGGGAAAGTGGACCAATCACAGACGCCGGCACCACCCTCTTCATCCGGTTATCGATTTTCAGTGCACTGGCCCGGCTCCATTGAATCCCTCACCAGTTGAGCGTGCTCCTCGCCTCTTGTCAGTTAGATAAGACAAACCGCTCAGTGCAGGCAATGTTATTCGTTTTTAAAGCAAGCAAAAGTGAGCTCCTGTGAACGAGGAGAGTGTTTGATTGGTCTACTGAGACAACCCTGCGGGTCACCACCCGATGCTTGCGTGTGCGGCTACGCAAATTTGACATCAGGAGATTGGAATAAAAGCATATTGGAATAGTTTTACGTTATAGGGCTCCTACTTACGAACTAACTATAACGCGACAATAGGATGTATATGAGACAATAAATAATGAAATCGCTAAATCTTCGTGTTGCCCACGACAACGAGGCCACAATAGATGGCGGCCGCAGCAGCAGTCGTACAACCGCGGCTAATGAAAATTACAGACTCACAAGGACGGCACAAAGGCTGCACGCTGCTGAACAATATGTGCTCAAGACTATACGGTCTCTTCAACCTCACACCGTCGAAATTTTATTATTTTTGCGTAGGTAAATTAACGTGCACAATGCGCTCTAAAGCGTACAGAATACTACAAGCGTTAAAACTTATCAGCGAATTTATGCCGGGACTAGAGAAAGGAAAATAGATGAAGAAGTGAACACCAACAACAACAGCAAAAAAAAAAATACTGTGATCCAAGCATAGCTAGAGAGCCGGACAACGTTCGCTCTAAGCTCTTAGCACACCTCGAGTTTGTTTGTTTTGTTTAGCGTTGAAACACTCTGCCGCGAGCTGCCGGCGCACACGCACGGACACATTTCACCGAAAGGCGTTCTCGGCAGCGAAAACAAAGTTTGAAAAGCCCAGGCACTGAACAACACTGCCACCCAAGCGAAGGAGACGACGCGACGAAAGCGAACGAGAAACCATGTTTGCTTTCTACGGGTTAGAGTGAAAAAACAACGAAACCATCGTGGAAAACAAGGCGGTAATTACTACGCTGGCTCAGACTTCAAGGTGGCTCTTGCATTAGTTTTTTTATTTTTACACTTTCATCCTAAAGGCTTGCTTTTCTTCGCCCTTTTTATGTATCAGTCAGATCTCGTGTTCTCGCACTTTTCGAGTGTTGGCGGTTCCACATCAGTAATAACGAGCCGCAAGACGACGAAGGCGTACGCAACGCATGAACCGACGACTTCTGCTCTGCGTCGTCTGCGCGAGCAAAAAGAAACACTCCGATGGAGGGCAGAAAGGTGGAAAGGTTGTTCGGGCTGGCAATAGTGAAACTAGGGAGAAAGCGGGGTTGTGAAAACGGGAGAAGCACTCTAAATGGGGCCTGCCACCACCGTTCTCAGCCCTTCCCCATTTCGGAACAAATGCGCTTTCGGAAACAGGCTCCGAGATTCGAGCGCCCGCCGCGTCGCATTGATTTCTCTTTCCTGTCCTTTTCAGAATGACCTTTTATTTCTTTCGCAGTTAATGCTTTCTTTTTCTGCGTTCTTTTGCGCGGGTTCATGATTATTCGCCATTCCCTTCTTCCGATATCCGTATTGCCTTCTCTCAGACATTACACCTTCGCTTCTGTTTTCGTGTCTCCCATTATTTTTACGTCCTTCGCGCGGATGTCGGCTGTCCAAAAGCAAAGTGGAAACACTAGGCGACAAGAAAATAGAAAAAGCGCGGCGCAAAAAGTGTTTCTGACTCCACTCACACAGGTCCGGCCGATGTGGAAAAATAAGCCACAGCACAAAAGCAGAGAGATACCAAACGCGGAATTGCGGACATTTACGCCGACTTGAGTCCTGTTTGGCATTGAAGCTCTGCGCGACTGGTTTGACCCTAGCGGCAATTTCCCAGTCAACCCGTCTTTTAGTGATTCGCAACTGGTGTGCGACGCCGAGCTGGCTTTTCACGGACAACCTGCCGTCGATGCGGACGCGAACAAGCGGGGACTGCAACAAAAAGCAAAATGCTAGAGTAACTGGCACGAGGAATGTATGTGTGTGAGCGGGTGTGTCTGCTTAAGAGGGACAGAAAAGTAAGGCGCAAAGAGCCACAATCAATGACCTCGTAAAAAAAGCAGACAACTGCCGCTTTGCTTTTTGATTTTCTTTACGTGCGTTTATTTTTCTTCTTCCAGAGCCCTCGTAACTCTCGCGTTCGACAGGAGCAGTCGGCCGCTAAGAGACGTAGCAGCCGGGCACTCGCTGTTTATGTGTATGTGTACGATCGGCCACTGCTACCAGATTTTTCCAGGATTTTGTCGCGAATTCGTTTTATGCTCTTTTGTACGCGGCTCTATCGGCGCCCACTGTTTTTATGGGTGCATCAGAAATCACGTAAAAAGTGTGCACAGGTGGCGGTCATTGATTCGGCAATAACCATTTTGAGGTCTCGAACTTTGGCTCGGTAGGTGACTTTTGCCTTGAAACTTTTTTTCCGTATGAGTTTACTGTCTCACCCTGAAATTTACATTGCTAAAGTTTCTTTATTTGTGTGTATATGTCGAGTGGGATGTGGAATAACTAGAATGTTCTTTTTATGTACGACCGTGATGCACATTATGATATGAGATTAAGCGTATGCATGCCATCTGTAATATATATATATATATATATATATATATATATATATATATATATATATATATATATATATATATATATATATATACATACATATATATATATATATATATATATACATACATATATATATATATATATATATATATATATATATATATATATATATATATATATATGTATGTATATATATATGTATGTATATATATATGTATGTATATATATATGTATGTATATATATATGTATATATATATATATATATGTATATATATATATGTATATATATATGTATATATGCGCTAGATCCGTCACAAAAATGGTCTCGCGAGAGTGGGCAGTGTTTCTAGTGAGCTTTGGAGAATAATCTGATTCAACGCGTGACTTAGGGTTTCAATACCAACTGAAAGAAGAATGATGGGCGTAACATCAAGGGATAAGAAAAGAGCAGATTGGGTGAGGGAAAAAACGCGAGGTAATGACATGTTAGCTGAAATCAAGAAAATGAAACGGGGTGGGGGGGGGGGGGGGGGCATGGGCAGGACATGTAATGAGGTCGGAAGATAACCGATGGTCATTAAGGGTTATGGACTGAAATCCAAGGGAAGGGAAGCGTAGCAGGGGGTGGCAGAAAGATGGGCGGATGAGATTAAGAAGTTTGCAGGGACAACATGGCCACAATTATTACATGACCGGGGTAGTTGGAGAAGTACGGGAAAGGCCTTTGCCCTGAAGTGGGTGTAACCAGACTGATGATGATGATGACCAACTGAAAATTTAAATGTTCATTTCAAGCAAACTTTAGCGCATCTGTTGATGAAGTTCGTCACCTAAGACTCGATGCCAACCGCAAGCGAAATTCGTAGCATATTGGCATCAAATGCGTGACTTAGGTTTCGATACCAGATGCAAGAAATGACGCCGGCGGTGAGTAGTAAAATATTCCCCTATGATTACGATACCCCCTAATGGTAAATTTGAGCGCAGTTGCATGCGTGTTTTAATTTCGCGATATACTGGCCGGCGCGGACAATCTGCGTCGCGCGGCACGTTCCAAAACATAGCGAACTGTGGCGCGACTGCCTCGCTCATCGGGAGATCGCGAGAGGCGGAGTGTGGGTGACGCGTGGGTGCAATTCACAGCAGCTGTCGCAGCTAGACCTCCGGTCATGCAGCGTTTAGTTTCCATGTAGACGACGCGCGCTACTCTGGCGCCATCTCGTAGCCATCGTCGCCGCAAAGCCCGTCTTGCGCGGCTCTACGCTTTTCTTCTCACGCTTTCGCCTTACCCTCCTCCTCCGCTTTCTGCCAGATGGTTCACTGCACTCTCCTCGCGCTCTCTTCGCTATCGCCGTCTTTCATCTGCCGCTGCGCTCCGCGTTCGCTTTCGTCCTTCGCTGTATTGGTCTGCTCGGTTACGAGCGCTCGCCGCAGAAACGGGAGCCAAACAGCTGCGCTATAAAACATTTTGTCTACTAAAAACGAGAATCACGCGCAAAGCTTGACTCGCGGAGTGGGCCTCAGACACGAGTAAGCAGCAGAATTCACGAACGCAACGAGCCCTAGCGCTAAAATAATAATAAGAAGAACAAATAAAATCGACAATAAAGCTTCTGAAGCGAAGCGCTCCCCATTAACAGCGTGCACTATGCATGCTCAGAGAACAGTTAGTGTATGCGTCGATTGCGCTTGTCTCCTGGGAGCGCGTGCAGGGCATCGATCAAAGGAGCAGATGTAAAAGCATAGAAAAAGAACCTTAGAAGCGAGAGAAAATGAGAAAGAAAGAACCCTAAAAATAAAGAATCTGGGTGGAGAGAAGAGAGTCATCATATCGGCAGTTTTCTTTTCCCGATACGCTTCGCAAAGCGTAAGGACACTAATTCAAATAGTCTGACTATAGAGCAATAAGAGCCGCAGCACCTGCGGTTGCCCTCCAATAGCGTGCCTGGCCGGTGAGTTAGAGTTCGCAATTCGTTTTTTTTCTTTTTTCCAACAAGCCACCGGCAACGAGGACACCGCACTCCGTCGTTATTATAGCGCCGTGCTCAGCACCCTCTCAACGCGCGGAAGGGTCCGTTTTTTTACTGGGCACTAGACTTATCAATCCGGAAATGGTGTTGTGACGTGACACTCGGCGCCCACGACCGCCCATAAAACGCTGCAATCTTGGCAACTGCTATAAAACAAAAAAGAAAGAAAGGGAGACAGAAAGAAGGAAAAGGACAGAAATATAGCTATTCAGAGAGATTAATAGACACTGACATTTACGGCGATGTTCTACGCTTACGGAACGGCGCGCGGGTCATTTTTGCAATGTTGCGTGAAAAACATTTATTTAGTGCAACGTTCACATGTTCATTCATTAGCTGGCTTTACGAATGCTTTCGCTCTTGATTTGAGCGAAAGATATGGTTGACATCAATCTGAACGTGCCACGACGCTACAAGGAAAATGGATATCGTTTCCGCAATAACCAATGTTTCGCACTTGAACAAAATTTTACTCTGCTGCAGGGACCCAGCCCAGCTAAAGAGTCCTCCCTGTACACTCGCTATTACAATCACAGCTCACAACGAAGCTATCAAATGGCACTACGACGTCAAATAAATCGTCAAGTCCAAGGCGTTCCTTGTCCTTTCTTGTTTTATTTTTATGTGGTTGCTGTTTCTTTTTTCTTTCATTTTTGCGCAACATAAAAGAATGTAGCTGCCGAGGGACGTTGTTTCAGGACGGCAAATAAAATCGAAGTATTTACCCAGCAATGAGAACTAAAAATAATGTTTATTTACCTTTTACCATGCGTATCCTTTTCCGTTGATGAATTTCCACGGTAGAGAAAGAGAAAAAAATATAGTCGATATTGTCCACGAGGAATTACATCATCAGTTAAGTTTTCCTCCTTTTAAGGTTTAAAATACCAGAATGCGAAGAAGATAAGCATGACAATGGCCGGGCTGGCGTCTAATTGCACAAGAAGCTGCTGTGAAATGCTAATCGCACTGCAGAAAGGAGTGCCCCCACACGCGCCGACACCACTACGTGGTCCATAGGCAGAGATAACGTGCTTGAACAACGGCGCATGCTGCAGCTCAACGCCGGCGGTGCCCGGACGCGGCGCTGCGGGAACAGGAGGCCCATTAAGCAGGCCTAGAGTTACTCTGTGTGGCTCCCACTCCCTGTGGGAGCCATATGGAGGAACTCTAAGGAGGCCGAGGCCACGCGACAACGCCGATAGAACCCTGCTGTTCAAAAGCGCGAACTCGACGCACATCGTGCCCGCCGTGAGTGTGCCACAGAACAGGAACGACAGACCGACGCAAGGCGACACTGCCGACAAGAACCTGCAGCTCCAGCCGATGCTGCTCGCGGTCATTGAGTTCTACGTGCGAAATCGTGGAACTTCTCCATCACCTAGGAGAAAAAGGCCATGATATATATTTTCAGTGGATACCAGGTCATTGCGGTATCATAGGAAATGATGAGGCAGATAAGGCAGCTTGGACGTCAAGCCAAGAAGACCGCTGCGCCCCCATTCCTCTCTCAAGGACCGACGCCACGAAAGAACTTCGCAATCTAGCTCACAAGATCTCCTTAGTAGAGTGGAATACCGCACATACAAGGCATACAAGACTGCACAGATTAAACCCGTCACTTCAACTCAGACCTCCAGGCGGTATGCACCGACGCGAAGCGTCTCTTCTGTGTAGGTTGTGGCTTGGAGTCTCCTTCACGAATGCCTACTCAGCACTAATTGGAATGACTGATAATCCTACATGTGATGTTTGAGGATGCGAGGAGAACACTGACCACTTATTGAGCCATTGTTCTCAATTTCAAGCACAAAGACAATCACTGTCCAACACATTGAGGACATTCGATGATCCTCCTCTAAGTAAACAGACAGTACTAGAGCACAGTCTCCACCGATCATCGGCTCAGAAGGCAGTGAAGGCACTTTTGTGCTTTCTCAGAACGTCTGGTTTGCTAGAGCGGCTTTAACTCAAGTACTGTGCGTACACGTATCTACACCTTCTCTCTCCCTTCTCTCTCTTCCCCTTCTCCCTTGCCCCAGCGTAGGATAGCCAACCAGATCCTTGACTAGTTAACATCACTGCATTTCTATATTCCTCTCTCTCTCTCTTTTTCGGTCTGAACGTGCCTGCTCGTGTCACTCTGTGTGTGTTTACTTGAGCAGCTTGTGCTTACTGCAGTTCATAACGCCATTAATGCATTACTTCGTGTAATATTCGAACGTGTTGCTATCGCACCAACTGTTTCGACATTGTGGGAAAATTGTAATTGCTTAATTAAGAAATCAATGAAATTGTCGAACAGCCGGATCCGACGAGAAGACTTCTAGCCCAGAAGCCTGATCATCATGATCAGCCTGGTTACGCCCACTCCAGGGCAAAGGCCTCTCCCATATTTCTCCAACAACCCCGGTCATGTACTAATTGTGGCCAGGCCGTGCCTGCAAACTTCTTAATCTCATCCGCCCACCTAACTTTCTGCCGGCCCCTGCTACGCTTCCCTTCCCTTGGGATCCAGTCCGTAACCCTTAATGACCATCGGTTATCTTCCCTCCTCATTACATGTCCTGCCCATGCCCATTTCTTTTACTTGATTTCAACTAAGATGTCATTAACTCGCGTTTGTTCCCTCACCCAATCTGCTCTTTTCTTATCCCTTAACGTTACACCTATCATTCTTCTTTCCATAGCTCGTTGCGTCGTCCTCAATTTGAGTAGAACCCTTTTCGTAAGCCTCCAGGTTTCTGCCCCGTAGGTGAGTACTTGTAAGACACAGCTATTATATACTTTTCTCTTGAAGGATAATGGCAACCTGCTGTTCATGATCTGAGAATGCCTGCCAAACGCACCCCAGCCCATTCTTATTCTTCTGGTTATTTCAGTCTCATGATCCGGATCCGTGGTCACTACCTGCCCTAAGTAGATGTATTCCCCTAACACTTCCAGTGCCTTGCTACATATCGCAAACTGCTGTTCTCTTCCGAGACTGTTAAACATTACTTTAGTTTTCTGCAGATTAATTTTTAGACCCACTCTTCTGCTTTGCCCCTCCAGGTCAGTGAGCATGCATTGCAATTGGTCTCCTGAGTTACTAAGCAAGGCAATACCATCAGCGAATCACAAGTTACTAAGGTGTTCTCCATTAACTTTTATCCCCAATTCTTCCCAATCCAGGTCTCTGAATACCTCCTGTAAACATGCTGTGAATAGCATTGGAAAGATCGTATCTCACTGTCTGACGCCTTTCTTTATTGGGATTTTGTTGCTTTATTTGTGGAGGACTACGGTGGCTGTGGAGCCGCTATAAATATCTTCCAGTATTTTTACATATGGCTCATCTACACCCTGATTCCGTAATGCCTTCATGACTGCTGAGGTTTCGACTGAATCAAACGCTTTTTCGTATTCAATGAAGGCTATATATAAGGATTGGTTATATTCCGCACATTTCTCTATCACCTGATTGATAGTGTGAATATGGTGTATTGTTGACTAGCCTTTACGGAATCCTGCCTGGTCCTTTGGTTAACGGAAGTCTAAGGTATTCCTGATTCTATTTGCGATTACCTTAGTAAATACTTTGTAGGCAACGGACAGTAAGCTGATCGGTCCATAATTTTTCAAGTCTTTGGCGTCCCCTTTCTTATGGATTAGGATTATGTTAGCGTTCTTCCAAGATTCCGGTACGTTCGAGGTCATAAGGCTTTTTGTATATAGGGTGGCCAGTCTTTCTAGAACGGTGTTCCCACCATCCTTCAACAAATCTGCTGTTACCTGATCCTCCCCAGCTGCCGTCCCCCTTTGCATAGCTCCCAAGGCGTTCTTTACCTCTTCCGGCGTTACTTGTGGGATTTCAAGTTCCTCTAGACTATTATCTCTCACCTTATCGTCGTGGGTGTTACTGGTACTGTATAAATCTCTACAGAACTCCTCAGCCACTTGAACTATCTCATCCATATTAGTGATGATATTGCCGGCTTTGTCTCTTAACGCATACATCTGATTCTTGCCAATTCCTAGTTTCTTCTTCACTGTTTTTAGGCTTCCTCCGTTCCTGAGAGCATGTTGAATTCTATCCATATTATACTTTCTTATGTCAGCTGTCTTACGCTTGTTGATTAACTTCGAAAGTTCTGCCAGTTCTATTCTAGCTGTAGGGTTAGATGCTTTCATACATTGGTGTTTCTTGATCAGATCTTTCGTCTCCTGCGATAGTTTGCTGGTATCCTGCCTAACGGAGTTACCACCGACTTCCATTGCACACTCCTTAATGATGCCCACAAGATTGTCGTTCATTGCTTCAACACTAAGGTCCTCTTCCTGAGTTAAAGCCGAATACCTGTTCTGTAGCTTGATCTGGAATTACTCTATTTTCCCTCTTACCGCTAACTCATTAATCGGCTTCTTATGTACCAGTTTCTTCCGTTCCCTCCTCAGGTCTAGGATAATTCGAGTTCTTACCATCCTGTGGTCACTACAGCGCACCTTGCTGAGCACGTCAACATCTTGTATGATGCCAGGGTTAGCGCAGAGCCTGATATTGCAAACCATTACGCCACGGCCGCAGCTCCCTCCATAACAGCGTGCCTCGTCATCTGATCGTTGTTTTGGCACGTTAATTCCCGGAAATTGTTTAAAATTTATTGACATGTCCTCATACGTCAAAATGTCGGCCGATGCCGCGAAAATTGCGCAGTAAGGAAAATTTGAGTCCCAGACGCTCCTCCTGTTCCCCTCACACGAGAGGGTGCGGCGAGCAGTGATGCCACCCCTATCACCGCCCAAAATCGCTCAACAAGACTTTGTCTTTCATCAACTTCAACTGGAGATAGAATCGCGTTCCAATATGTTAAATTTTGTTTCTGTAATGATACTTGCAACTCGTGAACTTTGATGGTCCCTTGCGATTATTTTTTTAAATATTTTTCACTCTCCTACAGAGACGATAAAACGGTGTTAGAATGCGCTACCCTCAGGCTAGCCATGAAGCTCGCGGCAGAGATGGGGGCGATTTGAAAACGTTACGAAGCACTAAAGCACGCCATTAATTCAGCGCAGCCTATTAGCTCGAGGCATGCCTGGGTGCTCCTAGTTATGAGGCTCTTCCCTCGTCCCTCGTGGCACATAAGGGGCGCCACCAATTGCCCCGAAATAAAGGTCGAAGGCGAAGGGAGAGGAGGGTTTAGGACATAACGTTAGGGCATACAGGGAATAAATAAATGGACGCGGTGGCTTGGGAAAGCACAAACAAGCCATGAACACGAAATTGTCGTTGGGTCGCGCGGGTTTAGGGACGCAGTATTAGCATCGTTTGTATTCGTTGGGACCTCGCTTCGTGGTATCTTCGACAGAGAGGTCATTCTGAGTGGTAAATTTTCGCTCCTCCTTTGTGTCCGCCTGTCGAAAAGTGTTCACGGCCATTGCGGCGCTCGACCGCGTCACTTTAAAGTTAGCAGCAGCCAAGCGTGCGCGTTATAGTGATAATGATAAGCGAGTATCGCTTGTCCCGTGACCGCCTAGCCGTAGAGGAGCTAGTGCTTTGGCATTGTGCAAGCGTGGATACGGGCGCGAGCATAATAAATTATGGCAATAATAGCACTATCGGTGCACGTTACGACAGAAAAGAGGTGGAGTAAATGAGAAGCCAACGTAAACAAAATCAACAGCAGCGAAACACTATCGTCATATCATTTTGGGGTTATGATTTCATCTGTCAAGTAGGACAGTGAAACAAGTTTCTTCCCCATATTAACGTGCATTATTGAGCAGAACAAAGCTGGAATAAACAGGTTTTTCTGAAATACAACACGATTAACCGCCCTGTCTTTCAAGTGAACCGCGCCGTATGTTTAGAGCAATATTATTCAAATTATCTAGAAAGGAGTGGTTTCACAGAAATTCCAAGAACTCCGGTCTATTTTACACTGATCGCTTATTGAACATAACATTTCATTGCCTTTAGATAAGAACAAAGAAAACCTTGTACATCGCCTATGGCAGGGACCTGGCTGGACAAAACAGTTTTGACACAGAATTGGTCGCGCTCAAATCCGTCAGTGTGATTGCGAATTTGTTGACGAAGACATGTATCAGCGTCTTCTAGAATGCCTACACCATAACACACCAAGACCCGAACCTAAATCGTCATACATGGCATTAGGCTGTAGACCTCCCGGTTAGAAGAAATTATTAGAACCGTGGCAAACAAGAGCAAAGCAAGAGTGTGGTTCAGTAGCATTAAAAAAAATTCTGGAAGAGAGTGGTATTATTGACCGTTATTAATCCAGGGAAAAACATTTTTATAAGACAGTTCCTTATTTTCATTGTGAAGGTGTATAGGTGTATATGTGATACTGTTGCGGTTGGCATCGTTGCTTGAGTGCTTATTTGTTATGTGACGCGGAGAGGGCCCGTGTGACGCAAAGGGGCTCGGCCTTTCTGTCCCGATGTGGGAGCGGCCCACACCAATGTCAGACTGATTCCTCAGGACCTAAAGAAAGTTCTTCATACCATACCGTTGTTCACATCACTGCTTTAAGCCCATCCGTGTTCTCATCTTCGTATTTTGACTTAAGTGGCAAAGAAAATTTGTTGTAACTACGTTTTATATTGCAATATATGTTATGTTGCTACTGCATTTCGCATTTACCTATTATTCAAGAGCGAAGGAGTAGCCGGTGCCGAATTTGTGCGCCAAAAGCTCCTTATATCATTTCATTAAAAGTACTTCCAATCTGATAAAAGCAAACCTAAGGCGACAAGCGTTTGGCATAAATTAAGCGCTTTGATGCTTACTTCATATGTGGGGGAAGGCCAGGTTCTAATTCGCAGATGATGTTAAGCGACATATTGGGAAAGCTAGAGCTGCATCAGAGAAAGACACTTAGCGCTCAAGTAAAATATACAGCCAGATACAAGGTGATTCCTATTTGATTTTTCTCAAAAAGCATACTTTTAGAGAAACAGTATACTTTTCCTCTCCTTGAATTCTCTCTCTCTCTCCTCACCTATGTGCGCATACGTTGGTTCATCTTGTTGTCGCGCACGTTGCTGTGACAGAAGTACATGGAAAGAGGCGGCGGATCGCGCCATACTCGAGCTTCTCTTAGCTACGAGAGGGAAGCCTCAAGCGACGGGGTTTCTTCCCCGCTGTCCCGTTCCCGCTCGTTCGCAGACTGACTGTACGCTCAAACACGATGCGCGGGCTCAGCGAGACGAGTGCGTGGCGTGCGGCATCGGGGCTTCGGCGAGCCTGAACAACAGAGCTACCAGGAGGGCAACCCCGCTTTACCGCCGCTCGCACCTATGGCAGCGGTCAGGGCGCTGCTGCGAATAACGAAATGACCGCATCCAGAGCGCTGTAGCGAACGCAATCGTGCATGCGCGCGAGGGTTCAACACGACGTTTGCGTTGGCGGCAAAGTCGGCGCGACATGCTTTCGCGTTGCCGGCACCGGTCATGCGCGATCGGTCGAGAGGAGCGTCCTTCTAGCCGTCACTTTGCCCCGTGATTCGCGGCACGCGCTCGGCGTATGGAAAACCTCTGAGAAAAGGCTTTCATGGGACATGAGGTGGCGTCGCTAGTGTTTGCGCCGTATACGCCACTTCCTTGTGTACTGCATACGCGCTGACGTGGCGGGCCTGTGTTGAGCCATTGCAATTAGGGATTATCTCCTACGTCTGATTGCCCTACTGATTGAACCTCCGCAGGAAGCCGCGGGAAAAATTTGTTTGCAGCATGGGCTGAGGCCCGGTCGCACTTGCTTGGCTCGGCACTTGGTTCTCTGACTGATTGGAAGAGTGGGAGGACAAGAGTTCTCTGGTAAGTGCCGCCGGCGCCTTGTAGAAACACAGATCTCAGCTCCACAGTGTAGTTGAGACGCTTGCATGCGAAAGCGATTAATTGCTGTCCCCTTTACGGGTGGCACAGGAATATGATAACGCCCACGCGCTGCCAATTGATGCGATTCAGTATAGCAGAAGTTGACCTGGGACAAGTGAAATGCAGCGCCTGTGTTAAGGCAATCGGCTAAGGCAATCACCTTAGCTGTCAGGCCCTCCTCTTTCCTGTGCGAACTAAGAACCATGTGCCAACACATGTGCAGGCATTCTCCTAATGAGAGAACAATCTACAGGGCGTGAGGGGCAGTCATAGCAACGCTGAACGTATATGTGACTGATTTATCCTACAGAGTTTAGCGTGTTGTCCTGTATTTCCGATGTGTTGTCCCTAAACGACACAGACGGATCTATAAGATAACGCAGGTTACCATCAGCGGTGGTCAAGCGTACGTGAATTCGTAGTGGTGTATTTATCGTTGAGCTCAAGATAAGCATCGCAACTCGTCGTGGCCAGCGCTAGGCGTTGGCTGAAGATGAAGAAAAGGAAGTGGAATGTTGCGCACCTTTAAATGCGAATAGCTCCTGGCCAGCACTTCAACTACAAGGGGGTAAAGTAGAGACGAGGACTGCCAATATATATATATATATATATATATATATATATATATATATTGGCAGTCCTCGTCTCTACTTTACCCCCTTGATATATATATATATATATATATATATATATATATATATATATATATATATATATATATATATATATATATATTGGTAGAGCATTGCAAACGGAGACGTGGGACCATTCCGCGCCGGCGGCAAGTTGCTTTTTATCCCCTTTCATTCCCGTTAATTTATCATTTCATTAAATTTATTAGTAAGTACACGTTATTTCTCCTGCGTTGTACTTGTTTGTTGGCTTCCTATGATGTGTATATATATATATATATATATATATAAATATATATATATATATATATATATATATATATATATATATATATATATATATAGATATATATATATACACACACATCACAGGAACACACACACACGCGCGCGCGCGCGCTCGCACACGCACGCACACACACACACACACACACACACACACACACACACACACACACACACACACACACACACACGCAGGCACGCACGCAAGAACGCGCAAAAGAAAACAAAGAAAGACAGATACCTAGAAGAAACACGAAAGCGCTGTCGAAACACCTTGCTCTCACATCACCACGTAGAAAAAAGTAAAAATATCTAAATGCAAAGACAATTCGTCATACCGAAACACAATGAAAGCTCCTTTTGACCGCTTTCGAGGATCGGGCGAGATGATTGATGACCGCGATATCCTTGTCTCACTGACGCAACATGATAGCGGCGCTTTCGCTTAGTGCGACACGCTTTAGCCATCCCCTCAGCCGATTCGCACTCGCTCTTGCGGCATGGTCAACGCTTTCTTTATGTGAAGGTGGCCACCGATATTGGCGGGCGAGCCAGTGAGGCACGTTTGCCACAACCGACGGGGCGCAGCAGTCTGGCCAGTGATAGGTCCGTCCGAGGTCTCTTTGAGGCGATAAATCGATGGGTATTTGGAAACGAGGCTGAGGAAACTGTCACAGCATTTGGTGAGCGAAGAAGCCAAGAGGGCCAATGGTGCCATGAGGAAAGTTGTGTAAGCTCACTGTCTCGCCTTTCAGAACTTCTTTTCGGCGCGCTTATATATTGCGGCCCCGTTATCTTTGTCTGCGGGTTATACCAGGACAGATCTACAAGATGAATCAGTGGTATATGAATTGCGCAATACTCGTACGTTGCGTTAGTGGCCTCCAAAAGCAAGAATTGTAGGTCTCGTGCGCCGTGCTTTTGTGTTTGCCACTGTCGCAAAATGTGGAAACCAGCAGGGTTATAGTGAACGTCTCGCCAGCATTGCGTTGCTAAAGGTTCGCGCACTGTCTCTGTTGCTGAAAGAGCACCGGATGTGTGCGACACTCAAGGGAGCTTCGCTAAGCAGCGATTCATGTACGGCTGGTTCAGACCATGAACACCACAATTGTTTACTTGGCCCAGCACTTATTTTTAGCGAATTCTGGTTTCACCTCCCTGGCACCCTTTGCTTTGGAGCATCGTTGACTTCGGTCGACTTCTTAGGTTCGTGTGTCGAGAGTTGATAATTTTCAAAGGAAAGCACGGGCCTGTGTTCTGTCACTTGGAACGCAAGCTGGAAAATTCTGCACAATGCATTGCAACTTATTCGTGACAGGAAGAAAAATGAGGTGATGTAATTGCTGCCGCCGCAACAATCACGCATTAATATTCATGGGAGGTGAAACAATGGTGTAATTTAGGATAAAACGCATTAATTGAATTCGTAATGTCAGTAATATTTTTAAAAGCATTAACAGGTTTTATTTGTCCCGCTATATGTTCGTTGTGACATTGTGTTGCTGCTCAAGTACAGTGAAAGAAAAGAAAATCTTGGCCTTTGTTTTCTATTTCAATCAATATTGATTCATTCACGCGCGAGGAGCCAGTTTATCGACATTGCTTTGCTGCGGACCAAGCTCTCGCGAATGCAAGAGACGCAGCGATGTTCAGGAAAGTGACCCTCCATGGCGGAATAGTAACTATGGCGTTGTGCTTCTGAGAAACAGGTCGCAGGATCGCTGTCGCGGCTGCCACATTATCAAGGGGTAAAGAGGGAGGGGGCGGTAGAGGATTAGATTACAAAAACGAACGTGTACCGTGCTATGGGTGCACGTTAAAAAAACCCAGGTAGTCAGAATTATTCCGTAGTGCTCCAGGAAGGCAACGACGCAAAACCAACTATGTAGTTTCAGGGCGTTAAACCTCATAATTCTGCTGCGGAAGACATTTTAGCTTCAAGTGAACGCTTCAGCGGTGATCTTGTAATGTCCCCTGCTTGTCTGTTAGCACAAAAGACACCCACAAAAAGAAAAAACCGCTGCCGAATACGCTTAGCATCAAATCCGTGAAGGAACGTGGGCACAGAACCCTGTATGCCAGGAAGCTACCTCGAAATCACTTATGAAGCACGTGGGCAACGCCAGGAGCCGAAGCGCTTTTGTGAGGCATCCATTTGTTGCTGTAGGGCTATTTATTAACGCGATAGTATTAAGGGCCCTGTGTCACAGAAAATCTGGGGTCGGCGTCGGCGAAGTTGTCCGTGAGTGAAAATTTCCGTGTATATTTAGGCGCATGCATATGCCACGCCTTACTATATGACATGAGGTATATGCTGGTTGCATTTCCACACCATTCTATCCATAAAGTTGCTCATACGTTGTCTTCTATTCTTGACAAAGTGATTTTTGGAAGTTTTGAGAATGACAGCCCGCAAACAAATCTCGTGAACCAAAACACCAACAGCGCATGCCTTTTGCGTGAAATCTTCTGAGACCTAATTATCGAAATTGCGAAACAATGACAGGAAACTGAAAATTATGCAATTTGTTGACGGGGCCATGCACAATCTCAGGGATCGGCCCTCGCAGGAGGCTGAGTTTCTACCAGGAAGCTCCTCTAATCGCCGCCAGCGTTTCCCGGTAAATATTACGGTTACATAAGCTGCAGTAACCGGGAAGTGTGAGACGCAATCAGGGATATTTAATGCTATCGCATTAACACTCTCAAAGGCGAAGCTTAAGCGTCATCCAGGCTTTTTACCACGAAAGTGTTTTATGCTGCGGTCCACGCTTGCCTTCCTGTAACGAATGTAACGGCTGTGACGTCGGCGCCAAGGAGTAAAATAGCTGACTAGTTGCAGCACTGTGGAAGCTACACGAATTCTTAGCCAATACTAAGGTCGAAGGCCCCTAGAGATGTGCTCAGCCACACCGCGTCGTCTACTCACCGTCTGCTTGCCATCCACGGTTGGCGGATAGACGCAAAAAATGTTTTGATGCCGTAACCATAATATGTGTCTGCATGCATGCAACAGCAGGGCTTTACTTTACCTGTGCACTTTGCCGTTACCTTGCAGCCTCCTTAGCGGGCGAATGCCCGCTAAGTACGGGCGAATGTCCTTACATGTTAGTACGGGCGAATGCCCTTACATATGTTCACCCGCGGCACAGCGTCTGCTCTGCGTCTACTTGGCGTTTGCTCACTACCGTCATCGCGTACCGTGGTAGAGCGGGTAGTAAATCCATGATGCAGTGAACAATTAGGCTTTTATGGCGCTCCGCATCGTCAACGCATCATTAATGCCAATGCCGTGGCGTCACCTGCTAACTATAAATCAAACCAGTCTTACGGCGCACTGCCGTGTATGTAGTCCTAGGAGCCTGAAAACAAACAGCCGATGTCAATAATCACCACGAAACGTACCTAATCATTTAACCTCAGCTTGAGATGAGACTGAGCGATGGAGCATTTTGCCGTTTGTTTCTTGCTGATAGGGCCGACAGCCCGTAACAAGTGCACGAATTGGTATCAAAGCGGGTGGTCGGCGCTCTGTATACGCGTTGCAATGTTGCTATAGTTGATCACAGTTAGGGTGGCTGTTACGGTTACCGCCCGGTAACTGCTACAGTAATTCTCGGTATACTACGTGCAGACGTCCTCACATGTCATGCATCGCTGTACCGTATCACGTAGCAATAAAAAAGCAGTGCCCTTCCACTCTGTGAAGAAGGATGACCAGTGAAGCTGCGTATGTGGGCCCCTTAATGACGAACTGCACCTCCGCCGCCGGTCGGCCCGGCATTGTACTATCTTCGGGATCGGCCCACGTATGGGGAGTGCTTAATGCCTGCTTCACCTCCGCCGCGCATCGGCCGGCATTGCACTATATTCGGGATCGGCACACGCATGGGGAGGGCTTAACGCCTGCTTCACCTCCTCCGCGGGTCGGGCCGGCATTCCGCTATATTCGGGTTCGGCCCACGTATTGGGAGAGCTTAACGCCTGCTACACCTCCGGCGCGGTTCGGGCCGGCATTGCACTATATTCGGGACCGGCCCATGCATGGGGAGTGCTTAACGCCAGCTTCACCTCCGTTGCGGTTCGGCCTGGCATTGCTCTATATTCGGCATCGGGCCACGTATGGGGATTGCTTAACGCCTGCTTCACCTCCACCGCGGGTCAGCCCGGTATTGCATTATGTTCGGTATCGGCCCACGTATGGGGAGGTTTTTGCTTACCACGCCAACGACACAAAAATTTCCTCGGACGGTAGAGGTATACAGCTTCGCTGTCAAAATAATTCTCTCAAGTGTATACCCAATAATCAGCAGTTACGTCCGGAACTAACCGCTGCGCAAGGATATTACCAGTGCACACCTTGTACCTTGGGCAATGCTGCAACCCGCTTGTGAGATAGGAGCGGTGAAGGGAAGCGCTGCATCCTGGCACTAACTACCGCCGACAGGGAGCGCTTCGGTAGTCACAGTGCAGTGAAGGCTCCAATGCGGCATAATCTGGTGTTAGCACTTTGCGCACATGGTTTGTTTATTCGCGTCGGGTTAGCCTCTGACACCTCGTCGCCTACTGAATGCAGCTTCAACGTGCTTTAGCAGTGCTTACACGCCACCTACTGCTTCTCTTGCGATGACACCAAAAGAAAACTGCTGCGCTAAGCGGCGCAGAAAGGAAACGGCGTCAACGCGCGAATCTCGCTTTAGTCCAGCGAGAGACATACCAGCTTGAAGCGGAACGTCAGTGTGAAGCAGAATGCCTTCGCCCGTTCGCGGCGCATGCTAGGAACTATTCCCCTCGCATTTCTCACGCTGAGCACGTCGCAACTCAACTGGCTACTCAAGGCACTGCGGAGTCAGACCCAAATTGTGCATACGGTCGCCGAAGCGACTCGCTAACAGGACGCCGCGCGCCAAGCAAACATGCAACACGGTCGCCGACCCGCAAATCATGCGCCTTTCGCTGCATTGAACCGTGAGCACACGAAGCAAACAAGCAACAGCTTCTGTGAAGACACGTTTCACTTTCGCGTTTTGTATCGATTCCTATAAAAGAGGGATCAACCCAAATTTTTTTTTAATACGTGCTACCAGTTGGAAACGCTGCGGCGAAAAAGCGCCACGGGACGGCAACGCCTGTTACTACAGCGCAGTGCAGTGCAGAACTGGTCAAATGGGACTGCGAGTGGTATCTTCCTCGGCTTGCGAAATGAGCCGTGTCTATTCTGGGTCTGTTCACTCCACGCCCCGACGATCTTTGCGCATTGTCCGCGAAGCCAGTCTTGTTCTGCGCTCCTTTCTTCTATGGCAATCCTATGCGTTGAGTAACGCGACCGGTGATATCTGGTTTCGCAGTTTTTTGTTGCTCTAAGCACAGAAGAAAGGGATGAGACGGTACATTTGCTCTCTCACGGTGAAAGCACTTCGCTTTGACATTAGCTCCTCACCGTGAAGCGAAACCGACAAGACTGTCTTGGATGCTCTTCAAAGGAAAATGAATGGCTGCAGTCGTTGTGAAATCAGTGCAGATTCATTGTGAAAGTTATCCGCTGATAGAGAGCCACTTTGCCAACCCATGCTTTGTATTACACAAAGGAATTCATGTCAAAATTTTTCTTCTTTCAAGTGAGTGACGAAGTACATCTACGCATGCTGTTACGACAGAAAATTGTAATAGAACTTTCTAGCGGCTATTCAACCTATGATGGTTATATGGTATATGGTGAAACATGATACTGGTACGAATGTGATAGAGGTTGCATTATGATTTACTTTTTATTTTCTGGCAACTTCTGCATAAAGAAAATATTTTCACCGTATCATTTTTACTGATGAGTGGTAGTTTGGCTTCTTCGTAAACACTTTTTAAAGATTTGCGAATCATGAAAACGCATCTACGTTACACGTGAACCGTGACCAAGATGAAGGATACACACAAAGGAAGTAAATACGCTTTACAAAATGAAACAATGCCATAAGTAAGAAATGGGAACACGATTCATGAACTAGCTAGAACATTCAAATAACGAATGGGCAAGTAAACGATGCTGAAGCAGAAAATATCTATGGTGTGGGTAATTCATTTACTCTATCCGAGTATCTGTTTATATATCCGATATCTTTCCATCGGGAATTGCGGGTTTTATCCGTACCTTTTATCTTTACGTTCCTATGCAAAATATTCTAACCGTTTTTTTTTTGTACTATGACCTTTACGTGCATTGAGGTAACTGAATACTTATATTGTATACGAACACCGCTGCACTTCTCCTAAAGGAAAGGAATTCAAGGGCAGGAGCCTAGCCTTGGGGGTTTGTTTTTTCTTCACTATGCTACAAATATTACAGCTAACTCACCGATGGCTACGATATTCCCCGATGCGAAATTTGAGCGCAGCTCTAAGCGTTTTCTTTTTTTTTCATTTCGCGACGTATTGAGGAATCGCACCGATCACCGCACCAACTGGCAGAGCCTGGACGCGCGGCGCTATATACGGACCGGCCACACAGTTGCCGCTTCCCGGCAACTGCAGCTTATGCAACCGTAATATTTATCCGGAAGCGCTTGCGGCGAACGCTATGCACCAAGGCGAGCTTTGTGGTTCTTTTCCCTGCATGGTCGGTGCCATCGCTGCCGCGGATGCACAGACGTGAGCGCCATCTGGTTCTGTGTCAAGGTGGCTTCCTCCGCTTTCCTCTTATAGCTTCTGCTGCACCCTCCTCCTCCACTCGCGCTCTTTTCGCTCTCGCCGTTTTAAACCCCCGCCGCGTTCCACGATCGCTCTTTCATCTTTCGCCGTGCTCATTCGCTCGGCTGCGCCGCCGAGGCGCCCCGACGCTCAACCTCAGGAACGGGCGCCTAAGAGCCCCGCTCTAAAAATCCGAGGACATCCAAGCACTTCTTACGAGCTGTAAATGCTGCAGCATTCACTTCCAATTGAACGCTGCTGAGCGGCTCTTCGAGTTCTGAAATACTCGTGGGCAAGCGAGTGCGCCGAGACGCTTGGTGCGTTTTGATTTGGCCTTACCGAGGCGCAGTAAGAACGCACGCCAGAGCTTGCGCGGGGGAGGAACGTGCGGATAACACAGGCTTCCGAGAGCGAGGTTCATATGGCGCCGCGGCGATGTCCTTCATCTAACACCTGGCGCGCTAGTGCGGCAGCGTGCGCACCTTCTCTCCCGCTTTGCTCCGTCGACGCGTGCTCGTGCCGTGGCGTCGCAAGGAATGGGAATTCGGGTGCCATTTCCCTGCTGCACACATCGGATGCGGGCTTCTTCGTTCGATGAGCCATTTGACGCTTTGGCATCAATAAGGCACCAGCTCTTGCATAAATTAGGCCACTGTTAGAATTACATTTATGGGAAATATGACATTGCAAACGTTCTGAAACGATACTCTGGAAGCTTGAATGAGCAAGTAGTTTATTGCAATGACGTTCACAGCAATTAAATGGTAAGAAAGTGAACACGAAGAAAACGGAAAAGTGCTCGTTTATTTTCTCCCTGCCAGTCATTTTCTCAAACTTAGGCTTCGCTGTACGTACCATGATGATAATTTCCAAAAAAAAAGAAATTGACTATCCTTCCACGACTGTGAAGAGGGGTGCAAGCGAAGCGTGTGTTGACTCGTTTAATGCTTGGTGTTTTAATGTATACAAGTTTAGCGTAACCTTATTTATTTATTACTGCAGCGTGGGATGAACTGTGTGACTTTTGCTTGTGTAGGTATAGAAGCATCACAACACAACACTAATAACTTGTTTTGGTTTCCATTCATTGTTTTTTGTTTTGTTACACGATATTGACACTGCAAGTGAGCATAACGGCTTTGCGATCACTATTGTACACAGGTAGAGGCTGCATCATCCGTATGCTACCCCTGCCATTAGCGAATGTCAGGTCAATATAGCGCTCGGGATACGCAGCTCTTTGCTGGCGTGTGGCGTCGGCTTCGCGCTCCCTCACAACTAGGTCAGCAAGTCGACGACAAGCCCTTTCTCGAGCGAGTTCCCGGTGGTATTCATCAAACGCCGTCTGTTCTCCGGCCTAGCACGCGACGTGCGACCGCCCAGCGCAGCTCCGACAATAGAGAGTTTTAGTTTAGGGGACGCAAGCGGCTTGCGTACAAAATAACTAGGGGCGACGGTTGCGCAGACCGCTACGTTTACTTGCGTCCTTGGGTTGTTTAGTGGCCTAGAACATTGCCCCCCCACCCCCTTGAGCGGTCACGTTACCCACGTGACTCTCGCGGCGTACGAGAACTTACGAGAGGCGAGACCAGCCGATACAAGCCGCCCATCCCGCCACACAGACGGAGAACATGGCTGCGCCGTCGAGTACGTGTGCATTTTACGGCCGACGTGGTAAAGAAGCTGGTTGCAGAGCACACCGGCACGCTGTCGCCGCAATGGTGGCATGTCAACATTTGCAGGTGGCTCTGAATAAACAAAACACAGACCACAACGGATTATGCTGCGCAAGACGCTTAACTACAGTTTACCAAACGTATGTTTGGATTGCTTCGGCTCGGTCTCAGTCGTAACGTAGGCTCGTAGATAATCTTGTGAATCTTTTACCAAGTGTCGACAGAAATCGTTTATATATATATATATATTAACTGCTTTTAATAAAAATAGTTTAATGTACTTTACTTCATATGCTTGATATCGTATTTTAAGAAATGATAACGCAGCAACGATCAGACGTCAATGGCGCTACAAGCGCATGCGACCTCAATGCGGCTTGCGTTTGGGGCCGCTAACATATAACGTGTTTCTGCTTGCGTACCCAAACGCAAACGCACCCAAGCGCTAAGGGCCCCAACGCCTTGCGTCCCCTAAACTAAAACTCTCTAATGTTCTGACGCGAGAAATACTCCTTCCTCTCACGTTGCCTAGACATACGAATCCTTATGGCGGAGAGAATGACGTCAGTACCGCGGCGGCGCATCAGGATTCCCCGTTGAACGGGTCTATTGCTGGTTTATATATATATATATATATATATATATATATATATATATATATATATATTTATTTATTTATTTATTTATTTATGGTGACCCGTAAGAAAATATCAAGCAAGAGCACTGAATAGGGTAACGTAAAAATCCAATGATGTTTTAAAGAGAGACAGAGGTTGCTTACGTCTTCCTCACGTGAGTATCTATCACATAATATACGATAAAGGGCTTGAACTGGCAGGGAAAAAGCACGCTCTTGATACTTGGCCATTATATTTACATTATCCCATAACTATTTAGTGACATCATTATAATAAGTTAATGACGTCATATTATGATTTTGTGACGTATTTCACTACAAGGAAAAAGTGAAATTCATAACGGATCGTAGAGGTTGCTCATGCAATACCACAGTACTTTTAATACATTTCAGATACCCGTTTTCCTGGAAGATATCGTAGAGATTGATTGAACTTGAATTGAGTTTTGAAATGTGATACTTACTGAGACGTCTATTTAAAACACCTGAGAAACGTCTGCTGGAATAGTATCATTCTATGATATTGGATCAATAGACAAACACTAACTAGTGATTGATTTCACTTACACGTGGTTTATTTGTTTATTTACTTTAACGTTCGAAATAAGCGCACGGGCTAGTAGAAATTCTGTAATGAGGAGTTCTGATGAAATTTCACAACGTTGCGTTCGTTGAGCTTGGTTCACATTGCAACGTTCTTTTTTTTTTAAAGTCAGCCCTCATTGGTAATGCCGCTGCCCTTTGGCGTAAATCGAACCCGCTACCATGCTCAGCAGGAGAACGTCAAGTAAGGAACGCTATTTTAAATACATTTGTGGCCTCCGACAGGATTTTATTATGAAAGCACGCAGCCGGACTCTTTTTGTGTAGTCCCGGCGCAACATTTAGTATTGCTACATGCGACCTTTACACACAGTAGCAAAATACCTAAAAACACTAATAACAAGTAGCACACAAAATGTAGTTTTAAAAAGCATTAGAAATATATGAGGTATTATTTCCAATTGATTTAAGGCTCAATCGACGTTAGTGGCATGCACTGCAAGTTAGCCAGAAAGCGACAGTAGGATCGCCTTATCCACACTTTTTTTTTTCTTTTTTTTGTTCAAGGAACTTTACATCCCTGTTTGCATTTATTCAACTGGAAGACTACTGTATAATTTAACTACTTCTATTACCACTACTACTACTACTACTACTACTACTACTACTACTACTACTACTACTACTACTACTACTACTACTACTACTAATTATTATTATTATTATTATTATTATTATTATTATTATTATTATTATTATTATTATTATTATTATTATTATAACAATAAGTGCATTAACGTAGCAAAGGCCCCTCACAACAGACCATGCGGAGAGCGTTTGCTTTCCTAAATAATGGTGTTGCAGCCAGCTCGAGACATATATCTCTGCCCGTCCAGCTTGGTGTGTTGTGTCTGGCAGACTTCGGTTACGAATTCCAGCGAGGGAAATCAAGCTGTCGGCGTTGCGATGCAGGCCGGGTTGCGGCCAGCAGGCACTCTCGTTCTGGCTTTTTTTTTTTGTTCTGTTCATCGAAGTAATGGTGTTGCTAAGTGCCGTACAATCTAACGGGGGAAAAAAAAAGCGGTGGTGGAAGGGAATGAGGATGGGAATATGGATGGGAATGAGAAGGGGGGGGGGGGCGGGGGGTGAAGGGGTACGGCGACAAAACCATGGATTCTTGGAGAGGAGTGGCGGTTTTATTGCGTGTGCGAGGCGGCCGATCTGTCCTTACGGAGCGGCCTATGCCATGTAAGTTGAAACACCACACGGAGGGCTTTCTCACGCTTAACCTCAAACTTAATTTGCTGTCATCCTTGGCAAAAGCGCTTTGTGAATAAGGAAAGTGGAGATTCGCACACACTTAAACCATGTGATACTGCTTTGGATAGGTTAGGCGAATCGCCAAAAGTTGCTGCATTGTACCCAACTAGCCCAAACCCCGATTAAACCCTTCTGCAAGGCACACGGAAGAGAATGAAGCACCGACTCATTGCTAACGCTTATCATCTCTTTGAAACGACGCATATGGTAGGAAGCAATACAAGGTAGCTACGCACTCTCAGTAATGTGAAAAGTTGTGTTGTCAGTGAGAAGAAAGATTCTAAAGTCAACCACCAAATAATATTTCGAGATTATTTTTATTTTCTATACTTGTTTTCGTGCTGCAGAACTTTGGATATATTGTCGCATGTCTTAGTTAGGGTGCGTTCGGTTTCGTCATTGAATATGAAATACTACTTTTGTAGGTAAGAAAGAATTGAGCGAGTTAAACGCCCATCGGTGAAAAAAAAAGAACTTTGGGCTGCCGTCACACAATTGCTTGGGGAAGTGTTGCACTGAGTATTCATCAAATATCGTGATCCCGTCACTGAGTATTTATCAAAGACTCGTCCTTGTCCATGGGGTCACGATGATTGCGTATTTCACGCAACGAAGGCATCTTAAGTTTTCTCAGAGACACTGGTCTCCATAAGATAATTCAATTTGTCGAATCTTATGAGTCGTTTCATTCATGCTTTGTATATGTCGTGCACTGTGCATATAATTTCTTTTTTTTCAAGCACTTCCTTGTCGAATGTCATAAATAAAGTTATGGTATTTACGTAGACACGATACTGGAAAGGAAAACAGGTGGTGCATGGCTGCGCCGCAAGACGTCAATAAAGGCGCGGATTCGGGACCAGAGGTACTTCGCGGTTTGCACTGTGGACAACCTTCAAGTCGGTGCTAGGCAAAGCGTTGCTGTGTATTGATTTACGCGAAGGTGCTGCGTGCTCTAATACCTCGTACAGATCAGCGAATGGATGACATGTTGAACAGGAGAAGCCGGACGCGGACCTTCGTGTGCAGTTCTGGAAGTGGACATAGCTACAGACTGCGCAGTTTGCTTAATGTGCGAACTAAAACCGCCGAGAAAAATCCAAATGCCCAAGTGTGCACCCAAGTGTGCAGCCCAAGTGTGCACGCATGTTCGGTCATCGCCATGACCGGCAGCGCGGCGCGAGGGTGTCTCGGGAAGAAAATGTTGTGGACGAGGGAACGCGACAGACAGACAGCCGGACGGACTGACGGACGGACTGACGGACGGACTGACGGACGGACTGACGGACGGACAGACAGACGGACGGACTGACGGATGGACAGACTGCATGACGGATGGACAGACGGACGGACGGACAGACGGACGGACAGACGGACAGACAGACGGACGGACAGACGGACGGACAGACGGACGGACGGACGGACGGACGGACGGACGGACGGACAGAAAATTACGGACAATATTTGATGTGTGGCTTACAGGCGAAACAAACTTTGCCGGCACCGTCTGACAGCCGGCTATTAGCGGCTCCATTACCCCCAGGCCGCAGCCCATGAGCTACGCACGCCCGCAGCGAAGCGTGTGTTCCCTGTGGACGATCTGCGGTAATACCCTGGGGGAAAGCACGCAGCAAAGAGAAAAGAAAGGAAGTATGGGAGACCGCTGCACCATATCCGAGAAATATGAACTTCCAAGACACGACTGAAATGATCGCTGAGTCAGTCACGCGCGTGGCGATGCAGCCTCACGTTTTCGTCGAAGCTTCCTCTCTTTCCCTCCCGCTTTGAGAACACGAACACGTCGGTTGCTCGGATGTTATTTTTGTTTCTCGTGGGCTTTCAGGCTGAAACTGAGGTTGTATAACGCCTGAGAAGATTATCCGGCCTCTCATTAAGCTGCGGCGAGTTGCCGCGAGTAGCGTGTGCAAAAGAGGCGTGGGCTGCAGTTATATAAATCCCGCTTCTATTTCGTCCGGCTTACTCTTCGGTTTTCATGTCTATGGTTATTTTTCCAGAACACCTCATCGCAATTACTTCTCGGTTTGCTCGCGTCCTTTACGCCCACATTTTCTTCGACACGAGTCGCTAATGAAAAATATACGAGGTTTTCCGGCAGGTTTTAGATAAATTGAACACACGGTACCGTACCATATGCCTGTTGCCTTACCAATTACAAGAAAGAGAAATTGTCCTTTGGAAGCGGTAATGCACGTTGTGAGAGCCAGTTGGTGTCATAGTAAATATATATATATATATATATATATATATATATATATAATTTGAGTGCCACAAGAGCCGTGAAAGTCCGTTTTTTTTCGGTTTTGTGACGCGAAGCAGGCCTAGAAACCGAAAGTGTGTGACTCGTTTTAAAAAGCAGGGAACAGTGTAACACGGAAGCTTCCCCGCATCCTCAAAATAATAGACAGGAAATCCTTGTCACCACTTTCACAGAAAGTGTGCCGCCTGTAAGAGACTACACTCAATAGCGTTCGATATAATCGCAACATGTAACGAAGCGATCTTGGATAACCATTCGTACTAGGATGATTCCCGTTCTAAACGCAAAAAGAACGCTGCTTCTGCCAAGCTTCTTTATTTTGCACAAAGCTAGCAACAATTGTGTGAGATAGAAAATAAAGCGAGGGAAGGGAAAGAGAATGAAAGCGAAAGCAGAGAAAAATAAAAGCTCGAGTTAGGCTTACATTGTAGCTCGGTGCCTGCTATGGTAGCCACTCATAGATTGAAAGGAGAGAAAGTTTAGGCTATGAAGAAAGAAAACTCGAGCCTGCTTGAACCTGCAAGATATTAGGACCGAAAGGGAAGAGAATGGGTGATTTATGAGATAAGCAGAGCAGTATAGAACTGAACTTTACTTGGAAAGCTAAATATTAAGGACATTTAGGATACTCATAAGTATGGCTACAAGACGGTGAGGGAAAATATTTACAATCATGGTAGACAGCCCATCTAGGGACCGTTCATACCACGTTGTCTTTTATGCCTGCCCAAGCAGGCGTGAGATTAAAAAAAAAGGATTCCTTTTCCAAAAAAAGACTGAAACGGCCACGCGGGCGTCCAGAGAGCCAGGCCTTCTGCCTGTGCTTTTGTGTATTTGCAAGATAAAACCACGCTTGCTGAATATTTACGCCATCTCACTTTCAAACAGGTCCTCCAATGTCCTTTTTGCTGTCTCTCTCACCTCGCACCTTTGCTCGTATCCTCACACTGCTGGGTTGTTCCAAACCTCTGGCTTTCCTTTATGTTTTTCTTTGCTTTCCTCTTCTGCCCAACAATGAGGCGTACGGGTAGCTTTTAGGAAAGCATCGGTGTCCCACCTTTCATCGATGCTTCTATGACTCTCCTGGACTATCCGTTCATCTATCTAGAAGAAGACGGAGTGCTCTAAATAGGCCTCGCTATTGCATGCGTAAAAAAAATGAACAAGCGCGTGACCATCTGAGCTCCGAAAAATAATCAAAGAGCAGATATGACGGTGCAGCGGAGGATGCAGCGAGTGTGCCTGAATGTGAGCGAACGCTGAGAAAGTGAAAGATGAGCAGTTCGCTTTGATACCGATATGTAGGACGAAGCATGGACCTATCCTCTCGTCTTCTCTTCAAGGCCGCTTTTCCCTGTCGATAGTATCAAAGATGTGCCTCCCTTCCTCTTTGTCAATGCGTCCATCTTTCATTCCCCGAGGAAGCTAGTTTTCGATAAAGTTTCCGCTCCAGGGCAGCGTCCCTATTCCGCTTTTGAATGGACGGGATCCAGAGGATGAGGGGACGAGGTTCGGTAAGCCCCTGTGGACAGCGATAGATGGACGAAAAGTGTCATAGAAAGCGCAAAGGCGACGTTGGTAGCGTCGTTACTCTGTTTGGCTAAGGTCCTTTCCCCTAGAGATCTCCAGGATGATGGCCGAAGGGGAAGGAGATATTTTCTTCTTTCCTTTTATGTCACCTAAGATCAGCTTTTGAGCTGCCTAACTCAGTCTAGCGCATTTTTCTGCTTTAATCTTGTCCTTGTGTGTCCTCCTTGAATGTTGCGAACTAATTGCGTTCGTTTTTTCAATGCCTAAAAATTTAACGTATCCCCCTGTCTTCATTTTCTTGCAACGCGAGTCGTTAAGTAAACGTAGCAATATCTGCTAGTGAAATCTCAATGTTTGGAGAGTTAAATATGACGCCGAATTGTGTAGCGCCCCTGCAAATCGCTATCTGATACAATGACACAAAGTGTTGCAATTACGCGTTCCTTGATAATTAATTTATGCATTTATACGTTACCTGCCCATTGTCGATTCACCAGTTCATGCGCCTTCATCATGACCTCTCGATTTTGTAGCAATTTCTTCAACTTTTGTCATCCACCGTTTATCACCGACTGGTCCCATTGAGAACGCGCGCGAAGCCTTGTTGTGACCAGTCACTAAGCATTAAAAGGAATAGGATTGGAAGGAAATCGTTACATTATAGGCCTACCAGCCCTTCGCAATTTACAAACCCTTTATTATGTAAGTATGATTTCTAATTGCCTATAACAACATCGATTGTCTCACTGTGATGCGGATTGTCCGTATGACGAACAGTGAGGAAACAGTTTTACATAAAATAAGCTTTTTGAATATGCATGTCGCTTCGTTGGGACACTTTCTTTGTTTCCCCTTTCTTACATGGGACAGGTAGGTACAACTTGCTTTTACAGAGTAATGACTTAAAAAGAATGAAGTTAGATCTCATTTGCAAGTTACTTGCGTCATTTGACGTTAATTTATTTTAAAAAATTTGTAACAATTTTTTCACTACCCGATTCGCGGCCGATCCGCCAGAGTGGGCTTCACCATTTCTCAAGGAAACAAAAACACGAAGCTAGTATATCTCAGTCTTCATCGAGCAAGCACAGCTGTCACACACCACCGCCTAGTGGCTGCTTTCTGCACTTTTCCTGCGCTTGATTTAATCGGAGTGGAGGCAGACAGAATAGGCGTGCGTCATTAACAGTCATCCGCAAGTCCATTGACCCCACAGTGTTTAAGTTTATGGTCCTGATGGTGGTAATAAATTCTTCCTTTACACAGGGCTTAACACAGGGATCCTATCACCGGCTGGGTGGGAGAGACTGCAAGCGGACATGGTTACTAGGGGCTTAGAGGCGTAGGGACACGATTGCACGGGCTTTTAGCAAGTTTTTGAAACAAATAAAGACATGGAGGAGAACCAGAACAAAAGTCCGGTTCTCCATCCTGCACGACGAAATTGTGACGTGGCACACGCCACTATTAACGCATATTTCACAGTCAATTGGACGTGTGCGTGCTTGTGTGTGGGGGGGGGGATGGGGGGAATCAATGCGGCGGCTCTACCCAGGTCGGGGCCGGTAGACAGAGTCCTTCGGCGACGGCCCGGGCCCTCTGGACAGCCTTGAGCTGAGCGATGAGCTCTGTGCTTCTGAGCGCTGAGTCCCAGGAATACTGGTCGGGAAAGTCCGTGCTCGCGAGAGAGAGATAAAAGGAAGGCTGGGATGTTAACCAATCAAGAGTCCGGTTGGTTACCCTGCGCTGGCGGAAAGGAGATGGGGAATTGAAAGAAGGGAGCGAAAGAGAGAGGTGGGGTTGGAGAGATGTAGATGAACAGCACTAGAGAGGTCTAAGGCGCTCGCACAAGTCAGACATTCTCAGAAAGCACAAAAGTGTCTTTAGTGCCTTCTGAGCCGATGATCAGTGGTGACGGTGTTCTAGTATTGTCTGTTCACTCAGAAGACGATCATCTAGTTTCCTGAATGCGTTGGACATAGATTGTCTTCGTGCTTCAAACTGAGGACAGTGGCACAATAGGTAGTCAATGTTCTCCTCGCAGCCGCAGATATCGTATGCAGGACTGTCAGCCATTCAAATTACTGCTGAATAAGCTTTCGTGAAGGCACTTCCCAACCACAACTGACACAGAAGACACGCTTTGCGTTGGTGCAGTCCGGCCGGATGTCTGAGTTGCTGCGAAGGGTGGAGTCCGCGCAGTCTGGGGCACCTTGTATGTGCGATGTTTCACTCAGCTACCGAGAGTGTGCGTGCTAGAACGCAAAGCTATGACTAAGTGTAGCCAAGTGGCAGTTTCTTGCTGATTAAAGTAAAATAATTGTGGACTTGTTTACCATGTGGCGGAGGAAGCGGCGATCGCTCTGGCTTTTGACAGTTCAAACGTTCCCTCTATCGTCTTTACGGACTCGCGCACGGCGGTTAGATCCTTCTCGTCCGCCCTCATATCTCAACAGGCGAACAGTATTGCGAGTAAAGCACTTCAAAAGACTAGGGAGAGCAGCGACGGAGGATACCAACTCTCGTGGTTCCGAGCCCATCTAGATAGCTCAATTAAACCGCTTGGATGTAATCCTAACGAGCAGGCCCACCGGAGAGTACGCGATTTCACGCACTGCGCTGTCGCGGGTAGCCAGGCTTGCAACGAGGTCAACATTCACAAAGATCCATTATGTACTTTCCACGAAATTGTTTCCCATTATCGACTAGGCAGAAGGACATTTCCACCCCCTCACCTCAAATTGAACAAACCTCAGGCTACCACACTCAGACTCCTGCAAACCCATTCGTATCCCACTCCTCGGTTCCTTAACAAGCTAGATCCTGAACACTCACCGTCGTGCCCCAAATGTGGTCGTGACTCTTGCACTTTTGATTACATGCTGTGGCTGTGCCCAGCCCTTAACGCCTCTCCACCCATCACGAAAGAACAATGGCAGGAACCTCTCATGAGCAGCAATCTCTACATTCAACTCTAGGCTGTCCAGAGGGCCCATGACCTTGCGGCGGGACTTGATCTCCCTGTCCCATCGTGGGCGGAGCCACCGATTTGATGTTCGGGAGGCTTCGCTTTTGGCTCCCCAAGATCAATCTCAGTCCCACAGGACTCAACTAAAGTTCTTGTCATGTCATGTTTCTTTTCTATGACTGATTTGACTCGGGTGCGGCATGAAAAGAGAAGGTTTATTCAGAAAAGCACTTACTATACTTTTTCCGACTTCGGGTGCGGTGGAGCATACTTAGAGTATATTGTTCTGGCTGTTGTTACCAATGAGAGAAACGAAAATAGAGAGCGGTAGCCATTACAAACGAAAGCATTTTATCGAAGGACAAGAGATGGTCGCTTTTTTTAAAACACGAAACATTCTTGAAGGGTGATCGATGAAAAATATTTTTAGAATAAATAAAAGATGGAGCTATACCAGCGTTTGGCTGAGGAATGTAAAGTCGGAAGTACTTCAAACGTAGAAGTGTCTGTTCATGTTAGCATTAATGCACGAAAATACATAAAAAATTTGGCAGCAACGCCATACAATATCTCCACACTTTGGTCTTATGAGCTTCATTATATCAAACAAAGTGCAGCTAAAGTAACACCAAATGAGGTTTTGAAAGTCCTAGGAAGCACTAAATAATAGTACTATCTACATATCGACTAGCATGACTCATGTGCTTGAACTTCTAAGCTGTAACGAGGTTTAAAAGTTTATCCTTGTTAGAACTTAGTTTGACTACAAGATTTGCACAGAAGCTTTCTCGAATTCAAAGCGACGCCTGTATTTTTTCTTCTAAACCACCTCCTAGCAACCCGCCGCGTTGTTTTGCAAAATTTGGTATCCACATTGTTGATTCGAGTTCCTCAATGCCACTGCACTCTATCGGTGTTTTATTTTCACTTCTTATGCTGCTCGCACGCCTATACTTAGGATAGAATAACAACTCCACTGAAGTGGAAATGCGACTAAACACCAGTCGTGTTTGGTAGATACAATACATATATATATTTTTTTCAGTAAACTCCACCATATGGCAAAGCGTTCACTCATTCTTGTAACGTGGAATCGTAATAAGGGTTGAATACACTTATCCACGGGAAATACTATAGTATGAACTTCAACGTGATGATGCAATATCTTCAAGAGCTAAAAATACAAAGTGCCTCAAAAGTCTGGTCACCATATATAATAACTTCCGGAAGGCGCTTCGTGGTTTTCGTAGCTGGTTTCCGAAGAAGCCGCTGAAGTCCGTGCTAAAAACGTCTGTAATAGATTTCAGCCCCTCCTGACGTTATTGGCAAACTCTCCTACTCTCACAAGCCGTCGGTCGTCCCGCAAACTGCGCACATAGAACAACACGCATGCTAAGCTCTCCATGCAGCTCAGAAACGCCTTCCCAAGAAAATAACACTCTGCCGTGGTGACTTTCTATATAAATGCCCGGGAAGCTTCGAGGCACGTTGTTCTTTTGTATACTTAGTACTACGAATTGTGTAGCTTTGCTACTGTGCAAAGATGAAAGCGTGCGTACTTCCAGTAAGTAGAATTTCTTTTTTTATCAGCGACTCGCATATTTGTTTTTGTTTTCGGATCAGAATCTTTCATCCTTACTTTAAAGCCTTCCTCGCCTTGTATGCACGGTCGACGGAACATGTTTGCACGGTAAACATTGACGAGGCACTGGGAAGCGAAGGCCGCGTTCTTCAGCTCGCGCCTTGCTTTTCTCACATCCCCTGACACGTTTTGTTTAAGCTGCATTTCGTTCTTTCCTTTGCTATTATTTATTCTAGATCCTTTGTTATCTCGGCATTCCTCTTTGCTTGTTCGCGAAGTGGCTGTAGATATTAGTCAAACTACGACGTGGCACGGCCTCGGATTGTAGTAGCTGGCTGCAGCGAGTCATAAGACGACGACGGAGATTAACTACGAGCTCATGTAAGAACGTGAGGATAAAAAAAGTCTCAGTTTCGCCCGAAAGCTGCAGCATCGATTGCGATGGCAAACTAGTAGGCAGTTATACGAAGTAAGGATAGTAGTTTTATCGTCTGCATTATCTCGGAATCATTCACTTACTTACTAATAAGAAGCCTAGTGTCACGCGTGCACAGGCAAACATAAACGCATCTCACTAGATAATCGCGGACACGCTGTCGAAACGCTGGCGTGAGGAAGAGCAGCAGCAGCAGCAGAGAGCGAATTGACCCTCGTGCTGCCTATCGGCTTCAACGCGAACTAATAGTTGCGACAACACAGCGCACACAAAGCTATCAGCCCTCGGCGCACACGTATGTACTAATCGCAGATCGCTTTCAAAATATGGTCCCCGCAGCAGCGCTCAGCCACGTCGTACACAGTCACCGCCGGAGTGAACCCCACCTCCGGTGCCTTGCGCGCGGTGGGAAATGGCACGGATCCTCGCCGCCTTCCTCCTTTGGGCACGCGAAATCAAACCACCAGCCTCGGCTCACCTTCAAACGCTTTCACTCGTATCTGCAGCATACGGCGCGCGGTCACGGGGTTATCGCACTTTGGCTTTATACGGAAGATCACGGCGATACCGGCATCGAAATCCATGGCGGAAATGCGCCTGGGGTGTCCATGCAATTGCTATCGCAATAAAAAGAAAAAAGATATACTACGGAGTTGCCGAGCTTTAAAACGGTGTGTCTCTCCGTTCTTGTCTCTGGGCTCGACATTCATAAGTACACATTTAGTGTTTCGTTCACGATGACACTCCACGGTGAAATACAAGTTTCTTGTTTCCTACTTTCTGGCAATGCACACATGCCTTTTGATGAAACGTGCCGCCACTGTAGAAATTAGGGCTTGAATCAGATGCAGCCTTTCAGCTGCCATATTAATTTGCGCTCAGAGAAATCGTCGACGGGAGTGAAAAAAAGTTACAGTGACGTTTTACTTCGTGAACGCGGGTTATTTGCAAGCGTAGTATGCGGTGAACATGCACAACGAGAACCACAGCGTCGAAGCAGAAACATAAATTATTATTATTATTATTATTATTATTATTATTATTATTATTATTATTATTATTATTATTATTATTATTATTATTATTATTATTATTATTATTATTATTATTATTATTATTATTTGTTTTGAACACATATACACATATAAATAGTTAACAGGAAAGGAAAAGCGAGGGGCAAGCTGGCAACTGCCACCGGAAGGGGAACAGCGCCTGCCTACTCTTCTGAAGGGAGGTGACAGCAACACAGAAATGGAAGATAGGAAGGAGGGAAGGAAAGAGGAAAGGAAGAGCAACAGGTCAAATCTAAAGACTAAAGTAGAACACAGTACACTACGCAAGTTGTTCTGCCGAGTTTCGACCCTGCAGCCAGAATTAAAGTGAGGCCACGTCGAACAGCATCCACAATTATCAATCACATCCATGGCTAGTTCGCTATGCGGCTAATTGTGCGCTCCACGATGAGACGCCAAGTACAGCTGCACGCGATCACGGTTTCACCGGTAGTCGGTTCACAATATACACTACAAGGTCTTTGAACCCGCGACATCTTCGAAGGAAGAAGCGTTTGAACACAGTACAGATCACACACAGTAGGGCCGGTCACTGAAGGTCGCGCTACTACAGAATGTTGAATGGTCACGCTACAAACGTGAACCTTAGTTAGTTAACTCTAGAAAGGTTAGTAGGGCACGATGGGCCTGATCACGTTTAGATGTACAACCACTGGGGTATGAACATTCCTGGAGTGTCGCACACCGCAGGCCAAGGAGATGATAGTTTCTGACTAGCGACATGCGCTGCGCACTGAAAGCGGGACACTCAAATATAAGGTGTTGAAGTGTCTCGTAGCAGCCACAAGACGTACACAATGGACTTGCCACACGCCCTTGTCTGTATAAACGTTCGTGCACGTTCACGCAACCAACCCTCAGCTTGAGCAGTTGTGCTCTAGCGCGACGAGGCAAGCCTCGACCGCGAACACGGGGCACGAACGTTCCATTTGCGACGCGCTGATCTGGATGCTAGTTGAGTAGGTGGCGATGAGTCAGCAGACGAGCGTCATCAAGCTTGCATAAAATTTCTGGATAGTCACAGTTGTTATGAGCGCAACTTGAAGCGAGCCGATCAGCCTCTTCATTTCCGGCGATTCCTACGTGTGAAGGTATCCATTGAGCAACGAGAGATACCCCACGTGATGTAATTTTGCTCGCAGAGTCAGTAATGCTGTGCACAAGTGGACAATCAAGCTCCATGCGTTGTAACCTGCTAAGGGCAGCACGGGAGTCCGTAAAGATGACAACCTTCGATGTAGTTAACTCCTCTTGCACGTATTTCAGTGCAACATTATTCGCTGCTAGTTCCGCAGTTGTTGACGAAGTTGGATGAGGTATTTGAAAGATGCGTCGTACTTGAGTAGAAGGGCAGAAAAAAGGTGCAGAGGCGCATTGACCATCGTTGTCTACGGATGCATCTGTGAAAATTTGAAGATAATCTGGAAACTTTTCGAACATTAGAAACTGAGCCAATTGGAATGTTGCCAAAACAGCCATATCAGACTTTTTATGCATGTCAGGGATTGTGAGGTAAATGGGGAATATGTGTTTCGTGATACTTTTTGGAGGCGGAGACATATCTGAAGCAACAGGTTCAGAAATAGTAGTGATATCCGTAAATAATCCCGCCATTTTTCCCATGCGAGATAACGGGCGGTGAATGAAACGATCAAGCTGCGATTGACCATTCGATGCGCGGTGCAGACGCTCAATATGATACAGAGCTCTCTGATCTGCTTGCAGTCTCAGGGGTAACTGATGCGCTTCACTGAGTAATGCAATAGATAGCGCCTCACGGGGTAATCCGAGTATTAGTCGACGGGCAACGCAATGATCTCGCTCCAGTTGGGCCAACAAACTAGGTGGTATGTTCAAAATTGGTAATGCATACAGCATGCCTGAGATTACAGGTGGCTGGTACACCTGATGTGCCGTTGTTTGGTCGCAGCCAGCACCTCGAGCAGTCAAGGCGGCCACATACTTAAGGAGGGAGTGCGATTTGCGTCGTACAGAGTTAACGGTAGGACGCCAAGAGATGCGATCATCCACAATTAACCCCAAATAACGTTGTTGTCGCACCCAGTTTATAGGCGTTTCGTCAAGATACAGTCGGTTCATTGTTCGACGAACGCGCTGTTTAGGGTGATATGCTATTGCAGCCGACTTAGCAGGTGATATGAGCAGGCCAACTTCACCCAAGTGCTCCGAAGTAGCGTTGAGAGCTCTTTGCAAGCTTGCACGAAGCCGCGGACCAAGGTGGGAAGGGCCGCTTATCCACAGAGCAATGTCATCTGCGTACACAGCTATGCTCACAGGGAAGTCAGCGTCCCGAGGCAAACGACTTGAAAGCGTGGCCAGTACGGTGTTAAACAAAAGCGGTGATAATACGCTGCCCTTTGGAACACCGCACTTCACATTTCGGTATTCACTATTCACTCCTCCGACACGCACTTTAATCCGGTGGTCCGATAGAAAATTATGCACGAATTGGAGCAGACGACCCGAAATTCCCGTGGTTGCAAGAGAGAAAATAATCCCCTTATGCGGAACTGAATCGAAAGCTTGCTGTATGTCTAGGAAGAGCATGTAGGCAGAATGCTTGTTTCTTTTAGCAAATTCGAGTGCTGAGACAAGGTCTGATAGGCTGTCCAGAGCCGAACGGCGGCGACGAAAGCCACTCATGACATCAGGGAAAAAATTCAGCTCCTCTAGCCTGACATCTAAGCGAAACAAAATTATTCGCTCCATTAACTTGATGACATTTTAAGTTAGTTTTAAGTTAGGGATATTGGTCGGTAGGACTTGAGGTGCCTTGCAGGACGCCCGAGCTTTAAAATTGGTATTACCACGGACGATTTACATTCAGCAGGGATTGCACCGGTTCTCCATACTTCATTATACTCGTCCAATATAGGGTCATAAAAACTCTTATCAACGTTCCGCAATGCTTGGTACGTCACACCATCTTTGCCTGGTGCAGTGCGGCGTTTGGAGAGGCTCAGCGCGTGTCGCAGCTCCTCAAGAGTGAAATCTGCCTCGACCATCTGGCAGGCTGGGCCGTAGGAAGCGGTTATGGTGATGTGACTTGTCAAAGAATGAAGGTCGCTAATTGTGGTGCCACTGGATGCAGGAGAGACGAAAACGTCTGCAAATGCCTCCGGTATTACTTTTGGTGACTGGCCAGTCGCTATGCTCAATGCAGCCGTAGGATTCTTGCAGATTGCAGGCGGCACGAGCGCGGTACCCGACGCTACATTGACATCAACGCTACGACGCCCGGTGCGCCACAAGGAAAGCTCGCGAGCTACACATGCAAAGGAGCGGCGCCGCGAACATGCATAGCATAGAGTTTCGTACATATATTGTATGAAACTCTATGATGCACAGCGAGCACCGCGACGTCAATGCACAAACGGTAAGGGCGCGACCGCGGCGATTCTGTTCTCTACTTCCAGCTGAAACCCCTCAATACCTCCAGACGCCGTCCTCCTCCGGCGCTTGCTTCCCTCGCGGCATCAAACGTATTCTCGCCGATTTCCTAGACGGACTACCTATGCGTAAAGTAATAGGCGTAGCGTTAGGAGATGGGAAACAGCCGAAACACTTGATGATCATAAATGAAAGAGTAACTGGCACCATATTAGCATGTAACACAATAACAACATGCTTCGATCATGACGTTTGAATCGACAGCAAAAAAAGAAACTTGACATCGTCATAAGATGTGAACACAGACGCGTGTATGTATATATATATATATATATATATATATATATATATATATATATATATATATATATATATATATATATATATATATATATATATATATATACAACGTTTAGAATTCGGCAACTGCGCAGCTTTTTTTGCCTTTTATTGCGATAGCAACTACATGGCAAGCGCATAGCAACTGCACCTCAAGCGCATTTTCACCGTTTGTTTCGCTGTCGGCATCGCCGTGATCTTCCGTATCAAGCCTAAGTGCGATAACACCGTGACCGTGCGCCGTATGCTGTAGGTGCGAGTGAAAGCGTTCGAAGGTGAGCCGAGGCTGGTGCCTTGATTTCGCGCGCGTAAGGGAGGAAGGCGGCGAGGACGCATGCCGTTTTGCACCGCGCGCAAGGCACCGGAGGTGGGGTTCACTCCGGCGGTGACTGTGTATGGCATGGCTGAGCGCTGCTGCGTGGGCCGTATTGTGAAACCGATCTGCGATTAGTACATATGTGTGCGCCGAGGGCTGATAGCTTTGTGTGCGCTGTGTTGCCGCAGATTAGTTCGTGTTGAAGCCGATAGGCAGCACGATGGTCAATTCGCTCTCTGCTGCTGCCGCTATTCCTCACGCCAGCGTTTCGACAGCATGTCCGCGCTTATCTAGTGAGATGCGTCCATGTTTACCTGTGCAAGCGTGACAACATGCTTGTTAATTTAGTAAGTAAGTGAATGTTTCCGAGCCTATAAAAACGATAAAACTACTATCCTTACTTCGCATAGCTGTCTACTAGTTTGCTATCGCCATCGATGCTCCCCCCTTCGGGCGGAGCATCATTATTTCACGGCTCAGAAGTACTTAGGATAGTTTTGTAGCGTCTGCTGCGGGCCTAGTTGGTACATGGCTTTTGAAATAGTTTTAGCCGCAAGAAAAATAAGACACGCGTCTTGTTTTTTGCGCTTAAAACCACTTCTAAATGCTTAGGATAGAAGGGACCAACAGAAAAATGGCATGCGTTGTTATGCAAATGAGGCCAATAAGTATTGCACAAGCAAGAACACTTGCATTATGTACAACGGTATCTTTCTACACATTATAATTCAAGCTGCAAAGAAGGAAGATTCATCTGAACACAACTTCCCTGCCACTGACGATAGTCATTTAGGTGCAAACTTCTGAAAGTTTCGAAAGCTGCAACTCTATTATTTCTATGTGTATAATTTCTCTATTTTTTTCACTTTTATATATTATCTACTGTCCAAGGACAACAAAAGAAACTGTGTTCCCTAAAAGAAACTGCCGCAAAAACTGCCATTGCTTCAGTTCCGAAACAAGGAAACTGTCGAAAAAGAACTCCACTAATATAGAAAGAAAAATGTTTCCGGAAACTGCACGACCACCTCGGCGCGGAAAACAGAATGGGGTGGGAATAGCACCACGTAGCTAACCAAGATTTTTCAGGAAAGATTGTGCAAAGCATATCAGTGAGATAGAAAGCGAGAGAAACAATTTGAAATGCAGAATATGATAAAATCAAACACTCTAAAGACGGAAAGAAACGCGAGCAGATGAGACCACTGTTTAGGGGGCGCGGGGGGGGGGGGAGAGAGATGTTATGCTTTTATAGGCTTCGTTTGGTTCGCGTGACGGCATTCTATCCTCTTCGTCTTTGCTGCGGAGCCAATCAGGGCGTTCCCCCAACCCCCCTCCAATGTGTCACATATGAAAACACAATTACACGGGGCAAAAACAGCTCCACGTAATATGGAAAGTACAGATAAGAGTAAAATAAAAAAAAGAAACTAACAATGGCCAAGCAATGCTAACAAGAAAAAAGTGTGGGGCTCACCGCGCGAGACGAGACAGGCGTTCAGGACCCATCCATCGTAGCACCGCGGGAACGTCGGCCGCGGTCGCGAGAAAAGGCCCTCGTCGCTGCTTTGCAATGCAGAGTGCCTTTCGACCGGACCACCGGAAAGTATTTGTGGCGTCCGCCTCCCTTCATTTCATGGAGATCGACGAAGACGAAGGATGGAAATTCCAGGACGGGGGAAAAAATCGGAAAGGAAGGAGTGTGTTCTGCAAGCACAATGTCGAAGGAAGGCGGCCGGACGCGAACATCAGCGGGATAAAGCAAACTATGAAAGGACAGGAGGAGGAACTCGGCAGAAATTGCGTTCGAGGGTGAACCGGGAAGAACGACGCAGTCCCCCTGCCTGCTGCAGTGAGTGAGAAGCAGCCAGGGGTTTCTTAGAGGCGCCGGTGTCGTGAACCCGTCGCGAGTGTGGGGGACGAAGGACCGGCAGTTCTGAGGCAAAAGAAATTAGAACTAGCACCCAAGGCCACATGAACTCCACGTTTGGGGGTTTGGAGGAAAGGGATTCGCGGTCCCTTTCCGAGGTTTCTTCTGTCAGGGTGCCGGCAGTGTATTTCGAGAGATGTGGTCAGCGTGGAATTAGGCTTTAGGTTGAAATTGGAAGTAGCGATGTGCGTACAAAGCTATCTATCGTTGTGCGAAAGCGGTGTAAGCACAAAGTTTGCCGAGTATTCATGTAAATGTTCCATTCGGGTTTGCAAATGTTCCTTTTCGCATTTGTTTGCCTGTTACTAAGAATATTAGTTGAAAAAAAAAGCTGCCAAGAACAGGAAATGTGGGAGAACATGCGTCCGCTCAGTGTTTTGCGTAAATGCGATCCAGGCGCAATACCACTGTGCATTCTCGTTGCCAGCCTCGACGAAAATACCTTGTCCGCTCTGTAGGTGAGCCGAAAGGACAGGTCCTATTGCCTCTCCCCAATGCCGAAGCATGAGTTCTGTTAGCGATATCAGTTCAAGGCTACCAGGTTATGAAGTTCGAGACACTTTCAACTAATTAACAAAGGAATAAGCATAACAGAAGTTGTAGTCCGACATGAAAATTGCTCCGTGTTAGAGGTTTCCGCTTACAGAGATATTCCAGATACAGTGGAACGACATATAGGCTATCAGAAATCGCTACTAGCCACGCGAGCGTCGACCGCGGTCACCGGACATACCACTAAGACATACAGCAACTACAAGCTCTGCTCGTGGTGTTTTCTTGAGAAAAGGGTGTATTTCTATACAGTCACAGAAGAAAGGGAAAAACAAAATATATATTGCAGTTTAAAAAAAAAATAAGAAATGACCCACAAAGATGTATCAGACCTGTTAAAAATAAATATTATCAGTGTTTATTTATTTTGCACACGTTTTGCCGCTTGCAAAATAGTGAAAGCCCGCGAACTCCATGCCCAACGGATTTTAAATGTGGAGCATTCCGTTAATGAAGAATTTAGGTAGCAGTTACTCTTGGTAACTTTTGCCAGGTTTTTTTTTTAATACACCTTATTAACATTCGTCTTAAAGACATCTATACGCGTCCTTCATGAAAACTATACAGGTATATAACGAGCTGCAGCGACAAGCTTTGGAAAATTCATCATTCCATCTTCTGTGCAGCCTTTAGTCATTGCGATACAAGGCCGTTCCTAGAACAGGGTGTGCATCTCTCTCTTTAAGCATTCAAATATGTGAATATGTTTTACATTGTATTCTGCTGCAAAAATAACCCGGACACACTGCTAGCGAAATGATCGCTTTGTGGTTGAGCGCAGGCGCACAGGGCGCATATTATTCGCAGAAGCAAATCGACAATCGAGCGTCGTTGCGAAGTGTAAGAAATGGTGCCGCCTAAACGTTTGTTCGATAAAAATTACGCACCAATAGTTACCAGAAAATGTAGTTAAGGAAGTTACAAAAAAGCCGTAGTTTCGCCCAAAAAACTAAGCAGCGACTGCGATAGCAAATTAGTAGACAACTATACGAAGTAAGGATAGTAGTTTTATCGACTGTGTCAACTTATAAACATTCGCTTACTAACTAAATAAACAAGCATGGTGCCACCCGCGCACAAGCAAACAGGAACACATGTCTCTCCACGACCGCGGGAACTCGCTGTCAAAACATTGGAGTGAGGAAGCGTGGCAGCAGCAGCAAGCGAATTGACCTTCGTGCTGCCTCTTGCATCAACGCGACCTAAGCGGCGGAAACACAGCACACACGAACACAGCCTGCGCGGCCACGCGGCGCTGCGCCATACGCAGCAGCTGCCAGAGTAGAACACCTCCCCCCTTCCCTCCCCTCCCCCCGGTGCCTTGCGCGAAATGCAATACGGCGCGCTTCCTTCCCCCTTTCCTCCCTTGCGCGCGCGAGATTCAGCCACCATCACTTACTCACCCTTGCACGTTTTTACTCGCACACACAGCAAAACGGCGCGAGGCGACGATGTTATTGCCCTTGAAATTCATACGGAACACCTACGGTGACGGTAACGGCGATGACAAAAATACAGCTGGAGTGGTCATATAGCTGTTATCGCAATGAAACACAAGCAACATTAACACATCTCACTCGATGACCGCGGACACTCGCTGTCTGAACTCCGGGGTGGGGAAACGCGGCATCAGCAGTGATTTAATTGACCTTTGTGCTGCCTCTCCAACGCGTACTTAGCAGGGAAAACACAGCGCACATAATACTATCAGCACTCGGCGCACTTTCCCCATCACAGATCGCTTTGAAGATAAGGCCCGCGCCAGCGCGCGTGGCTGCACAATACGCAGCAGCCGCCAGAGTAGAAAATCCCCTCCCTCCCCTTCGCCTGGTGCCTTGCGCACGACTGAAGACGGTGCGCTTCCTCCCCACTTTCACTCGCGCATGCATCATACGGCGTTCGGCGACGACATTATAGCCCTTGGACTTTATGCAGAACATCACAGTGACGCCGACGTTGCAGACGTAGGCAGAAATGCGCCTGGAGTCTCCATGTAATTGTTACCGGAATAAAATATGTAAGCAGTTTCACACATCGTATCTGCGGTTACAGCTACGCCGAAACCAAGACGAGACAGGCATTTGCATTTACTTTGCATTAGACAATTATTGCATTTTAGACGGAGATGACACAACCATATCTTCATCTGACAAATCTGTTGCTACTCTTACTTCTAAGTTAAATATTGCATTAGGTAACATTATGAAATGGTGTAGCAACAACTACTTAGTTCTTAATCCTCTAAAAACTAAATTTATGTTGTTCAAAAGCGATCAAAGGGCCTTAAAGGGAAGCTAAAGAGTCTGTCGAATTCAATAAGACGCTCATATACGGATGCGGGAACCATATAAACCATGAAGGTAAAATTTTGGGGGGAATTTTTCACTTAGGAGCAACGCAATTTTCGGTTAAAATTGCGCTGTAGCTCCGCCCACCGTCGAGCGCCGCGCGCTGCTGCAGACGCTGACGATGCAAGCGGAGACCGGAAACCGCGGCGTAGTGACGTCAACACTGGTGTTCCGCTCCTTCGCAGTGTCCGCGACCGTGCCTGACCGGGCTTATTTCTGCGTGCGTGCCGTCCTAATCTGCTTCGCTCAGCCCTACATTCCTTTGTTTGTGTATATATAGGAATGGTAGTTGACGTGCGCAGCATCAATTGAACTTGTAGGCCGATCATCCCGGCGTTCTGTGCAGCCTACGCTTGCACGAACACCGGCGGCCGCGACGATGTTCCGATGTTCCATTAGTTCCTGCAAGACAAGAAGCTTTCAGCTAAGTGGGAGGCTGCTGTGAAGCGAAACAACTTCAACCGCTCAAGAACAACAGTGTTGTGCTCTAACCACTTCCGTGACGATTACTACAGGAGTTTATCAATAATGGGTGCTTTGGGTTCTCCTTCGTGTTAGCACGCTGAACGGAAGGTGCATGTTTGTCTCCCACGCTTGACGCAGTTTTCATCGCCAAGCGCCGCGAATTTTCTATTCGCGCGTGTGTTGTGAAACAGCCTGCATGCAGCTACCATAACGAAGTGCAAGCGTAAAGTTTGCATCTGTTGGAAAGCCTGCTCACGCCAGGACGCTGCGCTCCCCCTTCTCTAGCACACATAGAGAAACCGACCTTCTCACGTAGCCGACGGAATTCGCCCGTTGCGAGTAGCGTGCGGATGGCGCGCTTATGAAGGTTGTATACTACACTTGCTACAACAGCCGGTAAACTTTTCCCGCGTTTAAACCGTGTGTGTCGATTGCCGACAGCTTTGGGGCAGCGCACAAATGCCGAAGATCGCATCACCACTTACGTTCTACGAGGAGGCATGCAGGAACATAACACTACAGTTGTTTGTCCGGAAACGTACTCACTGGAACGCTGAATGGAGCTTAGCACAAAACATACTCGCCAAAGAACATTTCCAACACAAGGAGATGCTAACACTTAGCCTTCGTTCGCGTGGAAAGCAGTGCTCGTACCAGCATTTTTTGCTGCTTGGAGAGGCCGGCTCTTCGCAATCGGCTCGTACATGTAGGGAGTAAAGTATAAACCCCTTACAAGTGATCTTGCACGCGACAGCGACAGCGCGACAAACGAGGCGATGGCAGTCGCGTTCACTCGTCGCCTGCAAGCCGAACTCCACGCGAGCGACGGCTTTGAGCGACGACTTCCCGGTATGAGGGCAGCAATAAACGTGCCGAAACTAGCGTGATGCATGCTTTATCAATTTATGTTGATGTATCTTACTGAAAAAGGAGCATACAATATTTCTGAAGGTCGTGCACTCGGTTCTTATTCTTGCACGTGTAAAATTCAATAGTTTGCTCGTTCCGTGCGACAAACAGTAGTATTTGAGTTATGTACATCCAGTTCCGGCTTCGCACTATTGGCTAGTTTGCTCGTAGCACTTCCGGGCGACGAGTTCTAGATTTCTAGAAACGAGCGATCGAGCGACAACACCGAGCGATCTGTTCAAGCGACTGCCCGTCTTGTCGCTCGAAGCCGTCGCCCGTCACTGTCGCAAGCAAAATCGCTCTCGTGGAGTTTGGACTTAACGCCGAACTCCTCAGAGAAACGAAATCTCTAGAAATTTTCTATGACCGTCTCAGCAAAACAGCACCAAACTACCTTGCACTGTGCTTCGTGTGTAGCGGCAGCAGTCGGTCCGGACGAGCACCATTGTTGACGTCACGAGGCGCCCGACCAATCACAGGCGGAAACGAGGCGCGCGAGCTGGGCGTGTCCGCTGCCGCACTTTTTGTCGAAATAAAATATGTTTGCGCTTTCTTTAGCTCAATTTCGATGCGATACTCGAATTCAGAGGGTTGAAAACCATGACGTACTGCTCTTCACTCATTTTTTCTAGAAAAGCTTTCAGCTTCCCTTTAACTTCCATTCCTGAAGTAAAGCTTGGAATTCATTCAATTCCCTTTAGCACCGACGTCACTTTTTTTTGGCATACATCTTGACCCTAACCTTAAATTTCGCTCTCACTTCGAACGTCTCAAGCACAAGACTGCGTTTGGTATACATGCATCAATCAAAACTCGCCTTTTTTTCTCGTGATGCTCTGATAGCGTTGTATTATGCGTTCGTTCATAGTCCCATTAATTACGGCATTGTTTCATGGGGCAACACGTACGCTTGTCACTTATCATCAATTCAACATATCCAAAATCAGTCAATGTGCATTATCACTTCTAGCTCCATGCAATCCAATGTCTCTTTGTTACTTCGCGCGTATAATATCTTGTCTAATAATAATTTGTTCCAGTTTAACATACTCGTCTTACTCCACAAGTTGCTTCATAATGACCTTACGTTTCCGTTCATTGCAGTCGACCTTTTGCAGAAATAAAATATCACCAGATTTGCAGCTAACAACAATTTCTTGTTAGCCATGGCTCATACCACTTACGCAAAAAACATCTTATTCACTGCAATTTCTCTTTGGAATGAATTACCATCAACTATAAAATCCTGTATTTCTCCTGGAATTTAAAAAAAATTACCTTAAGCATCATTTCCTGCAATGACTTCTGGCGGTGTACCTTTGACTTTTCTCTCACATATCATTTCTTGTATTTCATCCATGCTTTTTTCCGATTTTCTTTTGTAACGTGCTTTTTCGTGTTTGAATGTAAATGACATGTCTAATGATGTATTTGATTTGTAGATTTTGTTTATAATAACCCTAATTTGATGACTATTGATATCACCATCAATGTTGTTCTTATTAACCAAGGGTCCCACTACAGTTCTTTCAGTTTGGGACCCTCATCTGTGTATTTGTCATGTTGTAATTACTTCTTGTTTTGGAACCAATAAAACTGAATCTGAATCTGAATCTGAATCTGAACATATACCTACACTCTTCAAAAAGTTTGCACTCGTTGGGGTTTATCTTCTGCCACAACAAGAATCGTCATGGCCTTACATGCGTTTCCTTTCCTGTCGAGAATGCTATCTCACGCTGATAACGTGCATGTAGCTCGTGACCTGGACGTGCCGGACTCTCATCGTTAAAGAAACAAGACGCAAGCAAGGCGGATGACGATTATTGTTGGACCACATACGCCACAAAAGGTGGAAATTTTTTTTAAAGTGTGCCGTATAACCAATAATGCTGGATGGACCAGAGCGTTCAACACTTTCTTAGTGCCGTATATTAATTTGCTTTGAATGATAATGCAGCAGTGGGCCGGTTAAGAGTGAGATGCCTGTAGGTCAAACCAACAAACCAACTTAGCGAGGTGGCTTCATTAACCATGCAACGATCGTTGAGGCATCCTCCATTAAATATATTCCGGGATATGCATGGGCGTAATGGGATGATCGCTGAGCAATGCTTGGCCAACAAAAGCGCTACATGAGACCAGAAAGAATTCAAACGAGGAAGGGCGACCAGCGAAGCGAACTAACGAGCTTGCAGGGCGAAACTGAGCATGTCTTACAGAACTGCCTCGAAAAAGACAATTCCCAAATATGCACATCGTATTCGGCACTCATTTGCTACTGGGAAGAAACGGCGAAAACGTTTCGCTTAATTAACCATTTCTGGTCTTATTCTTATTTGACAAGTGAAACCTTTATATTATAAGAATCTGAGCGACGAAAGTCTGAAAAGATTAAGCTCAAATCACATTAGAGTTTTGGCCAAGAACTTAAGGCTTTTCTCGTGAACTGGCGAAAAACACATTGTGTTTTAAGGAGCAAGTGGCTTTTAAAAATTCTCATTAATGATTATACTGTTATAATGGCTGATCATAGATTATCTGAAGACCATTTTTGTGCTATCCTAGACTGGTATATACATTAGGTATCATACTCCAATCGTACACAGCAGTGGCATAACCTGAGCGTGATGTGACGCATCTGCGAAGCTTCAGAGAGAGAGGGTAATATATTTACGTGCAGCAGGATGCTGACATATTAAGCAATTAGCATTGCTGACTCTACCTTTCTAAACATAGTTTGCTGCTGAATTGTTTCCTGCATTACATCATCTCGCAAGAGAGAAGGACAAACAAATCGGTAAAGGTAGGGAGGTTAATCAAGTACTTAACCAATTAGCTAATTTACACGGTGGCAATGTTAGCAAAAGTTGCGCCTAAGAAAGAACGAACACAGGAAAAAAATGGGGTACGCTTTCCGTCTTTCCGTCTACCTCGACATTTTCCTGTGCCCAGCAAAATGTTCTTCTAAGCACTTGGGCAAGGGGAAAGGGAAGAATAGATAAGAAGGAAAGAGATGAATAATAAACAGCCAGTCATTGTAAACACACTTGCAGAGAAATATCCGCTGTCAGAATAGCTTGTGCAGTCCAGTGACCTTCAAAGAGTGAAGAATGGCTTTTGCGGCCTTTTGCATACAAGAATGCATAGTCCATGGTCCCAGGATCTTTTCACCCGAGAGCGTTCCATTATCTAACAGATCGAGTCTAGCTTTTAGAGCACGTCGTTGAGGTTCCAAGGAAGGGCAGTGACACAGAAGGTGCTCTAGAATCTCATCCCAGACGCAAAAATTACATCCTGTATTGCTGGCCATTTATATTAGGAATCATTAGGCATTTAATAAATGCGAAGCCTAACCACGTGCGACACAATAAAATTGTTTCACGGCGGGGGAATTCCATCGCAGAAGTGTGACGTGGCGAGCAAGTGCTTGATGTTGCCCGGCAGCATCGATTCTTGAGGGTGATATAGGCACCCTCTGATGTTTTTAATGAGGCCAGCGCGCAGCTTCATCTGCGCTTTGATTACCGCCAATTCCGCAGTGGCTTGGCAACCAACGAAATACAATGGCGTGTCCTTTCTCAATCGCGCGGTGATGAGCATACCTTATTTCATGCACTAGCTCCTAGCGTAACCCATGGCATAGGCCAAACTGCAAAGTTTGAATTTTTTTACTTTATTTTTTTACTTGTTTCTTCTATGGCCTTTTATTCCCTTTACCCCTTCCCCTTGCACAGGGCAGCCAGCCGATAATTACACTGGCTAACCTCCCTGTTTTTCCTTCCTTTATTTTTCTCTCTCTTCTAATGCCGTTCTCCAATTGGCGAGAATGACACAATGATTTGGTGGCTGCTGGAGAACGTAATTGAGTACAGGTTGAAGAGCCGCAAGTTCTGTGGCTGCATGGTATTGTGAGAGTACTTAAATTGCGTAGAGTCCGATGGAGCAGCCACAGCTCCGGTAGAGCTGTTGGAATTGGCGGAACCGACCGGATAAATGTGAGTATCTCAAAGGAAACTCGGACAAGAAAAAGTTAAGAGGCACAAGTTCATAGTAAAATTTTCCGAAGCCGCTCTGCAATTGAGAAGTTATGTTTCTGGGCCCTGTTCCAGGGCTCCTGCACCATAACTTTCGGGGAATTGATGTCCACAGTACCTCCATATTTATACTGCCTTGATGCAATCGAAGTGTGAATTGGGCGCTATACAGGTTCGAAGAACATGCCATGTTGCGAATTCTGCTGTTTCTTTTGACAAAGACCGTGAATATATTGGCGTGTTGACAGCATGATTCATGTACCGTAGCTGACCTACGTTATCACAGTTCACTGTTTTGTGCATTTCAATCTGGAGATGGTGTTGTGTGACATGGTGAAATCGATGAGCGGTCTAGACAGGTCAGCATTTTACGAGGAGGTGACGGGCCACGCCTCGTCTTGGTGTTTTGTTGTAGCAGCAAAACGCTCGGGTTCATAATATCGCGACCGGCGCTTTCAATAGATTTCATGGCTATTGCGAGAAGCAGCCAACAGCTTGTCGCCATTTATGTTTAGACCCTTAATTTACTGACAGCATCACAAGGCTTTCGTTGTATTGCCATTTAGTAGTTGGTTGCCAGAAGAGAGATATAGTCTGATGGTCTATGGTGTACTCAATAAAATGGCTATGGGTTTCACATAACTTACAACTTTTACCTAACAATGTTTTTAACTTATCACTTATCAGTTTAAGCCTCATAGTTTGAACGCCAACAGTGGTTTACTTTTGGTGTTTCATTGTAAGAGCAGATTACTAAGCATCGAGGTGAAGCAGAAGCGTTCTCCCTATTCTTGAGGCAGACATGACGCCCAAAACTCCTTCCACAGAAAAACAGTTAAGCAGTGAAAAACAAAAGAAAGTAAGAGAAAGGTGAGGTGGGCTGAAAGAAATAAAGCTTATTTCTATAGGTGCTTTCATTTATACCATTCTTTTTCTGCGAATGTCATTCAACTTGACATATAACGGATACTAACACATACTATCAACATTGTGAATTTACTCGTCTGTATGTGAAATTTATTTGCACAACGCCAGCTGAACCCATCCTGTGCCGACGCATCAATAGAGTGTCGAAACCAGAGTGCTCTTATAGTCTTCTTAAATCAAGTAGGGACTGAGTAAACTGATACCCAATGATGGCATCAGGTACCACCACAACGTACAAATTTCACTTTTCACAATGACGCATGATTCAAGCCCTATGGTTATTCACCACGCACTATGCTAACCAGTCAAGAAACCTTTGTTTGGGTTTAGTTTTGCATTTCCTCTATATCTTTCTTTTTATTCTCTCTTCAGAGGTGATCACATATCCCCGGGGCAAATAGGGTTGCGAAATCTCCGATGGACAAAGTCGGAACAGTCCAAAGTCGATGAAGAAAGGGAAGGCGGTGGCTGGGGACGACTGACCCGGTCAGTGCCAAGAGTGTGCAACACAGCAGAATGTATCTTTATAGTCCTATCATGTCGCCATTTAGAAGAAGGAAGGTGCAGAGTAGCTGCATGATAGCGCGACTACCAATACATATATTGAGAACGGTTAGGGCATACAAAAGATCTAGAATCACGTCGAAACCGAAACCCCCATTTATCAGAATGCAACAACAGACTAGAGAGAAGACTGTGCAAACGAACTATCAGGCAATATAAATATGATATTTCGCCTATTGATTGTTATCAGTAGAAATAAAAGCCAAAGTCGGGATTAAGCACATTTAGCCTACAGTCGGGACTGCCGTGCTGAATCCGGACAGTTGGCAAACCTAATAGCAAAAATACTGGAGATGGGAACGCCTTATTCTGTAAGCAGTAAAGCGCAGCTCCTAAGCAAATAAGCAGGTAGCGCTAAGTGCATACTGGTATAGTGCAAATACATTTATACACTGCACATAGAACCTCTTGTGCCACCGAGAAACTTGCAAAACATTGGGTCAGAACGAAAAGGACTGGACGCTGACCCTCCTACGAACAGCCGCTTGCGGGCGTTAATAAAGTACATTACATATTCAATGCGAGATTTCGGTAAACAATAAATTTTGTGCATAAGTAAGAAGCAATAAAAAAGAATAATGTTTACCTGCCATCCATGCTCATACAGAACGGCGTGATACGAAACTTCATTTGCTGGCAAAACGTTGCAATGCTTCCTTGAATCTCAGATTAATCAGCAGCGGCTACCCTCGCATGCAGCGAATCCTTTACGGAAGTTCGTCTTACAACCCATTGTAAGACAGGTAAGTCAGGTAAGAAAGTAGTAAAAGGGGTGGGTAGTAAGCATGAGCAGTGGAAGTGGTCGCAAACATGTTCTTTTAATCATACCGAGTGACATTTCAAACTAAAAAGTGGGATATATAACCAGTAGCGGCTGTCATCAAGCAGCAAGTGAACCTATACTGCTGTCAAACTTGCTTAAGATCCATGCATGTGTTTCAAGATGCTCTATGTGGTTGCTTTTCAGTCCCAGAAGAAACAACAACAACAACAATGAGGGACTGTGTAATTAAAACGTAATTCAAAAAATGTCCGTAAGCTCGGATGTCAGGTTTTTTTCATGTCCTGCCTTTTACGGAAAGAGCAGCGCTGGGGTTCTTACCTTTTGATACGTGGCATGCGCCATGCCTGAGGAAAAGTGCGCTAAGCTTGCCGTTATAAGGATTCCTCCCATTTGCTGTGGTGCTTGTAGTATTGGTTTGCGATTTTACTGCAGCTGAGTTCACTATGCCATGGATGTAGTGAACTTAGGAGACGTCCAAAGCTATTTACCAGTATGAATTTCATGGTAGTACACAATTTTGTTCGTTATATATTTGTTTTGTTTTATTTTCGCTCACGTATCATGTTTAGATTAATTTGTTGATGATTACGTTGCCTTCCATCATACGTACCGTCAGCAGTTCATCAGTTAGTGCGATGGATTTTTTACTTAAGTTATAGTAGGCGGAGTTGATCGGCTAGGGTACGTTAGTATAATTCAACGCTATATTTTTTTATTAGTTGTTTAAATGTAGTCATTCTTTAGGGCGTCTATATTCATTTCGTGTTTTCTCATTTTTATTCAACATCTAATTTAGTTTTCTAAAGCTATACAAAATTCTTTAAATATAGCTTCTCTAAATAATGTTGACTTGTGACACTAGTATTGTCACGAAAACGAAGGCTCTCTCGGCCCTCTTTCCCACTTACAACAGTCCACCTTCCTAAAAAATAAAAAATAAATAAACACTCTTATGTCGTATGAAGTTCTGAAATCGATTCCTCACAATTAGAATGAAATTTGATTTTCAAGGAACGGTGCGAGCATTACAATTCCGACAATACCGGGGGTGCTGCTCAATCAAGCCGAGCACGAAGAAAGACAGAAGGAACCAGCATTCCAGAGGCGTCTGAGTCTCGCCACAAAGAAAGAAAAGTAAATAAACGCTGGTAGAAAGAAAAGAAAAAGAGGGAACAAGGCATCATTGCAGTCGGTACGACCGCAGGAGGTCACCTCTCTATTGAGACACAGAGCGCAAATACAATATCCTCGAGTCCAAAGGCAACGGGGACGAGAAAGAGGATCTCCAACGGCTGTCCGATCTCGGGGCGTTGTGTTGCTGTTGCTTCGCCTGTTTGCGCTGGCACTGCGCGGTGGCTGCGCTAAGGCAATCGGCCGAAGAGAGCGTCTCGTGCAAATGAAACGAACGAGATGGGAATGCGAGGAGACTGCCGGCGGTGTGCATTCGCCAGGAGTTGTGGGGGCAGAGCGGACAGCGGCCGAAGTCGGCTCGGCCATTTCTCTCCTCACCGAGCTATCCACGCCGACAACGAGGAAGGCCGCAGGCCGTGTTTAGCAGCCATCCGATCGAATTCGTTTGCTACCGTTGTTTCTCTTATCGTTGTTACGAGGCCGCCTTGTCCTGTGGCTCTCCTCGCCGTGCTGCGTGCTGAGTTGGTGCGCGCTTATCGCGCAGCTGTCTGTTACCGTGTAGGCTCGTGGTGTCTGGCACGTCGGCTGAAGGCTGCGACAGGAGCGGTCTCAGCGTTCGTGATGCAGGGTCGAATGTAAAAGGAAGCAACAAAGAGAATAGGGTGACATAGAAAGTACTTCGCTATCGGACGAAACAAATGGACCGTGTAGGAGAAAATGAAAGGGCTCTCGGGATTTGTTGGAGGCGAGACGCTGCTTCTTTTCACAGAAGGTGCTGGGACGAGATATTCGCAAGAGTCAGCTCTTTCTTTTTGCGTTCTTTTAGGGGGCAAAGATTGAGGACGCCTCAACCAACCGGTGCAATAAATTTGGATGGTAGGCAGATTTCGTCAATTATCGATGAGCTGTTGGCACGTCAGACAGCGAGGGTGGGCAAATAACATAGTTAACGGTGGTGTTAAGCATTCTGTTCTCGCGTATACAGAGGTGCGGTATTAAACATGGATAACATTTGATTCCCTAGCTAAGTCTATCTAAACACAGTGAAACACGTAAGCAATTCTGTGGTAAAAATTTTGCTAGATTTGACATCACAAAGCACCACACGGGATATATGATAATCGCTGTACTGGGGCGCTTGGAATGAGCTTTGACTACTTGGGTGTCTTTCTCAAGGTCCATCTCAAACTACTTCTTCCGGAAAGAAGGAGCAAACATCCTGCGCGATACCCCAGCCTAAGAAGCGGCTTCACTTAACTAAAGTAAACGTCGCTTAAAATTTTCTTAAGTAGCCATGATTACCTAATAAGCTTTCTGTGAACAACACATTTGTTAGCAAGAAATCCGATTGTCATTCCTCTTCTCCTGCCGTCTATGCGGCGTCATTCAAATTAGGCGCTGCTGTTCACTTCACCTATGTAAGGTGCGATCACTCTGTACATTCTGAAAAACGCAGTTCTGTTTCTGGTCTAGACTCAGCTGATCCCGTGTCCAACTCGCTCCAGCAACAGCACAACATAACAAGAACGAGAGAAAAAACCCGTATGAAGGTTTGGACAACAGAAGGTGACTTTCCCGGTCGAGAATATTGCTGAAGCCACTTTTAAAGTGCATGATATTGCGCTACGAACAATGTTGCGATGCTAATCTCCAGTCGCTTTAGCATGCACGACAACGCTCTGTTTGACATAGCGGCAGCATACTTGGGGTCGTTTGTTTTTACTGGGCTGTTTCTCTACGGCTCAACTACGTCGCAAGACCTGAACCACAAAATAGGAAATATACAAAGCTGTTTAACCAGATCAGCGAAACCGGATCAGTGAAACTGTTCAACAATTTAGAAGTAATATGAGCAGAATAAGCGATATGTGTACATGTTTGCCTCGTTAAAGCGACTGAAAGGAGCGGGAGAGGCAAATAGTTTAACAGAGCCGGCACGGCAGTGTGACTCAATTGAATTTAGTTTCTTCTCGAGAACCTTCCCAGGAATGGGCGCATTGTATTTTTCTGTGGCAACATCAACACTGACCGAAGAAAATTGGGAAAGTAAACTAAAGGAAAGAAAGGCGAGGGAGCAAGCAAATGAATTAGCGTCTGAAAAAAGAAAACAGAAAAACAAAAATAGGATTGTTGGACATAATACAGCACTATCGGGAAAAAAAGAGACACGCGAAAAGTAACCCCACTAGTGCGTGATGTCTCTGTCTCCATCCTGTTTGAGGAACAAAAATTTCTATGCGAGATGAAAGGCGTTTATCTTCCATAAAGAATCGTATAAAGACAAGCACATTCCGTGACCAGTTTTCGAGCATGGTGGAGTCACGTATCCTGTACAAAGAACTTGCTTGCTCAGAAAGACAGGGGCAGGAATCGAGAAAGAAGAACTACAAATAAAATAACAGCAAAGGGAAAAATAATCCAGTAGGCGGATAACTGGAACAATGCTTGCAGTATACTTGATATAGAATGCCTGCTCCAGTCTCGCGTCCTGCGAGCGCTTTAGAACTCGAAAGTATAAAAACACACACGTGAAAAATATCAGAAAACGATGTGGGGTGGTAGTAAGACGACGAGAACGTGCCGTAGGCAGGGCAGTGTTTTGTAAAGCAGACTGCAGCTAAACCCTCAAGGTCCTGCGTTCTTGTGGAAATGTTCATATAATCTCTGTCGTTCCATGAAGTACACTACACGAGTCAATTATATAAAGGAGGGAACGGAGGACATGTAGGCGACGGGAAAGCGATAAGTTAAAATCACGACTATCTAATCACGACCTCATTCTATTTAAATGTGTTTTCATGTAGCTGATGTTGCGCTATGTTGCGCTTTGTTTGCGTGCCTGGCTTAACCTTTGAGAAAGAAGAAAAGGCGTTGGCAAATTATAACATGGAATGTTAATTCTCTCTGTTTTCGCGTGTCTTGAAGGCCACAGGCGATATCTAGTTTGGTGTCAATGAAATGTTTAGCAATTTGTATCGATCAAGAAAGGAAGAGTAAGTGCAATAAGACAACCAAAACTTTCTTTAGATTATTATGAAGAAACCAAAATGTCGGTTGGTTTCTTTGAAACAATACCGAGAACCAGAAAGCTGAAGACCAAAATCGAATCATCGTCGAGAACCAACGGAGCCTTTCCGTTAGAGACAGCGAGGAAGAGTGCGGAAAAAACGACGATAAAAGAGAATACCGAGACTTTCAAGAAGCAGAGTTAACTGCCTCACAGGCTAGGCAAAACTGAAGCTCTCAGCGCAAGAAAAGAGTCACGCGAATTTGTCGTCGCCGTCTTTGCCGCAATGAACCAAGCCGCCCTTTTCATGTCCGACGCACGTGGCTGCTGGTGCTGGTGCCATTGTGAGCGCAGTCGAGCCCGAAGAGAATATATAAAGCGGCTGCTACTCCTGCCACTGCTGCTGCTCTTGCGGGTACACTGCTTGCACCAGGAGCTCGCGTCTTCCAGCTCCCCTACATTCTATGTAATCACGCTAGTGTCTCGAGTCGTCTAGTCGTTGCTGTATCGTGAGCTCGCAGCGCTGACGACATCTCCTTTTTCGAGAAACAATTCGGTTCGACTTTTTTTTGTTTTTATTCATCTGAGTGCGCGATGAACTCGGAAGAAGAAAGAAAAATGACCATACGCGGAGAAAGCCGAGTGCGTATTGGTGTATGTCGAAAAACAGTATGGCTCAAAATAACCGAGCACGTGAGCGCAAGGTGCTCTGAAAAGCGGAACAGTACGAAACGCGCTCATGGGAGCTACCGCTGTTGAGAATCCGAGAACAGCTCCTGCTTTAAAGCGGGCTCAAAAAAAAAAATAACCAAGCGATGCCGTTGGTAGGAGGTGAAGAAACCTGAACAGGCGACGAGAAGAGTATTCAGGAAACCATTGCAGATTGTGCTATTGTTACTTCTTTCATTTCTTTCTGGCTGTTTGTGCATGGCACATACTGCATCTTTTTGTGCTCCCTCCGCGAACATCTGAAGCATGAGAATAGACTACGCCGCTACCTGCTAAACGAGAAATCTATGTGCGAGCGAGCTTACCTTTCCAGCATAAAACACGAGAACGATGAGCGAAGTCTCGATGACAGAAAAAGTAGAAAGTGGGGGTCCGATTTTAATTGGGAACTAGATGTGGCATTCTCTGTGCAGCCTGTGAAAACATCGTAAGTGTATACATAGCTATGATTTCAATAAAACTTAAGCAAGGTTGGCGCATTTTTTTTTCGCAGCTTGGGAAGCCACTGAAGTTACCCCAGAAAAGACAAAGAACGCGCATGAGTGCATGATTGCATAGTTACGTATTCGTGATGTAATTGGAAAAGAATTGCAGTAAGCCGATTCACAGCGGTTAATAGAGACGCACATCAAAGCAACAGCACCCTGATATAGCTGATGCCTGGTTTATGTGAACCTACATTTCAGTTAACATTAGCATACCTAGCAAACTACCGCTCTCGAAGCGTGAAAGGAATGCTTCACCAGGTCTGTGTGTTATGCAAGAAGTGGGCACTGTCCGATAGAACCGAAGCTTTAAGTTATTAAGAGCTAGAAAAACGTTTAGCTGTTTCTCAATCCCACCAAATATCAGCGCCATGTTTAGAGCCTCCAATGAGAATACACAGCTGCATCCTTCCAGTCACAATGCGCGGATGAAAGGGGGTCGGTGTACTTGAGCTCTGGAAGCTAGCTGTCCGTTAGCGGAGCATTATAATCGTGCTTCATCGCGAATTGCGTTGAGATTCGGAAGACTAATGGGCGCATCCAACCTCGCAGCCAAAGTGTGGGAACCATTAGTCAAAGCCCGCACGTCCAGGCCGACTGACTGAATAAAGTCAGCTCGGGAACACCCGATGGTGTGCAAGCAAGGCAGTTTGCTTCCAAGAAGACCTCATTAGCACGTGTATTTTTTTGTACCAAATGAGAGTCTCTGCACAGTCACGTGCTGCTAACACGCGCTCCCCCCCTCCCTCCCCAGAAAAAGATACACAAATCCGGAATGATAGGCGAACAATCGCGGATGACAGGAAGTGCGCAACATGACATACAAGGTACAGTAACTTGTTCATGAGCTAAAGGAGCAACGTTAAACATTGACAGGTGATACCAAAATATTTGTATTTTTATTTTGCAATTATCTTTATTGCAGTATCAATTATAGGGACACTCCAAGTGAAATTTCGCCGTCGTTGCCGTGAGATTCCAGATATATGTAGGCATCCGTGTGCTCTATGTTTACGCATTCCGTACACGCATGCCGTGTACGCAAGGTAGATGCTATACTACTCTATCGCTAAAGTTGCTCGAAATAGGTCTTATGTTCTTGACTGAATTATTCTTGATAATTCTGAGAATGGCCGCCCTGAAACACACGCCATGAAACTTAACACTCGCAGCGCATGAAGTTTACCTTAAATGCTCTCAGACAATAACATGCTGAAGCTGCAAACACTATCAGTGCACGAACCTGAAAGGGATGCAATAACACTGGTGCGGCTCTTTACGGGCAGCGTAGAGGCGCCTATGCGATGCCATTACGGGTTCTACATGGCGTGTTAAAACTTTTATGGTTGCCAGAAATTTTGGCGCACTCGCGTATCTCTCATCCGTGTTAGTCGGACCCGAGTACAGTTAGAACATCGTCGGTAAAATCGAAGCGCAACACTAAGCCTCGCAATCGCAGTCGGCGATTCGCCCTTCGGGTGAAACATACTTTTTTTCAGCTATTGTTCTAGGTTGCCTAAGGTGCGTACGTAGACGTGTACAGGATATGAGGGCAGTTACTTTTTCGGAGAGAAAATCTTAAAATTTCCTATATGGTGTCCCTCTAGACACCACGTGGAGGTACGTGGATCTTCTTTTGAAGAAAATGCGACATGAAAGCTTGTAACTAAAGTAGTAAAACGAACGATCCCGAGTTCGTAGAATTAACTTGCGAAATACTGCCGCTCACGAATTAGTACTCGCAAGTTTCTGGTTTCCTCAGGTGCGTAATGTACGATGACTGCCACATTTCAATTTTAATGAAATGGCGAGCTTCTTTTCCTTTCTTTCTTTTTTTTTGGGGAGGGGGGCGGGGGGGACGTGACGTACTGGGAAAGGTTGTCGCCTACAGAAAGATATTGTCGCAAAATTTGCAACAAAATGCGGCACAAAACTTTCGCGAAAGAACAGTTGGTCAGCCGAGTACACTTACCGCATGTGCGCTTCCTGTTATTGCCTTCATGTCCATCGATTCGACATGGCACACTATGTCGCATGTACTCATTTTTTTGTGTTTTATTTTCACGAAAGTAAACGAGAAGACGAAAATAAATAGGACTTTTAAAATTAAGGAAAAACCCAAGCCATTTTGATCACCGTTTTGTTTCCTTTCCTAGCAATATGAATCTACTTCTCAACCAGGTGATGCCTTGTCTAATTATCGATTTCATCCAGCGCATGGCTGCAACATAATAGATTTTTCCTAGGGATGGTCAAATTTGTTTTGCGAGCTCTGGTTTCACGTTGTATGTGATGGTTCAGTCGCTTTCAGATACGACTACGTACCTTGTACAGCGCGAGCAGACTTTCTGTGAAGAATACAATGAGTGCCATCGTCTTCGTTTACTGTTTGTATACGCCCTATACGAGGTTACGTGATCATATCAAACCAACTAGCTCACCAACATATATTTATGAAGTGCAGCTCTTTCAGATACTTCGGTGCTTGCAAACTCCAGATACATCTAATGTACAGCATGAAGGCATGATTGACGCGCGCTCCAGAAATAGTACGGACGCTATGGCCAACGGCTGCTATCTCGTACAAAGCTAGGAGTAGAATAGTTCAAGCCCAGTTCATACAGAAATGGTGCGCTTTATCGCTCGCGTCCTGCCTTCTTGTTTTTCATTAATTGACTGACATTTCGAGGACAGTTCTGCTCCCGCATAAAATGTGGGTATGGAAAGAAACGTTGCAAAAATTCACTTTAAAAGATGGGCAAAAGAGCAATGGCTTGATGTACTGCTGCCTGTCCCGTACTAATTTCTTTAAATAAAGGTGCACTGCAGTCAAAGGTGGCACACTGTACACGATGGCCGCTGGGGAAGGGAGGAGGAAGCTTCTGGTTACCCCAAGTTGCAGGCGTAAACTGGAAGCCGGCTGCAGTGATCGCTACAACACGGCGCCGGTGGCCCGGCACTTCATTTTTCTGTCTTGTTTGCTTGGGTGTTTATTTGAGCCGGCTTTATCTTTGCTATGCACTGTTTGTGTTGCTCGTTTTAGCCGGCTCATGTTCTCTATGTAGTGTTTGCCTAAGAGAGCAGGAGCGGGTCATCACTTAATGTCATGCTCTGCTACACACATATTTAGTAATAAAAAAAAAACGTTTTCAATAACGCAACGATAAGAAGTTAGAGGATAAACTAAAAGTATATAATAGCTCTGGGTCCTGTCTGCGCCTCAAGGTGACACCAATAACGTGGCTGCTCAAGTAAACGTCTCCGCTAACCCAGTGTTCCTCAAAGACTTCCCCATTTACGGACGAGATAAATGTCACTATTATGCTCCTTATCTACACGGCACTGTGTAGGTACGTCAAGAGCACATTAGCTTCAATGTGACAAGAACTTCAAACTGCTAGTACGAAGATAAAGGAAAATTGCTTTGCTGGTAAGAGCACCAAAACCGCTGTCTTCTTCATTCTTTCAACTGCACCCAGTCGATACAGCTGACGCCGCATTTTCGCTCTATTTCGGCCAGGAAGAACGAAAATTGGTATTAAAAAGATATACTGCACTCTTGTGACGACATATGGATCTAAGTTACCGAAAAAAAATAAAATTAACATGTTTGTTGTGAAAAAAATAACTGAACCAAGGTAACTGAAATTTGAATAAAACTGAAAGCGAAGACAGAAACTTCAGAAGGGGTTGATTACGAACGCGAAAAAAAGACAAACAACCATGAATAAGGACAGAATGTTCTTACTCCAATATTATTAAAAAAGAAAAAAAACTAGATAACGGGTAAAATGTCGAGACTTAGAAAGAGAAAATCGCCTGGTTCTCTAGAGGCGTAGTTTTTGCGGTAGCAGGGTAAGACACTATGCTAGGTCCATGCGAGCAAGAGCGCTGGCTGGGGGAAGGAGATGGTGAAAAAATAAAACAGAAAAAAATAAAGCGGGTTATGCGGGGAACGTAATCGCCGATCGAACGCGAAACCAGGGCGTCGCTGAGCTGCGATCAATGACGCGTGCGCAGCGCGGCAGCGCGTTTGCTCGGAGATGTGCCGTCGGGTACGCGAGTTGGGGAAATCCCAACCGCACCACGCCTCCGAACTTTCTCCCCTCGCGTGCTTCCTTTTCCGCGCTTTCCCCGACTCCCGCTACGCGCGTTGCCTCCTTCCTCACTTTCTTGTATCTTTCACCCTTTCTTCCCCATCGGGTCCCGATTACCCTAGCAAGCCTTTCATTTCTCTTGCACCTTCCCTTGTGGACAGACTTGCCCTCCTCCTTTTTTTTTCAGCGCCGAAGGCTGATTAAAATGGGTTCGGATTTCAGGAAAGCGAAAGAAACACGCGGAACAAGGCGAACACGCAGACAGAAGAACGTGGGATTTCCGCAAGCAGAGATTTGGCTCCGATCTTTGTGCAGCGCGCAGCAGCGTTCTTCCGTGCGAAAATTATGCGGAAGCGCAATGGTAAGACTTGCAGAGAAAGAAGGCAGTGGGAGAATGGGGGAAACTAACAATTCGTTGAAAATCGCGGGTGCTCAGATAGATACTGAACTCCAATCACCTTGTGCGCATCGATGGGAACAAGTAAGCGTGAGGGAGGTGCTCGGTTAATTGCTCGGGGCCATGTTTACACGGAGATAGCCGCGAGCTGCTCTAATGAAAGATTAAATGGATCAGGTACTAGGAGAGTGCGTCAAATCCGCGAAAGAAAACATGGAAACAGCAAGCTTTTTTTCTTCTTTAGAACATGCTCTGCCGCACAAAGGCCCCTAACGCTCCACAGCCAATTTAGCGATTATACAGGCAGGTGGAGTTGCTTATTTCAATCACGTTTGCAAAGCTCACTCTCCTATCGTATAAAAAGAAAATAAAGGTAACACAACCAACAGAAGGTATAGAAACGACAAGAGTGAACAGAAAAGAAAGAAAACAAAATCAAATTTCGACAGTTTCAGCATGCTCAACTATGCAAAATTGTTTAATCTGGTACATAGTCGCTCGCACTTTCAAATGAATAATAGTGGTGTCCGCTTATTTATTTCCATGGTAAGCATAGTTCTTTGTGCAATCACAGTAAAAAAATTTTGTCAACCATGGAAAACAGCAGCGATGCTCACATGGCGGTATCGATCGTACCACACACTTGCGTGCCTTCGGTAAATCATAGAGTTGGGGTGGCTGTCAATTGTGAAGTGATTCCCGCGCTGTACTTTTTGTATATGCTAGCGACATATGCCAGTTTCAATATTTCAATTTTTTTGTAAGTTTGAAAGCTTAAAACAGAAAAAAATACTGAAATATTAAGGAAATCAATACATTTATTAATTAGTGACAAATTGACGTAATTACGCTTCTACAAAGTAATTATTTACGTGCCAACTGTGTGTTTTTTCTTTCCTTTCTTTCTTCTTTGCCTGATCTCACACAAGCATCTTTTTCTTATTTAGGACAAGCGAAGAGGCATTAATTAGTGCGAATAAATGACTGAAGTGACATCTGACCCACGTTAGCAATAAAAATCAAAGAATTTAACGACGCGTTCAAAATAAGACCTACCGCTACATGGCACCGCTTCTTGTAACGGATGATTAATGAACGAACCACTCCAGTACAATTTACGCAACCACTACTGTGAGCACATGAAAGAAAAATAGACTGATATGTGTGAAAGTATAGTTAAGGGCACACAAAGAAGTGCATGCTATGTTTTCGAAGACATCGTAAGTGTTTCCCTTTGCTTCCTTCTAACGATTCCTTCGCAGTCAGCGGCTTCACGTGAGCGAATTCTTGGGCCTACTATACCTAGCAACGTAGATTCCCAGTATGAAAAACAACTTGAAAATCGCAAAACCAAGCCAAGTAGGAACCACAATTCTGGCTGAATTGGTCGCTGCCTGTCCCTGAAGATTTTTACAGTCTTGTTAGCAGCGGGCAAAGCTCTATCACCCCCCGCCGCAAATCGGTAAGTCGCGCGTCAGCTTTTACAGTGTAAGCGGTTATGGGCTCATTCTTACAGCCGTTTCCGGTGGCGATTGTGTCCGCCGCCGGTGCCCGGTGTCACCGTGAATGAGAAAAAAAAAGAAGACCCAGTTCCGGCAGGATCAAACCCGTACTCGCTGCTTGGGAGTCCGGTACTCTACCGCTGAGCTGCGCCAGCTCTTGCTAGCATGCAGCATAAAAATGCCCTACAAACCCATCCTAGCTAGCGAGGAGAGACGCGACGAGACATGTGCGCTGCGTACCGTCGATACGTGCACGTTTTGCATTGCACTTGCATATTGTTACTCCAAGTAGAACGCCATGTAGCAGATGCACACGTAGCGGTACAAGGCAGTTCAAGAAGATTTGAGGAAAAAAAAGTCTTAGGACATGTATACAAGAATGCTAGATAAATATCCATTGTGTAGCCGAGTAAATCAAGCTGGCTAGGTGACTATGTCACCGCCGCGTTACAATGGGGATGCCTAACAAATCATCATCATCAATAGCGTCTTATCGTGCCAGATGCCTTGCAATCGGGGCTTCGTTCTGCGTAGCGTCTATACGTGCGCCCTTTGCTTTGCAGTTGCAGTTCAGATCGTTCTCGTGAAAACGATGCGAAGATACTTCACCGCGAAGACCTGTACTGAGAGGTGAAACTGGAGCTCCTATGCAGCCTATCGTCCAGCTTACGCGGAGACTGTGCCTCGCAGGCCTGCGACTTTTATTCTTTCTTCTTTTCCACTTTTGCGTGTTGGAATCAATGTGCCTACATCGTGCACTTCGGGCCTTTATTGTAGCCCTTGTTCACTTTCACATAATGTGAAAATCATTGCTTCACAGAATACCGTATTATTTGTTCCCTTTTCACGTGTTATTGTCATCATTACTTCCTAGGTTCTCCTACGATATTTTTTTAATAGAAAGTTATTTTTTCTTTTTGTGTTCTGCGTGTAGGAATTGACGCGTGTGTGTCCTCTTCTCCTTTTCTTTTATTGGGGGGTTTTGTGCACTGAGCTCGTATTACGTTCAGCATGAACAGCAATAAGCTCGCCCCTAATTTCTCGCAGTTCGTGGTAGGCAGTGTAGGCCGTTGGTAGCCTAAAGCGTTGCCAGCGCCGTCGGAACATGCAATAAAGAAGATTGAAGATGGCGGATCTTTTCTCACGCTGCATACCAGGGCTGGTAGTGTAGGTGGACAGATGGCGGGCATTCTCTATAATATATCCAGCGGCAGCTCCATGTATAGAGAAAGAAGTAGTGCAATATAGAAATGAAAGAGAAAGAGCCACGCTGCAAAAGCAATAAATGGGATCGAGTCTTGGTGGGGGCGGAAATAAACGATCGAGTCTAATTAAACGGACAGGCAGAAGAAAATCACGTGGCTCTTTGTTTCCCGTCTCGTTTACCCTTACCCGGTGACGTGAAAGTTTGTCCTCCCACACCTCACTGCAGCGCCGCACAGACGCCCACGCACAAACACACACAATTCCTCCCAGGCGCCAATTGAATCCGCACTGTACGGATGTTACGCCTGATCTTCTTGATTTTCTTTCATTACCCGACCAGCAACAGTCGTTCGACTTTAATCTTGAGTGCCACGTCGTACGTTGGCTCTGGGACCGAGCAAGAGATGTCGGATATTAATTGCACCGACTTTAATTAGTGTATGGTGGCCGGGCTGCAGGCGTTAAAGGAAAGAAGAAACAGAGAACTGAGGGCCAGCGCCACAACAAATGTCGATGCCCAGAGCTGAAAATAATTAAAAGAGTGGGCAAAGACATGGGAAAAACCGCGGCCCGACATGAAAACTTAGTATATTTCTACTGTGCGCCCCTAATACTATTAAACTTTAAAAAAAAACCAGTCGAGTACATTGTAGGAGAATGTGACTGACGGCCTATTGTATATGCAAGTGGGGAGCCGCTCAGGACTTTTTTTATTATGTGTTTGGATGACTTGTTAGGGTCCAGTGTTACACTGTTTTACTATTCGTTTAATGCGTATTCTGTATTCGTTCTATAAAAACGCGGCTGAGTGTGTTGGTATCCAGGGGCACACGCTCAACATGAAGATTGTTTTTTAAGTCTGTATTGCGGGCTTTCTCCAGAGCCCATAAAAAGTAACTATATGAAAGATGAGATTGTACAAGTGACCAGAGTGTCTGTTTCTGAGCGCTGCCCTACGACTTAACAATTTTAAATTGTGCACTGAAATAACGTTTAAAGTTTTACGTAATTAAATTACCGGGTTATCAAAGCGCATTTCAAAAATTGTCTGGGTAATTGAAGGCAACAAAGAACAATATGTATTTGGTCACATTTGACTAAAATGTATACTGCCCCCATTTTCCTTAGAGAAAACTTTGCCAAGTTATTAAGCCCTGAGAATTAGTATAAGAAAGGACCAAAATTGTAGTGCACGTGTATTTTTCAGCAAATCTTTATAGGTATAAAAAAATGGTATCCTTGACAAATGCTGCAAGTGAATGGTGGGTTCACATTTCTGCACATTCAAAAATTCATAAATAAAAATTTCGAGCAGTTGTCTGACACGAAATGTTATCTCAAAGGTAATCAGTCTGACCTCATCACTGTTGGTAGACGTAGTACAAATACGATGAGCATTTTACTTCTCGGGACTTTATGGTCAAATATAGCTTCTACTTAATGGTTGCGTAGTGACGTTGCAGTCAACGGTTCTTTGGATTTGGACATCTATGCAGTATCAAAAAGAAGAAAGGGAAAAGAGGGCGGAAAGAAATCTCATACGATAAGATAAGCAGGTACCAAAGAGTCGCACAACTTTGTCCTACTTTATCGCCATCTCGTCGCCAGGTGCCGACGCCAGGTGTACGCTGTTATCGGCGTACACGTGCAGCCTGGAAAGTACCGGAGCACAAATTAGGATAATTATCACCGGCCATTCACGCACACTCTAGTTACACGGCGTGTCATGTAGGCCTCCTAAACGGTTCCACACAGGAATGAGGCCAGCGAAGAAACTGTGAAACAAAGTGATGAGAGCGCGAAATAGATACGTGGTGCGATCATAGCGTGGGAAGAACACGTAGCGAAATTGACCTTGAGTAATTTGTGGCCCAGGTACGAGCAATCGCAAATTGGAACAACATGCATCCAACGCAAAGCGAAAATAAAAGAGAAAGGAGTAACTGCAACCATTTGAAGGTTTTTCGAGGATAGAAAGAAAAGTGAAATGCTATTGAACGAGTATTTCGCCGTCGATTTCTGGCTGCCGTTCAACGTTTTCTTCGAGTGGCACTAAACGAAATTAAGAAATAAAGGAAAATAATTAAATTAAATAGTTAATGCGCAGAGAAATGGAAAAGAAGAAGCAAGACACCACAGTGCAGCATTTGAAGAAATAACTGTTATTCTCGTGGAAGCCGTTTTCAAAGACAGGGGGACAAATTATACTGACTGCCGCGTTTTTCGTGCGGCTCCGTTTTCCTTAACGACATGGCGGAAAATAAGAGAATGTGATCCAGAAATTACCCCGCTGGCTTCCGCGCACGCTTGGGCTGTGCCCACTCAGGTCCAATACTCTATGCAGCGGGGAAGCGGATAATGAGTGAAAATACGAATGACTGGCTGGGAAACGTTCGCAATTAAAGAACGCTAAGAAGGGAGGAATAATTTATGTCCCCTCCCTGTGCCTCGATCGTTAAGACGAATGGAATTACTACCAACGCCAGTCCATGATGCTGTCTGTATACACGGGCGTGTGTGCGTGGGTGTGTGAATGTTTGTTAGCCTGGAAATGAACTAATCATAGCGGGTCTTGTCACTGGTAGTGGCAGTTCACGTCAGTATGCGGCGGCATCCCTAATTAAATTTGACGTTTCTGCTTTCTTTGTGTGTGTTTGTGTGTGCCGTAGCACACACAAACACACACAAACTCAAGCCGTAGCACCAAGTTGGAAAAGAAAAAAAGCTCGCTGCACATTTCACAGCGAAAATTCGCCAGTTATCATTAACATGGTAGCGTTACCTTAGATGGGCGTGCTCCAATAACCAGACATTGTGGCATAGACATTAGGTGCTCTCTCCTGGTCTTTCGGGAAACGACGTCGAACGTTGCCGAAGTTGATTCTTTCCAACGCAGATCGCAATTTGTTTGTGGCTTTTGGAGCCAAAAGTGTCACAAACCAAATATCAATTGAGATTGTTTCAACCATTCTTCATAATATTCTAGAATATACGCGTTCAATGTAAAGACATGCAAGCAATGTTAATAAGTGAGATAAATAACACAGAGATAAGCACTGAAACTCTAGAAGTAGTCGGTACTCTTGCAAAGGAATATAAACTGTGTATGTGGACAGTGCGTGGCAATGAAGATGTCCGGATATTGTTTTTGTGCGCATTATTTTCCATACGTGTGGCGTGTGATGCTCACTGTACGGGCATGCCTATGTTGCCTAGGAAACTGTGCGTTAAAGGCTTGCCGCGCATCTCACAGAAAGATGTAAATGTGCTCTCTATCCTCCTTAATAGGAGACAACAAGTGAAAAACATGCGAACACAGTATGCGAGTTGAACACTTCGTCTGTTTATGCAGCCACACATGCGTGCAGTTCTGCTTCAGATGTGTTAGTCCCGCGCGCGTACCCTCAGGCGGGGATAACATCCGACTAGGCGCAGACTTGCTAAAATCTCGATGTCACAACCCACTTTGCAGTGTTCCCGGCTGATGCGCTATGGTGGCGTGGTGTTTCTCCTACCTTTTGCCTCCTTGTTTTCTCTCTATTTCTCTCCATCACGTGCTTCCTGATTTCATTGGAACAACGGCACAATAGACATGTACTATGTAGGATCACAATTTGCGTCATCTTTCTGAATCAACGCATGTCGAGAACCGGACAGACAAAAATTCGTTTTCTTTCTTTCTTTTTTTGCTACCTGAAAGCAACACATTTTTGATGGCGTTGCGTAAGATGTGGTTCGCAATACACAGAGTGAGAAGCGGAGGGCGAGAAACGAAAATTACGAAGGGAATTCATGCGTCATAGCCAGACGCCAGCATTCAAGACAAATGCTTTCAGTCCTTTCAGTAGCGCACGCTGTGCTTATATCTTAGTCATTCTAGGTATCATTTGTTATTCTCGAGCAGGATCGCGTAAAGTCTGCGCATTTATTTTTGATTGACAAAAAAAAAAATACAAATGCGCGCCATTCTTTACTGTCTACTCCATTCCACAGGCTGCCTCTGTAACAAAAAACAAACGAAAAAACTGAGAATCCTAAAGCTGCCACAGGCATCGTGGCGTCCATTCGTTCTCGCTCGTTTAAAATTCAAAGAGCCAGCAAATTTCAACACATAGCGCAGATCGCATATATAATAGCACAGCGAGCTGGATGAGCTTTGCAGGTCGTCCGCACGTGCCCAGATGCCGACGATGGCGCAAGGCGATTGTCTGGCGCAACGAATCATGTTGACGAAATAGCGCTAGTTTTCTCTAAGTGTGCACACTGTCTGAGCGTAAGAAACCAAGAATTCACGCATACCGCGTTCTTCAGTGACCTGGACTTCTTTGTGTTGTAATACTGTACCAAATAGCCTTTCAAATCCAGGCAACGTTAAAGAAAATGCACCATTATCGTGAAGATAAGCTTGAACTGTCTCCATTTGATTGCTCATTTCTTTTCTGAGTGAGGATGAAACAACGATGGTCAAGGAGGCGAGAACAGCCACCTGGCGATGATAAATACCCTTCTCCTATTGATGTTTGTTCGCAATTTAGCGTACGATGCGCGCGGAAATCTCAATTTAGCGAACAGTCGACGAGTGTTGCTCAACAATCACTCCACACTCAGGAATTACCTCTTCGCGTCTCGCGAGGCACTTGTTCTGCCAAAGTTGATTCTCCTTCAGTTCGATCCGATCTAAAGACAAACATCACATGAAAAACCAAGATTGTAGTTTCTTCCTGTAGCAGATGGCCGTATTTGTTAGGTGTACTCCATGATAATAGTGACATGCACACTGATGGCTTAAGCAACGAGTCTAATCATTCTCAAAAAAAAGAGAGAGGTGTTTTAGCACGAACTTAGCCGCCGCTTTGAGTAGCGAAGGAAGCGAGCAACGCTGAAGTGAGTTTTACGTAAGCGACAGCCAAGGTGCCAGTAACACGCTCTCCAGCGAAATGATATGCCAAGTGTTCCAGATACACTTCAGTCCCGGACGCCGTCTAACGACGTTGCTAGTTTTATCAGTACTGCGACGTTGGCACAGCAAGATCTCCAGGAGATGGAATAAACAAAATGCCCCGAGGAAAGTCACTCCAAGGCGATTTTTACCCATTAATAAGGAGTGAGAATGGTGGGAGAAGGGATATACCGGATATTACGCCGACCGCGCTGGATGAAGCAATGTGTGGAGACCGAAAGACAGAGTGGACCTGCACGGATATTTTTGTCCCCAGAATTGCCTTAATGTTTTCGGAATTTATGGTAAGGTTTGCACCGTGCAATGGATTTCTTTACCTTGTAAAATATTATCTAAGGAGACTTTGACGATGCTTAGTCGAGTGAATGCAGCTGGACGTTCAAGATATGCCAAAACTGAGGTCATTATTTAGAGTTACCATGGCACTGACTGTCATTAACAACAGATGCGGGAGCGCCTAGGCTCAACTACTTGCCTAAAGGACGCAGCCTACTTTTTATGTCCTCCTTCATGTCTTCGAAGTTGTAACTTTTTATTTTTTGTTATTGCTGCTCAATCTCCCACATTATGAACGACCAACTATCGTCCGACTATAGTTCCATCACTAAAAAAGAACAACAATATATGAATATTTAAATAAATAAATAAATAAATAAATAAATAAATAAATTAGGCAGAGCCCCTATCACAATGGGTGTCAACCTTATTACGATTAATACTGAACCAATGGAGCGACACACCTTATTGCCAACGCCGTAACGTGAAGGCACGAGAAGAGCCGGGCTCCTCCCGTGGCTTCTTGCTGCGCACGAGGCGCCATCTAGAGGCGCCCAGATAGCATTCTATTCCGCCGAGAATCGCAGAAATTCAAAGGATCAATTTTTATCATTGTAGAGTGGCACATACCTAGCCGTACGTACCTAGTTACCCATGTTAACATCAGAGAGGTTCCTTGAAGGGCAGCACAGACCAAGTGGAACATACTCCATGTCGCGCACTAGTGCTTCAAGTTGGCGTCGGGGAGGTTCATTGAAAAGTGTTGCATACCCAGGGCCACGTGCCTAGTCCTGCATCCCCAGTCGCCCATGTCAGCGTCAAATGCGTTCGTTGCAGAGTGTACATAGGTGCATATCGCCACATACCCAGGAACCCAAGTGGCTCTGTCAGTTGATTTTGAACCCTGTTCCTCCTGCACAGCAGCCCGACGCGCTACCTATTCGATCATGGACTGCCCAATGAACTAGGTTGGAAGGCAAAGTGGCTTGAGAACGGTATAGGCAGGCTCCGCAAAATGCGTGAAGCGCCCTAAGAACGCCAATCGGCCAATCGCATTAATAAATAAACAAATGACAGGGTCAAAGAAAGCTCAATTAGTTTCTATTGCCTCACAATACACTGTGCATGCATAATATGGCTCGCAAATCGGGGCAATAACAAGCATACAAAGCTGCATACACTGTCATCTCCATATATGTTTTTCCATGCGTAGGGAAGCAAACCAAGATAACTCTCAGGTTAGCATCCCTACATTTACCTGCGCTCTTCTGTTATCTCTCTAGGAAGCAAGCACATACCGTACGAATAGTTTCTGCCCAAATATTAAGATAAGGCATGAGAGCTATTGACCGTTTTTGCGAATCCAGAGCTAGTGCGCAGAGAAGAAAAAGACGGTCCTACTTTTCAACTTTAGCGAAAATTCTTCGCATAATTATTGGCCGCCTCTATACTCGGCAGTGAAGGACGCCTTTGAACTCTTTGTTAATGTGGATACCGTAAAATTCTCTGTAAAAGGATTGGCCATTCAGTGTACTTAATCTGTTAATCCACTCCATTTGCATACGTTCTTAGACTATAAATGTTTCCAAGAAGACGGGAGAAACAAAGACGCTTTGTTCGGAGTTCATTTTGAAAGAACTTCATCATCTCTTCATGCTGTCCCCATAGGCTGCCAACAGCGTCTTCCAGTCTCTTTAATTCACTCTCCCATCGTCCTCCCCCCGTGTAAGGTAGCAAACCGGACTCAGTCTGGTTAAACCCCCGGCCTTTCCTTCCTCCCTTCCCTCTATATCTCGCGCCCAATTTCTATATATCCATATTCACTCATCCTTGAGTCTTTCAGTTGATTACATAAATTTATTAGGGCAATGTCAATGGCATAAAAATGTTTACCTGGTGACGATAGGACGTATACACTATGTGCAAAGCCTCCAGGACATCGTACAAGCTGCCTGCTTATCCGCCCTGTCTTAATCCTTCTTTATTCCTGCGTGCCTCATAATCAGAAAGCGGCTTTGGCACGTAAAACCCCATAATTTTATTTCTTTATTCCTGAGCCTGGCTCGGCCCCCGTGTCTATTACGAATAAATGATAAGAAATCTTGCGGCGGCTTAGATCCAGCTCTTCTTTTGACATGAGCTCGGTGGCCTATAACTCGCATCTGCTTCTCACCACTGCTCAGCCGTTATTTGAGGCAATAGCTAGTTATCAGTAAACTAACGATAACTGGTTTCGTTTTAATATTTTCTTTCTATACCTCAGTTTTGTTTTAACTAAAAGAAGAAACGTTGCATGTTCTAATGCCTCACTATAGTGTGACCGCAATTCGATAGCATAGCCCAACATGAAGTTGTTATCCTTCCATGTCCACCTAATTTTCATAGAGTAAATGCTATTGCATTATTACGCTTGCGAGGACTCATGCCTGACGCTTCCCTCCATGAGCGGATCATCCACTACTTTGAGACCCAAGGCTCCGGCATAAGCCCACGCTAAAATGCAGAGGGTACAACAAAAAAGCCGCTGTTCTAACTTATGCGATGCTATTTGGATTAAAGCCGTGTATTTTTGTTTACTGAAGATAGCTTTGTTTACTGGGTTCTCGAATAAGCTTTATATCTATATGCACATTTTAAAAAAAGAGCATTTTTTTCAGGTGCACAACTCGTTTCTTGGAAAGCACGCCTGTTCCATTGCGCAAAACGCCTACATAAAATACGCATTGTTAAACAATGAGAAAGGGGGGGGGGGGGTATACCACCAACGAAAGGTGATGGAAAGCAAATGCGAACTTACGACCATGTTATGACCATGACAAATGAAGGCATAGCAAAAATTATGTAAAAAAAAAGAATGACAACGAAGTGGGGAGAGCGGAATGGCGGCTTCTTTGTAGCGACCACTCTGGCACTGAGTCGCAGCGAGAAATAATCGGCGCACTCGAGGCGTAAAATAAGCAATCGTGAAAAGAAAGTGGAAGGGTAAAAAAGGGCCAGTAGTGAAGTATAATTGGAAAATAAAAATGAATAAGGAGGTAGCCAGCCTTTATACGGCTAAAGGTTATGCTTAACCGAACCATACATCAGGCCAGAGAATTAGCTGTTCACGCAGAAGGTGCAGGAGAAAAATTTTCATACATTGCGTCTTTGAGTTATGGTTGGGAACTGCGAGAACCAAATATTTTTTTTTTCTTTTCGTCAAGCGTAATTGTATGAAGCATGGCGCGGGCAACAAAAAATTTGAACACGTGGGAAGATGTAAGACGGAAAATTAATATCAGAGGAGTAAAGAGTGCAAAAGATAATAAAATGTTGGGGAGGGGACGAACCAGGAGGTTCCGAAAATTAAAAGCGAGGACAACCACAGAGTGAATAAAAGGCCATTAGTACTGGGTACTAATGGAGGCGTAATGACTCTCGATACGTTGAAAGATAAACTGTCTGCGCGCGTCAAGGGGACTGTGTAGTTCTACGTGGTAGACTAGCAAACAGAAATCGGAATTCCATTTCTATGGGTGAAAAGCTGCGTTGAGCTAAGTTACTGATTCTTTTCAGATTCTCTTTTCTTTCATGCGTTTTTGGTCGTGCAATTGCTCCCCAGACGTTATCACAAATATAGACCAGTCATTAGCGCCGGAAAATAAATACAACAGAAATAAGTCAAAATATTTTTTTTTACATTAGAAAAGGCCAGGGTTCGTATTCACTAAACACCTTGCATGTAGGTCTCACCTGCGAATAAATTTTTCCACGGCGATTCTCTTTTTATCCCACCTTCATATATAGTATACCGTAGTAGGCTCCAAAAGCCGGTCATGGATTGCCGCTCTTCGGTAAGAGAAGTTTCTAGAAAAGGGACCCATTAATAAAGCTTTACTTTGCAAAGAACCATTTTCTGTTGGTCATAAAAGCATATCGTAATTTGCTGGTGTTCTGCCACCTGCCGGTCATGATTAGCGATCAGCATGAAAACGAATCCAACCAACGACGACCAATCGCAGATGGTATTCAGGCTACGTTAAGAAAAGTTTGGGCGAATACAAGCCTTGAGGCCGAAATCACAAAACCTTTCCCTGTGAGAACCTTTCTTTCTCTCGTTCGCTAACATTATGCTCGTCTACATGACCGGCTCACTCCGCTTCTCACGAACCAATTTAGCGTACAAAATGTTTTGTGATTAGTGGTCTATATTCACAGGAACATGCGCCGGTCAGTCGTGATAGCGAATGTTCATCTAACGAATGCGATTGATCAGTGGCGAAATGTCCTCACGAACAGACACTTTTGGCCCCAAGGTCTGTATGCACTTAAAAATATCTAAAACAATAAAACAATGAAGCTGTTACGCTAGATTTGTCATTACAGTTCATAAAACTCGTGTGATCCTGTCTACGAAACTTCTTGTTCGTATAACGAGCGGTTTGCTATTGGCTGGGTGCTTACCTTAGCAATATGTGCCCAACATCACTGAGACGATCGCAGGGACATGACCTTACGAAGAGTTACTATAGCGTAAGAATTTGTGAACACAAGCTTAAATTTCTTCTGTCACTGATACTAAGAGCCCCACATTTGACATCCAATGGTAAAGTCCTGTTAAAGTGTGTAGATGGTGCCGTCGGTATACAGTGTCGGGTATACAAAATCTGAGAGAAATGTACCAGGCAGCACCGGCAGCGTAGGTTGTGACCCAGGTACAGCCACAGTGATGCCGTAGTACAAAATTGCGATCTGCCGCAGATTCTCGTAGGTACCCGGGCCTGTAGAAGTCGGTGCTCCAAAAGTTGACCATCTGGCAGCTCGGGATTTGCGTGGAGATAGCGCAAGTGTTAGTCACTCACGTTGTTGACGTAGAAGTGAGTTTCGAGATGAAGAAACCAGATGGCACAGCGGCACCTGCAAAACTTTGGTCGGCCATGCATCCGTTGAAGGTGTGAGCAAAGAACATTGGAAGGCTCGCCTACTGCTGCTTGCGCTGAAATCTCTAATGCCGATAGCATCAGGAATGCGGTGGTCACTGAATTCATTTCGAAGGTTGCGCTTGTGGTGTCGCCGTGCCTGCGAGAGTGAAATCTGCGCCTAGTGGAGCCGGTGGGGTAGCCTCTGTAGTGAGGTGCTCCCGAACGAAAAGCGGACAGCTTGTGGGGACGTCCAAGGAAGGAGAGTGGCGAGTCGTAGAAAAGCTGAAAGCGCTTGCGTTTGGCCCAGTGAATTCCTTGGGAAAAGTCGTCGCGCAGCGGCCTTTGAGCTGGGGAGAGGGCTCACGAACCGAGTAGAGGTCTGATGCTTGCACCAGCGCGTGCTTACGATCGGCATGGGTGGACGCACGCAATGTGGCCGGTTCAAATGGCCAGAGCGGTTGTGACTAAGCGCTCGAGGTGAGCTAGTGAGCAAAGACTTCTACCTGCAAGTCGCCGTAGAAGTCGGGGCCGGAGGGTGGCGACCGGAGCCTGGAACGCAGCCAGAGCCTGGAACCTCTTTGAGAGGGGAGTCGCTGTCCAGCTGGATGAACCGGATGTCGGACATGTCGATGTAGAATTCCCGGAAAACCTACAACCGTTAGACGTCTGCCGGACTTTAGGCCACGTCACTCGCCTTGGTAGAGTCGCTACGCTGGTGCTGGCATAGCTGGGCTAGGTCGTCCGGTTCACCAATTTGTACGAGGAGGTGCGAAGAGGTAGCCGCTATGGTCACGGTTTATTTAGGCCTGCCAGCCATGCTGCCGCGGTATCTCGGGAGAGGCAGACACCGCGGCCGCTCAGGTCGAACGCGCTAGCGTGTTCTATTCTCGCGCTACCTGCACGTTAGCCCATCTTCTTCTTCGCCTGCTTTGGAGGCGATAGTCGCGCCAGTATATGGCCACTTACCAATGAAATCTGCGTCGACTCCTCAGTTTCTAACTTTTTTAAAAGTCGAGCTTTCTTTGTGAACCCTCCCGAATTTTGCTGACGTTTGTTGACCGTTAAGGTTTAAGTGTGTATGAGGTGCGTGAAGGGCTTGTTAACAAAGACACCAATTGCGGAAGGGTAAAAAGCTCTTAATATTTCATAGGTGTATGTTAGGCGCATAAGACGCATACATGACATGAAGGCGTAACATGGGCACACTGATCACCTGGCGTGTAGAAGGGCACAAAGATCACGATGGAACAAAACGTGTTATTCCAGAGTAGTCATCATCATAAAGGGTACTTTTCAAGGAGAGCGGAAATAGTGAAAGATACATTAATAGTAACACGAGTAAAATATTAACCTCGAACGGGGCATATAATGAGCTCGGCATGCCACACTAGAACAAAAGAAAAATGCAGATACAGCACACACTGTTCATCTTCAATGGGAGCGGACTCGATAAAGAATGGAAACAAAGGTTGAGGAAAAAATTTAGAGGATGCGTTAGCTTCGTCATTAAGAGTGGAACGTGACAGAATTCAAAGATTGCTGACTGTACTGCAGCGTATGTAACGGTAATTTTCGCCCGGGAAATGCTCGCGGCGACCGCTATGCACGAAGGCGGGTTTTCTGGTAGAAACGTGGCTTCTTGCGTGGGCCGCCATACAGCGGAGAAGAGCGCCATCTGGAAGTGCTTGAAGGAAACGGGCGCGCCGCTCCGTGGACTATGGCGGACGTCGTGGCTTTTCTATGAATGGTACAAATGCTGGAAAAGGGCTTTGTTTGAGTTTTCGTCTAACAAAATTATGTCTTCTCGTATAGTTAAATTACAAATCGAACGCTATCATGTATGTAGAGATTGTGTAAGTCGTACTTTACGATTTCTTTCGTATTTTACCTTGACAAATACAATTAGTTCAGTAACTTCTTTGCGCCACATGGAGCGCCTTGGTATGGGTGATTTGAAAATCTTGTTGCCGAAACGACATCCAGCGCTGGGCGCTCACGCACTCCGCGGGATGCCAGCGCCAGAATTTCTGCGACATGGGGCCCTTAACGCTGTCTCGTTAAAACGGACTCGCGGGCCACGCATTGTGCCCCCGCAGCCTCTCGGCTGCGGAAAGACAGCGCCCCATGCTCCCTCTCTTGACCGTGTCTTTTACTTTTTATTGCGTCATTGAATTTTTTCACTATTGCAACACACAAGCTTCCAGTGAAGCATTGCCAAGGCGAGGGGATAACAAATACAGATATAGCTACACGAAAGAGGGGAATGGAGAGTAGACAGAATACAATTATTCCTTCTTTCTCGCCCATATTTAGTGCGTACCTCGTCATGTCCGAATAATTTTTTTTCATTTTATCTTTAATGGCCTATTTAGGTGACGTAGTACATCAGGCTTGAGAATGACATGAGAGGATAATGAGCAGAAGTGGCGCATTAGCTTTTGAAGCAGCCACACGAAGTTGTTCATTCCAATGCACTTACACATCGTAATTGTATACCGCTAAGTGCCAGTCGACTTTGGCGAAAAGAAGAAAGCAGGAAAGAAATGTAATAAAAAGAGGTAAAAGGCCGGAAAGCAGTGAAAAATTTGTGGAAACTCGAAATCAACAAAACGCGTGGGGGGAAATCGAGTCGTCCGGACGAGCAAAGCAGCCTTTGGAAACGAGGCCGTAATGGGGCGTCATCACGCCACAAGATAATGTAATTGCCTCATTTTAAGGAAACGGCCCCGCGTTTGCCCTTTCTGCAGACCCATGTAGGGTGCGACCGGTCATCAAATATACGTCAGGTTTACCGCACGCATTCAACGCACGTAATGGCTAATAGCGGTTATTCGTGCGTGGGCATTGTTGAAGGAATCATGTCCAATAATGGACATGAAACGCGTGGCTATAACCAGGCAACGTCGTGCTCGGCAGACCGCTTTGCAGAGAGCAGCACAAGCCGCATCTCGCGTCGACGCGGGGCGGACAGTTCAGTTCGTTCTCGTGAAAGCGACGCATAGATGTCCTACGCGACTTACATTTCGGGTTATAGTGCGTGCCTGAGTGTGTTCCAATAAATGTGTGCAAATTCAAGCATTACTTTCCATATGTTCAGTACTTGCAGTTACCGTCTTCAAGCAGTGCACGATGGTCTCCCATGGAACCGCTCCTCCAGCTTACGCTGTGAGTGTGCTGTGTGTGGTGTGCAGGCCTGGGAACTTTTAAAAAATTTTATTTACAGCCACAGAAGAAAGAAGACCTATTGAGTAGTTCAGGTAATTTGTTTTCGTCAACCTTTTCATGGCAACCCATTTATACCACAAAGAAATAAAACAAAGAACGCATCTCCCCTCGCATAAATTGAGTCATTTTTGGTCATTTGGAAGCAAAAGATGTTGTCAACCCCTTTAGTCTGAGAATATTGGAGATGGCTGCCCGTCGGAGACACAGCAAAAGTTGATTTGTCTTTGAAGCTCAGCACAAATATGAAAAAGTGTTTATTCGTATCTGTCCTGCCAACATTTCGTATCCTCGAAAGTGAGTGTCCCTGCTGTGAACATGCTGGCCATGCTCACAAAGAGCGCGCCGCAGTTACAGTAAGGCTTAGCAAAGGTGCAAGTCGCCCTAGGAGACCCGAAGAGAGGCCTAGGCACGCTGGCCGATCGCAAGGACGCCCTCGAGCGTGTGGTGATGCCAAATATTACGTCCGTAACTCCGATGCAGGTCGTTGTTCCGAACGCTTCAGGGGCTATAATCAGGGCTATGAGCACATCGGCGCGTCAGAGTGGAGGGCACTTTTTACGTGCACCTGGGCTTACAACGGGTAGGAAAGAAAATTTGTCTAATCATGGATAGTTCTAAAGAGGAGTTTAGAATTTGGCAATGGAACTGCAGGGGTACTCCAGTAAGAGGGCTCAGTTGCAGCAATATTTTAGATCACTAACTAACAAACCACAGGTAATTGCATTACAGGAAACCCTCGTCTCTGCCGCATCCCTCTCTGGTTATCGGGCCGACTCCGTGCAGCCCGGAAGTCGAGGAGTATGCACGTTAGTTGACAGGAGGCTTACACACTTGTCTCACGACCTGAAGCTGGCGAGTTGCAAGGTCGATTACCTCATGGCGGATGTTCTGCTTAACACGAGACGGCGCAACCAGCGGAGAAACAGCGTGTTTATACTCAACATCTACAGCAATCCTAGAGATTCGCGGTAGCAGTTCACGATACTCAAGAAGTCCGTCGACCTGGCCGGCACCCATTTCCTGGTCGTCGCCGTAGATTTCAACGCACAGTACGGAGTGGGGGAGTACGTCTACGACACGAGCAAGGGCCGGGGTCTGTGACAGAACGCCAAAGAAATAGACCTCACGCTCATCACGGACAAGGCGTTCCCCCACCCGAATCGGTAACTCGGTGAGCCGGGACACCACCCCCAATCTGGCGTTCATGAAGAACATCGAGAGAGCCGAGTGGAGTAAAACCGCAATGGATTTTGGTAGCGATCATTACGTGCTCGAGGCCCGCTTTGAAGTCGCTGGAAGTAAATCCAGAGAGTTCGCCGTCACGGACTGGGACCTTTTTCGCAAGCTCCATGGCAACCCAAAGACCCGGAAGATTGGTGCGAGCGAATCAAGGGTGACGCCGAGTCATCCACTAAGAAGCTCGTCAGCGACCTGGAGGTAGAGAAGATGGACAGCAGGCTAGCCCATCTGATCGAGGTCAAGCAGGCGCTGCTTCAGCGATGGAGGGGACAAAGGTTCAACCGAAGATTCAAGAAAAGGTCTCCGAGCTTAACAAGGCCATCGAAGATCACTGTCGGACCTTCGGCAATCAGCAATGGTCACTGGATTGACGGGCAGATGCGTAACGGCAATTCGTGGGGCATGCTAAAACATCTCCTCAACGAGGGCAGCACCAGATCCAGTCAGATACACACGCTCACCAGAGCCCTGCACGAAGCTACCACATCCTGTTTCGCGGACGAGCTGGTTGCCAAGCTCATGGGGAAGAGCCTTCCTGTAAAGCACGGTGATAAGGAAGACCGGTTTCCCGACTACCTCGGCCCAGCCCGTCCGGAATTGGGCGAAGACTTCACCATGGGGGAAATTAGACAAGCCATTTTTGTGCTCAATGGCAAGTGTGCGCCAGTTGCCGACAGAATCACCAACAAGATGACGCGAAACTTTGACGACCGTTCCATCGGATACGTCACCGAGAAGATCAACGAGGCGTGGAAAAACGGCAGCGTCCCATACCAATGGAAAACCGCCAACGTCGTACTGATCCCCAAACCCGGCAAGGCTCCGAACGTGGACAACCTCCGACCCATCTCTCTCGCCGCCTGCGTCAGGAAAATGGCGGAGCACGTCGTCCTTAACAGACTAAACAGATAGCTCGAAGAGAACAACATCTATATCACAATATCATTGGCTTCCGTGCCGGCCTGTCGTCGCAGGATGTCATGAAGATTATCAAACATCAAATCATTGATTGCAGTGCCAGGGACACCAGGGCCCTGCTCGGACTCAACCTCGAGAAAGCGTTTGACAACGTCCTCCACGAATACGTTCTGGCCAGCGTCGCAGGCCTCGAGCTGGGCCCCAGACTATATAACTACGTCCGTTCGTTCCTGACGCGGAGGAAAGCGAAGCTGCGGATCGGCGACGTTGTCTCCGACGAGGTGCTCGTGGGCCCACGGGGCACGCCGCAAGGCTCGGTCATTTCGCCTGCCCTCTGCAACATGTACATGGTCGGCCTCTCGATGAATCTGGCCCAAGTTGAAGGTATCAAACACACCATCTACGCTGACGACATCATGATATGGTGCACCGGCAGTAGCGAAGGGCAAGTGGAAACCGTCATGCAAGGGGCTGTATCTGTATCTAAAGACTTTCAATAACATTTATCCATATATATATATATATATATAGTGCGTATAATAATTAGGTAAACATAAATTAATATTGTCCGACGGCAGCATTCGAACGCAGGACTCCTAGCATATCAACCCGATGGATGCTTTAACGATTAGGCTACAGATGCTCTCTTTTTCAAGCGAAGTTTGTATTGCGTCACTCGTGCCGGCGTCAGTGTTGGTGTTGCCGTACGAAAACACTGAAGCTGCGAGAAAATAAAAATTGCTTGTTGGACTGCTGATCCGTATCACCGTCTTCCGGGTTGCGAGACCTCCACGTTAACCCATCCAGGTCCTGCTAGTTCAGCATACGCTCCTTTAAAGCGGGGCCCGCCCCACGCTTACGGCGGTTCGGCCGCTGCTGCTCCTTCCCTCTTTCACTCACCCCTATTTTCACTCCCGTTCCCCCTTGTGCAGCGCGGTTGAGGTGTGCTCCCCGGAGATGATAGTGATCTAAAGAAAGGAAAGACGCTTGATTCTGCAACCCGTGAGGGAGCACGGCGAAGCGTCGTCAGGAGAGTTACTGCGCTGCACTTCACCCCCAATTTTTCTTTTTTCCTAACAAGAATCCCCATCTGTTCGGAGGAGGGAAAGGGTGTGCTCGCGTGTTTGCTCGTCTCGCACCCGCCGTTTCCGGCCAGTTCAGGGCCGGCAGTGAGATGGGCAGGCCGCTTTTGGTTCTTTCAGCCGAAGAGAATGCTGCGTTGAAGGAACAGCAGCGGGCCGTGCGTCGTGCCTTCGGCCGAAGAACACAAGGCGTTTGACGATGCGCGTTTATTTATTTTTTTGCAGCAAAGCACAACAACCCTGTCATCATCCAAATATGCCTCCGCGTGTTATTTGTGATAACGCCAGCCGAAGAAGCTCCTGTGAAACGCTAAACGCACTGAAGCAAGGAGGGCCCGCCTCCCCAGCAAGACGAATCTGTAGTCCAGACCCAAGAACCACCTGCTACTGCGTGTGCGGCGCACGGTACAGCTCAATGACGAGAGCGCGCACAGAGACGGCGCTGCGGAAACAAGAAGCCGAGACTAAGCGACAACGTTGACAACAGCCTGAGTTAAAGAAACGCCGTGAGCCTGCCTGCAGCATTGTAGGAACGCGAAGCCGACGCAAGACGACAAAGCCGACGATGTCGTGTAGTTCTAGACGATGCATTCATGGTCATCGAGTTCCTTCTGTCCATGTGTTTGGGCGCACGTCACGGCAAGCGTCTTTACATAGCCCACCTCACGTTTACTGCTATTCACACATCCCGTGAAGCTGCAAGCCTTACTTCGTGTTATATTCAAGCATGTTGCTATCGTATTCATTGTTTCGCTCTTAGGCCGAAATTGTGGTTTTTGTGGAAATTGGTTTTTGTGGAAAAATGCTTCAATCGCCGGATTTGAGCAGCGGACATCTATCGCGGAAGCCTGATACTGTAACCAGGAGGCCACGGGCGCTTTTTCCCCTAAACGGTGTGCCTCATAATCATATCTTAGTTTTGACGTAGTGATTTACGGAAATTATTTAAAATCAATTAACACGTCACCATACGCCAAAATGTGGGCCGATCTCGAAGATAGCGCAATCTCAAAATGTATGCCAATCCTGAAGATAGCGCAGGAAAGTTGACAGTCACTTAAGTATCCTTACGTGATTTGATAGTAAAGCATAATGACTTCTCTAAGTTATCACTATTAGATTTAAACTATATATTAATTCACCTTAATACACCTTAATACACCTTGCTCTATTTTGTAACAACCGTAATCTACTTTAATCCATCTTAGTCCACTTCTGGTCCACCTTAATCGAACTTGGAAATCGGCCAGGTCAGCCTTTTGGCTGACGACCAGGATATCCGTCCAACGCCATGGCTGTTAACCGTGGCGTTTCTCATTGAGAGACGCAGCACGGCCAGAGCCGGGAACGGGACGTCATCGCTTGGTGACATGTACGTTGGTGCCATCGGATGATAACAATGGACGGCGTATTTTTACGTTCGTAGGGCGTGTAAGGCGTTCTCCATAATAAAAAAAAAGTACGAATCCAACGCTCCTACTACTCCCCGATAAAGTGACGCGATAAATTGCGACGTGCTGTGACCGCGCCCCTATCTAACCCACAACTCGCACATGAAGACTTTATCTTTTATCGACTTGAACTGGAGGTTGAGTCGAGTCGCCTTACATATTTTTTCACATCACGTCACGATGGATGGTGTGGCTTCTGTTCGCACGATGTCGTTCTCGAGCGCCCGAAGGGCAGCGCGAGAAGTTCAAGCCACTCCAGCATAGAACTGTCTTTGCTCCGCAGCGGAGAGCCAGTATCTCTCGCTTATCGTTTCCTCGCGAAGACAACGTCCTGTGGAAGTGATCGCTGTGTGAATCTGTGCACCCATCATACACGAACTTCCGGCGCCATAAGGGCGAGAAATCTGTCTCGTTTTGTGGAGATGCCATGCTTCCAAGACAACCTGGAGGGCCCGCATAGAGAGAAAGAGAGAGACAGTTGGGAGGGGGCTAAGTATAGAAAGGTGGCAACAAGGAACACGGTGAAAGGAAACACGCGCCGACAGTGTTAAATGGTCGCCGAGCAACGGCAATGCGCCACTCGGCCGAGGCCACTGGCGGAAAGGAAGCGTGTTTTCTCTGATTGGCGTCGACATTCCCACTGTTGTCGCTGTAGAGTGTATTCGGTTTCTTTTGTCGCGGCCGCGTCTTTGAGCGGCTTGCTGCCACTTCTGGGCAAACACTCTTAGCGGATGCTCCATTGCCAGCGAGCGGAGGAGCCCATTAGCAGCGCAGCCGGACCGGTAATTGCAGCCTATCTGGCTTCTTCGTCGTTTTCGCCTTATCGCCTTCAGCCTCCGAAAGCGTCCATTTGCTTCGCTGTCCGTGTTTGTCATGTTTTGTTATTTCTTGTTACCGGCAACAGTAGCGGCTTGTGTTTCCGTCACACTGTGCTGCGCTTGCACCTCTTCGGCGCTCATCCGTGAGCGGCGCGCACTTCAGCCTGTCCGGTCCAGGTTATAATTTGTGAGCTCCCGGCGCAACATCTTGTGACGGCGGGGACCCAGGCGCAATGGCTCCCGGTGTGAAGACTCTTTCCGTCGAGATAAAAATAAAAAAAAACCAGGAAGAATGTTGCTTCCGAGTGCGCAGCACACTTGCTGGCGGAGACAGTACCCAGAAGTTTTTTCTGACTGCTACACTAGGTCCACCACCCGTTACACGATTCGTCGTTTTCAGCACTCACACTTTCATTCCATTAAGCACCTCACACGCACTACACCGATGTCAGCAAGAAGGAAAGCTGTGCATTTACTTACAAACGGCGTGCAAGCTTGCGCCAGGCCTCCACATTAGGAATTACATGGCTTTATGTACTGCATAAATGCAAAGCTTGAATTTATATTTTTTTGTCTTCTAATGTTGTTACTATACTTTGAATGTGATGTTACGTTATCACAAACTTCAATACGGTGCTGGCCGATAGCCCAACAGGCTACTCCTGTAAAGGTGCGAGGGAGTCATCGAGCGCCTTTTGTGTATGTGTCCTCACTACGAAGTCCTACGCCTCTCTCTCCGCACTACCTTTAACCGACTGGATTCGAGACCATTCTCTCAGTCAAGGATATTCAGACCGTGGCCATCACTGGCATGAAAAAGAACAGTTCATGCACTAGTAGAGTATTTGAAGTGCATTGATTTGGGAGACCGTTTATAGTGCTTTTGTGCGTCCTCCCCCGTCCACTTAGTGCTCACGCTCTTTTTCTTCTGCTCTTTCTATTCTCAGTTTCCCTCACCCGAAGTGTAAGGCAGCAGACCAGACGCTTGTCTATTGACTTTTCTGTATTTCCGCTCTTTGCTTTCTCTGTCTCTACCAATATTGGAAGCGCAAATTGAATGCAGTCGTGCTAATCCTCCAGCCGTCGACGCGCGAGTACTAGCAGTATCCATATATACTTAGAATGCCTGCAACGATAGTCCGAACAAAGCGACATGCTGTCAGCGTCTTGTTTTAAGGAGCAGGAGAATGCCATAGCAGCAAAACAAAGCAAGCCTTTTTAGTTCACAGTCTGTGCTTCATATCCTTAAATCGCAAGGTTTGACCTCTGATCTGCCAAAGCAAGTGACATCAATAAATTTTCGATGAAAAACCACAGATCGTGAGTTGGGAACACCAGTTAACAAAGCCTGTTTGAAATGAAAACAAATTAGAAATTAACAAATACACCGCCTAAATAGAAAAAAAAATATCATTGAATGAAAAAAATTAGAGTACAGCGTAACATTTTTAGCCCGTTTCGTCGAAGGTTGCAGGCATTTTTCGATTGCAGCACCGTCTATTTTCCGGCACATTACACCGCCATGCTGGTATGTGGGATCACACTGGACGCTGCGCCCCATACGTACCGTTGACAGTGAGTTCCAAGTTTCCGCCTCTGCCTGAGAGGTCTCAACAGGTTTTTGCGATGGGGAAAGTTATTAGCCAGTCATTGCTAAGCTGTGAGCTTCGTTTTAGTCCAATGTCTAGCGGCGACGGGTCCCGAGGCACTGCCCAAGCTCTGCCCATGACCGAAATAACGGGAGAGTCAAATAAGAACATTCTCGATACGTACTATGCGTACAAGGTGTTGTTATTTTATTTCTGTCCTTGAACTTCATTATGATATCACTCAGGTGACAACAATCAGTGGTCTCTCCGTGTGTCAAGATGTGTAACAGACCAGTGTACTTCACATCCAGGCAACTAGCGAAGCTCCAAAAATAAATTTTTAGGGGATTTTGTGCTCCTGAAATTTTCGCGGTACGATTCGCTATGCGTTGTTTACCTGACACACGGGCATTCAGCTCTTTATAAAAAAATAACTGTAAAATAACTCCACAGGAACTGCCGTTAACACGGAACGCTTGACGAAACGGCCTGGTGACAGTGGCGGCGAACATGCCATGGTTAATCAGACGCACGCGAAGCGTTGAAAGAATTTACGCACCCTTAACCGAGCGGTGCCTGTACGAGAGCACCTCACCAACGTGGGAGAGCTAAAAAACAAACTATTTTTGACAACATCAACTTTATTCTCTTAATTACGAGGGCGAATCAGAAAGTGTTTGCCTCAATTTTTTTCGGGCCAAATTACAGCTGTAAATGTGAAGCCAACATATCCATTCCCAGGGGCTCACCTTGTTTGGACCAGCGCGGTCATATCTGCCGGTAGCTCCGCGGCACGGCGCTCCTATCAGTTGTTGAAGATGGATGTTGTGTTTCACACGTCCACTGCGTACGAGCAACTAAACTAAGTGTGATTCGTTTTCTATGGAGCAAAGGACGAACTCCCCTCGAAATCCACAAGAAAATGCGACCCACTTACGGGGAAAGGCCTCTCGCTTTCAGAAGAATGAGATGGTGATGTTGTGTGTTCGTAAAAGGCCGTGAAGACTTGCATGACGTTAGGCGTTAAGAGAGGCCGCGCGCGTCGCTGATTGATGGCAACACTTCACGCGTGGATGCAATGGAGAAAGCGGATGGGCGTGTGCACCTCAACGACATTTCCTGGGAGCTTGGCATTTTGTATGGGCGTGTTTACGACGTCGTACCCTGGTCCTGAGGGTACCGGAAGGTTTTATGTTGGTGGGTGCCTAAGCAGTTGGATAACTTGATAAAAGGTAAGCAAATGATTACTTTACGGAGTCATCTGCAACGGTATACCAAGGAGGGTAAAAGGTTCCTGGGCCTCATTGTCACGGGCAATGAAACGTGGATACTGCATTTCACGCCGGAATTGAAGCAGCAGAGCGTGGTGTGGAAACATGCGGATTCGCCTGTGACAAAAAAAATCCGTTCAGTGCCATCTGATGGGAAAGTGACGTTGACCGTCTTCTGGGTTCCCGGAGAACCACTCCTTCTAGATTTAATGCCACAAGGTGCAACCATCAAGGCCGACAGTTATTGTTCCACACTGTCACCTCTGCTGGCTGCCGTCAGGCGCAAATGCCGAGGGATTCCCCATGCGCAAAACGCGGTTATCCTCTCCGACAATGCGAGGCCACACATGGAAATCACAACCACTGACAAGCTCCGGTAATTTCACTTAGAGAGTCCGGACCACCCACCATACCGTCCGGACCTAGCCCCTAGTGATTTCCACGCTTTCGGTCCGCCGAAGAAGTTCTTGGCGGGAAAGCCATTCACATGCAACGATGAAGCCAAGACAGCAGTCGGATGGTGATTCCACAGTCAGCCGGACGAATTCTACCACAGGGGTATATCAGATTTAATGCTGCGATGTCTGAACCGATGTGGGGACTATGTGGAAGAATGGTGTAATGGACGTAGAATAGTAGGTATATTTGTAATTACCGGTATACACCCTATTTTGGCTAATAAAAAATCAGAGCGAAGACGTTCTGATTCGCCCTCGTAATACAGATCGAGATGCGCGGCGTCGGCCAGGTGCCTTACCGGCGAGGTACGGCAACACGGGAGAGTCCAAATGAACAGTGGGTGGCGGGCACACGATAGCCATGGCTTTGCTTACAGAATGATAAAGAATACGTTTCGTTTGCTTCGTCGGTACGTACTCTGTTTTCATAGCACGTCGCCGGCCAACATCCACCAGAACGTTGGTTGCCTGGCACGATATCTTAGAACACACTGGAAGAAGTTTGCTTAAATGTGTGTGGACGAAGAACTAGTTCGGCTCGGCCATTCACACTAGTTGAACGACTCGAATACTCACATCTCGCTCGTATTTCAGGGTGATCACGAGTGCCGAGTTTCATCGCCATGCGCTGACCAGAAACGAAATGTTCTGAACATGCGCGCAAAGAAGCAGATGGCGTGAAGTGCTTGGAACCAATAATATTATTCAGAGGTCTAAAAGTGAAGGGCTACAATCCCTTCACGTTTACCTCGTAAAGTCATTTTTTAACCAAATATGGTACATTAGCCTGCTGAGCTTGAGTTATCTGGCACCACACCAATTACGCACGAAAAGCGTTAGCATCCCTGTTATTCGCAGTGCCACCGCTACGGGTTCAAACTGCTGTTGAGAGTGACTGAACTTCGCAGATACCAGTGCGAGGGGTATACAGTGGCGCGGCGGCGAAATTCTGCTTGCTTAAGGCTACGTTTCGCCTCGCCATTATTACAGTCTATAGGCCTGTGCCTTTGGTACCCAGGTTTAGGATTCCTTAGGACAACCTTTAATTGTTGCGAGAATTCTAACCAAAGTGCCTGTTTCTCCAAATAAAAAAGAAAGCTAGCAGGAATTGGAATTACAAGACATTATACCCATCCCCAGAAATTGGACCATTCTTGCTGCTTTATCACAAAATATTTGCGGGAACTACAACTATATGTAACCCTTGTAATAATCTGTACAGCAATCTTATCACGTATTCCTTGAGGGCCGAGTGGCAGCGGCGCTATAGTCTAAGCAATTTCATGCTGTTTATTTGACGCGGTGTGAGAAAATCATCGCGTTTCAGTGTCAGCAGGACGGCGGGAATATGGCGACGCAGCCGTTTACATCGTCTTCTCAAGTCATAAATCACGTCGGCTCGAGAAAAAGGAGTGCCTTATCAAGCGGAGCAGAGAACTCATCAAAGACTAAAAGGCTAGACAGAAACTCGCAGAGAGAGAGAGAGAGAAAGAGAGAGTCGTAGCGAAAAAGTAAAGGCGAGGAAAGGTGTTAGACGTATTTAGTTCAACGTTCGCGGAAGTAACTTGGCTTCTTCGCCATCGCAAAGTATAAGGTCCGGTGGGCGAGGCCAGCCGCGGAGTTTCTGCATTAGCGCAGCTGTTGGCTATCTCGCACGCCGGCCGTAGAGAGACAGGCCTTGGCGGGCCCGGCGGTGGCCGACAACATCTAGCGCTCTCCCAGACCTGGCCGTGGGAGGGAGCGAAGGGCTGAGGAAACCGGCGAGACCATTACCGTAACGACCCGCTCGGCAGCCATACCATCTTACCGGCCACTGGCGCGGCCTTCGGAAGGGAACCCACGCTGCCAGTGGCGCTAGAGCCGGCGGTCTGCGGATGCCTAGAAGGCGAGACAAAGCAAGAAAAGTGGGGCAGAGAAGTTCCGAGAGGGAAGGAGCGAGTGAGGCGAGGAGTGCACGGAATCTCGCCCGCGCTTGGCGCTAGGGCTGGTCGCTCCACCGTTTACAACAGCGGTGGGTACTTGTTCGCAGCTAGAGAGGGGGACATCAGAAGCTCGTTAGGCTGGAAACAAGCTTTCAAATCGGTGACACACAATTAGCACGGCGCATGTTCCTACCCCGCCCAGCGGTTCGTTGTCGCTCGGTCTATGCTTTAATTGCGTCTTTCGCTTATCCATTGCTCTTAAACACGTGCTAAATGCGCGAACAAATGCGCTGAAGAGGAAAGGTCACAAAGCGCAGAGTGAGCGTGTCTATCGGCGCTCAAAAGCAAGATGGGGGTGGACGCTGCGAGGGCCGTCAGCCTACAGTTCGCCGCTCTATTGCGAGGTCGTCCGAAGGGATCGTCTACGGAATTCCAATAAAGGAGCGGCGAATAACGAAGTGCGCTTATTCAATAGTGTAGATTTACTTGACGGTGCTCGGTGAGAGCTGAGTGCCCCCACTGTGGGCGAACACTCACCACGGGGTCCACAAATGCTTTTGGCAAGCTCGTTTGCGTGGCACGCACCTCCTGAACATTTTTTTCAACGTAAACAGATTTTGTGGCTACCTCAGAATTTGCACATTATTTATTTATTTATTTATTTATTTATTTATTTATTTATTTATTTATTTATTTATTTATTTATTCATCTTTTGTTTTGCGAACAGCAGGAGTTTCTGGCATGGCGCTTCGTGAAATTTCTAAACTACTTCTTATTAATTTCAGAGCAGCTATGAGAGCTTTATTGGTAATATTACTTTTCGAGATCTCTGCCTCGTTCTTTATTAACTAGGATTTCATATTTCGTGAGGCAGATGAGTTGGTAACAAGAACACAAAAGATAATAATTGTAGTACGAGCATAGCTGGTATTTCGCTGGTTCTTTAAACGTAAGCAGCCTGAGACAGCGTGATGGGTGATTGAATTATTAAGTGAGTGAATGTGTGAATGAGTCACTGAGTGAACAGAAATAAAAATGTCGGTTTAGGAGATGCGTTACGACGCGAAGCACGTACGAGATGCGTTAGGTTATTCGTAGGTATATGGCTAGTTCTAGACGATGCAGTTTGCTCTGGAAACGAGAATATTTTTTTTATTTTTTTTATATTTTGCTCAAGGTATCCTTTGATAAGCATGCCCCACTTTAAAGCCTTGTTGCACATTAACTGCTTGAAATGGAAAATGCAGTGCACTGAAGCACAGTTGTACTGGCCAACCATAATTTTGTGACTTTGGTAAGATACTTGCAGCTATTCGTGGAGTTTGAAAGTTTCCCCTTCGACATGAAGCGTGCAAAGCATTCAAGTTATTTGCACATGCATAATTTGTTGTGTTCGATGAAGTCCAAGAGGGTTCTATGGTGCGCACCACAATTCCACAGCTTGTAGTCAGTTCTTTTGCCATGCATTCATAACAACTTGCCCATTTTTCACTTTTGAGCGAGTTGTTTCTTTCTTCCGCCTCTGCTTGCACTGAAAGAATTTGCTTGATATAGAATTGAAATAATAAACAACAGCGAAAACGCGCTAGAGTTATTTATTACTTCTGGTTGACTATTTTCTAAGTTGGTTGGTAGTTTCTTTCCATGGTATTTACACCTCTTCAAGTAAAAGTTTATTCTCATTGATGGCGAAATAGGAACAGACACATATGTGACCTAAAACGTGGTGTTTCTCTGCCTGTTTCAGTGCTCTGGAGTCATTCATAAACAAATTAAAGTAAACAACGGACCACCAAGATTGAGAAAGAAAGCAATCAATTCTCCAACGCACAGCAACAATTTTCCATTCTTTCTCAATCGCTATTCCTCCTTTCTTCTATCGAAAGAGACGCCGCAACATAGAAACAAAAACGAAAGGGACTAAGTTCCACTAAATGTAGTCCGTGATCACTGTTGAGATCGTAAGCCGCTTGTGTCTAACATTGGAGAAATACAATTACAGCGGATATCTCGTGGAAAGCGCCTTCATCAAAAAAAAAAGAAGCGTATGTTTGAGTATGTTTTCGAGGAGATATGGCAATGACCGAAGTCACTACTCGTATCGACGGGACAAGAAGCAAGAAAAAAAGTATAAACATTGACACCTTTCTCGTTTGCGCAGCTTTCGCTACTGAGCCAGTGCGTAAATTCGGCAAAGAAAAGATAGAGGCAGCTGTAAGCTCGATGAAACAAAGGCTTGTGGTCTACTAGAAGAACGTGTTTCGTTGAAGAAACTTACTTGTATGAAGAGTGTAAAAAAAGCAAAATAATACGATCACCTGGTTCTAGAACAAGGATGAAAGATCATGCCATCGTCATAGGTGGAGAGAAAAAATCATCTTGCAATACTGGGGTTACTGCGGTAAGACACACGGACAGCAGAAGGAGAAAAGTACAGGACGCGTGCAGTCCTGTCCTTTTCTTCTTCTGTTGTCCGTGTGTCTTAGCGCAGTCACCCCGGTATTAGAAGCTGAACTTCCACCAACTAGCCCAACTTGCCGCTTTACTGCGAGAGAAACATGCTCAACAACAGTCAACATTTTTATTGACGAAGTAATGATAGCTATTGTTTTCATTGTTGGTCAAAGTGACCATAAAAAAATTTTATCTGACTTCCAATGTAAAAAAAAAAAAATTTAACGCGCAGCTTTGCAGTTTTTCCCAAAGGCGTACCATTGAAAGCGATCGCACAATTCCGACGCTGCGCGGAAGGCGTCTTGGAACGGTGGTGTGATGGGAAGCGCCGCCAGTGACGTTGCAGGCGTCGCACCTCAACACTACATGAGACGAGGCCAAGTGAGAACCGAGGGCGTTTGTCGGCTTTCAAAGACAGTATTACTTAGATGTATCTTGACGTTCACAGTTTTCTACGTTCAGACCCGTGTATTCGCATGGTGTGGTATGCACACTGCGGCTCGGCAGGAACGCTTATGTAATAGCATACAACGCTCAAGCCAACAGCAGAGCCGACTGGGTGCAGTGTGATGGTGTGGATCAATTCAAGTTCGTCGCTTTTGCAGCTAAACACACTGCAGCTCTCTACAGGACTTCTAATCGATCACGCGTGCGCCGCGCATGCGTGTTTGATAACCGAACAGCACGACGAAGCCGACGGCGACGGCGTGACTGCGTCTCGAGCGTCCGTGTAATTGCTTTTGCAAGAAACAGAAAGGAAACTCGCGCGCAGGCGCGATAAAAAATCTTCGGCAATGAACGTTCATCCTAGTTCTTAGTAAATGACTGCGGCATATGCCGACGGGCTGACTATGTGCACTAAGCTGCATGTCCTCCCGCAGTATCATTTGTTTACTGTCCGGTGCAGTTACCTTAGAATTCGAGGTCAAACCACACTAGTAAGATCTTGATGAGGGCTAGTTGGTTAATACTTAGAACTGAGGTGAAACAGCGCGAAAAAGAAGAGGACACAAGGAAACGAATACCACAGACAAGCGCTGACTGCCAACTGGAAGTTTATTTGAAATTCACCGGACATTTATACCTTTTTCAGCATAGGCATGCGCACATCAACTCGCATGCGCATGCCTATGCTGAAAAAGGTATAAATGTCCGGTGAATTTCAAATAAACTTCCGGTTGGCAGTCAGCGCTTGTCTGTGGTATTCGTTTCCTTGTGTCCTCGTCTTTTTCGCGCTGTTTCACCTCAGTTCAAACCACACCTTCTCATTTCGGCGGCTAATTCGTGACTTCGCACGCCGTCGACGTCGCATGCGTGCAGGGGCTTCGCCACGGAAGTGGGAACCCCGCTATCGCTAGGCTTGAGCGCCATCCATTCCCAGCCGCATTGTTAGGTCCACTTTCCCAATGGGACTAGAAAGCCCCAGAAGCGTGTGCACACCGGCATGCATTGACGTCATTGAACGCACGCGGAGGCACGCGTGGCACCGAAACCACCAAGACCCTTCCATCTGACCAGACCGCGCTGGAACGCTACGAGTTTGTGCCAGCGTTCCGGCGTGGCCGTGCTTCTCGCCACTTTCGGACGCCAAGCCACTCCAGGAGAGCCCGTTGCAAGCACGCTGCTTTGAACGAACTCGGCCTTCCCGACATCCTCTCCAACCAACCCGCCAACCGCTATTAGTGCAACTCTCCTCCTCTGCCCGTTGCGAATGGAAAGCTCAGCCCTATAGTGGAGCGTTGGGTCGGCGAAATGGGGATGGCTGTTGGGCGCGGGCTGTCACGCGACGGGCAGGCAAGCAACTCTCGCGGGACGCAATTTATATGGAAATTTCGCAAATGGAAACCCGTGACACGCTTGACAGAGAAGAGAAGGGAGAGGAACATGCCTGTGTGTGATTTTTGCGAGTATTTGCCGTCATCCTCTTTTATGAGCCCAGCTACGGAATAATATGCCGTGGCGGCCTCCTCCGATATCCATCTGCCGGATTTATTCGGGCCTGAAGGTGGGCAGCATCATCGATTTATTTCAGATTTCTTGAGGGTCACCGTGGAGGCCGTATTATGGCATGCTGGCACTGCGTTCGTTCTCCTCTCTCCTTTACTAAAAAAAGTACAGGTGACAAACGAGTCTTGTTGGAGCCACCGTCGAATTTGACCGCGATGGTGGGGTAGAGGGGAAAGAGGAGCAAGGGCAAAGGCTGCCTTTTCTTCCAACGCCCATCTTGTGTGTGCTTCCTTCATAGCCTTTATCTCATCCTTTTTTCCAAGCGTACGCACAACAATGCTCGCATTTTCGAAAGGCCGGTGTGACATAAGGGTGAGGCGGAGGCTGCTCAGACGGTGATTGTGTCATCGCACGTGCAGTTAATATTCTCCATTTGTTCCCTAATATGCCACGGTGAAACCTACTGGAAAATACAATCGATTTGTGCGGGAGAGAATTAGTCCTGCGTGCTGTTGGATATTGCGAGCAGTTCGATTGCCCTCAGTCTCTTTTCCTTTCGCGGATTTTGTATGCGCTTTCATTTCCTTGGTCCTAGCTATGCAAGCGCCGCAATGACTGCGTCACTTTTTCCTCTGGTAAGGTTAATTTCATTATGAGAGCGCATATAGGGATAAATGATGAAATAAACAAACGACAGAAATATTAAAAAGCCAGACGAAGCTATATCAACGCAGTTCTCGTTAGTATGTTCTTCGCCTCTTTGCTACCCCTACGAACAACTGCTCGGTACCATCTAATGATATCTTTTTTCTCCCTGCGAGCGCGCCAGATCCAAATATATTTGTCTGTTTCCTCGGTTCCTTGTTAACCTTCCTATCATTGCTTCTAATCTTTGTCTAGTCTTGAAGCATCGCCTCCGCACCGTCGTATCTGATCATGGAGTCGTGCCATCGTGAATGACGCACTGAATGCAGACGCGTTGCGTTACATTAATACGAGGGCCAAATTTCCGGCGTGTACGTGGCTGGCGTTGAGCGGTGACTTTGCATTGAAATCGAATGACAAATGTACACCTGGCAGGTATGCTTCACCTCAATCTCCAACGTAGTGTTCACCTTGACTTGGAGCTTAATTTCAGCTTCTCTCGTCAGAAGGTAGAGTCCAATCTATCCCAAAATTGCCCCTCAGCTCTAGCAACGCTCTGTGGCGGTTTTCATGATATAGTAGTACTTCAGGGACATAGCAATAGTTACTCCAGCTCATTGCTACCGTTTATGGTTCATTCTACCTGCCAAATAAGCACAGGGAGGTGACCTCATCCTTCAACACGCTGGGCATGTTGTCTAGTCTGATACTCTAAAGCGCAAGATAACCTTAAGTCTTTTGGACACAGTCAAGAGCGGCATTATAAACTCGGAATTGATTTTGATTTTGTCATGCATTCTATTTACACAAACTTCAGCAACTTTGGTATGTGTGGGGATCTTATAGGGCCTAACGTCTTGACCATAGCTTTTATTAGAGAAAACGTATGATTTTCGCACACGTCTTGGAATTTCCATATCACTGAAGCAACTATAAAGGTCCAATAATGTGATGCAGGGATGAATAATAGCTGCCTCATCAATCATGCTTGCATCAACTGTTGAATGAGATGACAGCACTTTTTTCCCTACAACGAAAATGAGCCTTATGCTTCATCAAAACAAGGACCGGACAAGCCCCTTTTAATGGTCAATGTCTTGGCGCAGTTCTATGAAGCGCTCGTGTTGAGTATTTCGATAAGTCAACTTCTTGCAACTTTACAACAGAGCTGTATATGTCTACCCTCCGATATATTTATCAATGTACGTGCCTCAGAACATCCACGCGCTCTATAAGGCCAAAAAAACAAGTAAGGAATGTGCTGACACTTAGCGTAGCAAGAGGAAAACTAAGAAACCACCTAATACTACATAACGCCGGCCTATATGAAAAGGCGGAGCAAACGGTGAGGCATGTGTTGTAAGGTAGAAAGATGGCCTAGTTGGAAAGGGTGCATACTTATTAATCAGCGCGGAAACGACGGAAGACAGAGTTAGAACACGATGTTCGCCCTGCATCCATCTAACTTTGTGTCTTCCTTGTCCTTGCGCTGATTAATAAATAGGTTTCTGCTAACACCTGGTGTAGCAAAAGGAAAGCTAAGAAACTAGTGGTGAGTAGCAGCGAACATCATGTCCGAGTAGCTGTCCGTAAGAGGCGAGCTCGACAGAAAGACGGGTGCCGCGAAACGTAGAATGCGGCGGAGCGACGCAGGTACCACGCCAGAAAATTGGACGAGCACAAGGGTGCGTGTGCGAAATTTTAAGAGGAACTTTCTGAACAGACATTTCCAGATTAAGTCGTGCGGTGTGCGGCAGACTGTGGTTAAAGAACCATTTGATGGGAATTGGCAATGTTCGAGATGTCGTGGAGCGTGTGAGGCGGTTTCGACTGCTACGATGATGTACCCAGCGCAAGAAGGGACACGAAACACCAGAAAGGCGACAAGGACAAGCGCTTTTCCTTGTCCTTCTTGGTTAGGGACGCCACGTGTAGTGCGTACTGCCGAAGGACAAGCTGCTCAGAAGCGAAACTTCGGGACGGCAGACTTGAGCGAGAGCAGCGGGCGGCACGATCCAGTGAGGAGCGTGCCGAGGAGGCTGCCAGTTAGTTACGGGCTCGAGCGGAAATTCCCCCCAAATCGCGGAACGGTTAATGCGGTGCAACGACGGAGGTACCAAGATCGGAAGTTTGATACAGTGGTGCGGATGCGCGATTGCGCAGAGACTTCGTGCACAAAGCGTTTGGCTTGAGTTGTGTGTGTGTGAACGATTGTGGTTTGAAAGGAACTATCGGTGATTGCAAACATTTCTTACCAGTATGTTTACAGCTCCATTGGTCATGCACCTTCGCAGCACGGAATGGCCTTGATTTCTTTTTATTTCTTGCATTCGCGTGAATATTGCGAGAAATCCAGGATTCGCAGTACGATAACGCACGATTTGGCAGCAAACGGAGGGAGGGATTGTGATAGATGAGCTTGTAAATAAAGTTCTCTTGTTTGCACTGGGGATCATGTTGGGATTTGGCAGAGCGAAGCCGAGTCTGGTGTTCATCTTCAGAATGCTGCTCTTCCTAGACCACTATTATGGAGATCACGCCGTGAGGAACGTCAGAAATCTGTTGTACAGGAACATGCATTGTCTGAATATACTAGGCAATATTCGAGATGTTGCACACACACACACACACACACACACACACACACACACACACACACACACACACACACACACACACACACACACACACACACACACACACACACACACACACACACACACGCACACACACACGCACACACACACGCACACACACACACACACACACACACACACACACACACACACACGCACGCACAGGCACACACGCACACGCACACACGCGCACGCACGCACGCACGCACGCACACACACAGTCGTGATGTGTGCACCCCTGCAAACACTGGCATCCACCCCACCTTGGTACTGAAGGCATTCTTCCTTCCCCATGGATACAAATATAGACGTTTTGCCCCACTCCACCCGCATAAGAAAGGTTGTGGAAATGCGCATTAGAAAAACGTTTCATTCGGTACTGCACGAGATAGCAAAATCGACAAACTAAGGTAGAGTGGATTGCACTCACAATAAATGGATGTTATGTGACCCTCTGGAGCAACCTCCCGAGCGTGACAGAACAAAAAGTGCGGCTTCGAAAAGTCATCGACATAATCAACGCCCACCTTAGGAGGATTGGTTTAGAAATGCCGAGTGAGAAAACAACGTATATGCGACTAGCCAGGAATAGAACTCGCAGTCGCTCAGCCTCTTTATGAATGCAACGAACTGAAAGTGTTAGGCGTTCCACTCTCGCGAGATGGGGGTGCTATCCTGTGGGTCGAGCTAGCAAGAGTATCGTTTCTCCCGTAGGATTTCTCCCATAAATGTTGGTCCACGAACAGAAGTACCAACTCGGCTAATGAAAGAAGTAAAGAACCGCGTATAACCTATGGAATGCAGCACCTAAGCTTCACTCAATTTCGACACTGTTGACAGGAAAACATTAAAACAGAAACAATGAGAGCAATGACAGGTCTCCCTAGAATAACACTGATACCGCTTCCTCAGCAATAGGCCCACACTAACACTCTTCATGAGCTCGACGACCAGTGGAATCGGAACAGACATCACAGGCGGCAACTCACGAGCCATTACATACGTGGAACGCCACCGACGCCCGAAGGGACTGCCTCATGGTGGCCGCTCCTGCTTTGGAAATACAGCAATATAGTGAGCAACAAATCTACACGCCTTCATAGGCCGTAAGCTGGACCCCATAGGCCGCTATTTGATTTTTAAAGTAAAGGTGTTTTCAGCAGCGATGGCTCCCTCGAGGCCAATGTAGAAGACCATGCATTTGTGCACTGCGAGCGCCGGAAGCAAGTGCTGGAGCCGAAAACACGTCATAGCCGTCATGTTTTAGACGCCATCTATATGTATCTCAGTTACGTGCCTAGTGGAGACGAACATAAATAGCTAAACTTTCTCCTGAACCACTTAGACTGCAAACTTATGTTCCCTGCACACGCACGCACACCCCGTAAATTGAGCCTTTAATTCCGATAATTATTTTTTGTAACACTTAATTATTACTATTATTTTTTGTCTGCGAATGCCAATCTTAAGTGCATGCGTTTCCCTGATAAGAAGCGCTTGGATGGAGAAGCCAACCAGCGAGAACGAAGGGAGGTGAAAGTGACTATGAACGCTTCTAGAGTTTACAAAGTTTTCAACGCCGATCACATGGCCGACTCGCACACAAAGGTGGGAACCTATACATTGTTTTACCTGCAAACTCCCTTCGATCCTGAATATTACCGAAGCAAAAGGCTGTTTCGCAGACACTGAATCTATGGTGAGCTGGCTCGTTCCTTTTTTTTTCCATTATTTTTGGCACGGCTTTTAGCCGCCCCAAGTTTCAAACAAGATCAGCAACGCGAGACGGAAAATGCTCATGCAAAACAGGAGGAAACACAACACATATGCTGAGCGAAGAAGAATGAGCGCAGCGTTTCGTCGGTCCGAGATTATCAAGAACGTGACGAGGAAAATTCAATTTGCATTTAAACCAGACGCCGCTGAGGTCAGCAGGTCCGGAATGTAAGGCAGATAAAAAATATCTCGGGAAGAAGAAACAAACGCAATAACGGGAGGGAAAGCCAAGTCATTTTCACTTACGCTGCCGCTTCCTTAATCGGCTCGTTTCCTTTTGAAACATTTGCTTCAATCCCGGCCTGATTTATATGTTATTTCCTATGTTTTTTTCCTGACGCAATCACGTCACATCTGCCGTTTATCATGGACAACAGCCTGATTATTACATCAGTGTTCGTTGCTTTTGGATGGCGAGCAAAGTTTCCAGCTTAATTTACACGCCTCGTCTGCGCGCTCCTTCCTCCATCAAGGTTTCTGTACTCCCCTTTCTCCCAGTCACGCATACTGGGTCACACATGCTTTCTAAAGCGCCGCTGTCTTGCTAAAAACAACACGCGAAGAGCGCGCTACTCTTTCATGACTCGCTGAACACAAGGAAGTGCCGGCTTTTCAGATATCTTACCTCTTATCACTTCTTAAGCTTTTTACAGTCTGCACAGCTGCTTCGCGGTGAATGCGCGCGTCCGCACTTCATAGCGAAGCCCTCACTGGCGGGCGAAGGTTGTTACCGGGTGAATCTGATTTCTGTGTGGTGAACACCGGCGCTTGTTGAAAAGGCAGCAGCGACACAAGGGTATTCCTTTTTCAGCGTGAGGTTGCCGGAAGTGGCCGCAACTGAGCCCTGCGTATTTCAGAAGCTTCTTCAATCCCAACTTTCTGTTCGTTTTCCCCGTGCGCATGACAAACCCGCCCTCTTTTTTTTTTTTTTTAGAATATAGTGAGCGTCATCGTGATTGCGCGTCGGATACAGCTTGTGCATAGCAAGTGCTTCTGTTTAGAAGACACCACAAGAAATGAGATTTGTTAGTGACTTTTGCTTTCTCTTCTGCTCTTTGCTGGGCGCTTTAAATTAAAGGTTGAAAGTTTATTTAGAATAAATAGTCCATTCATCCCATTCACCGGGATTCGCCTAAACGACGAATTCCTTCGCGGACAACAGGATACCATCTGGACAGTGTTCCGTGTTTTCTGAATACACAGCAATACAGAGAAGACACGCGATAAAGAAAACATTTCTATCTTGGTGCAGCGCCCCTGCCTTGTAACAATGAGTAAGTAAATGGTGTTCCCGCAAAGCTTTCCATGCATGAAGCATGAACTTTCTTTGACGAATGGATGCAAAGAACGTAATAGAAATAAGCATGTCAGTGGTACCTAATTTTCATTCTGAAGTACAAAAGAATCCTTTTAAATTTAATCTTTATTCACCCTTAGTTTCTGCACTTTTTTTTTATGCGATGCCCTGAGCTACGGGCCCTATACTTGCTTAACTCTCGCCCGGCTTATTTCAGATTTTCTAGCGCTCAGCACCGGAGAGCTACTCCTTACACACGAGACCTTTCTAATTAAATTAATATATACTGCATGCTATCTAGACTGTTAGAAAAATGTAGTAAATGCAACCTGTCATACTTTTTTTTTCATGACACGCTCGTTGACTGAGAGGACACAAACCATGATCAATGAACACTACTTGCGTAAGTAGCATAAACATTGAGTTTGATGCTGTACTCTGTGTACCTGAGTAAATCTAATGTAATAGAAATAGTATTAGACACAATCATATTTGGCCCATTGCCAGCAGAAGTTTACCAAAGTGGCCCGAATACTCCCGCGACCGTGAAGGAAAATAATGACTCAAGTGCTTTCTCTTACGGGACCATGCGCTTTAACTGCCTCAAGAGCAGCAACAAAAGAAGTGACTAAGAGCGAAGGCGCCTCAAAAACACTTTTACTTCACTGTCTACGAAACGCGCAACCAAACCTGTTTTTCTAAGCTAGCGTGGTTTCCAGTCTCCACGAGAACTGAGGATGAAGAAGTCGTAGGGAAGGACAAATATTTCTTGGTGGCGCATTCTCCTTTCTTGCAGAATGCACAGCCGAGCATTGCCTTTTCCTTTCGTAAAGCGAGTCGCACGCAACATTTCGTGGCGGGTGCAATCACTTACCACCAGCTGAAAGCCAGAGTGCCATAAATCAAACGGGCGTGTCGCCACTATAATGACCACGTCCTTGTGCCCAAGCCATCTCCTTCCGGACCAGCGAACGCTGCGAGGTTTGGCAGTGAGGCGCTTTCATTTCCGTAGCGCGAACACAGCCTAGCGACTAAGAAAATAAATAAATAAGACATATATATATATATATATATATATATATATATATATATATATATAAAGAAAGTAAGAAAAAGAAATGCTCCCGCGTAAGCGTATGAATTAGGCGAACACACCAGACAATGGTACGTCCTGCTTAGTGTACACCAAGTTGGACGTACACCCTTGGGGGAAGGAGAAAAAGATGCAGCGCGGTGTTGCTGGGAAAGCACAGCAAGTGGCTCGAAACATCGGGTCATGGTGATGCGGGGCGGTTTAAGGGGTTGTTGAGCTTAAGCCGAGCCGAGGTGAAGATGCTTGGGGCGCCCCAAGAGAAGCTCGGCGATGTGGGAGGGAGCGCGGCCGAAGTAACGATCACGCCGGCACTGGAGCACTGTTCTTCGCCACAGTGCACGACCCGAGAAGCGTTAGTCTAATAAGGCCGTGTAAACCGCGGCGAAGCATGTGACGAAGCGTGTGAAAACCGCGACGACTCGCGTGAGCGTCGACGGCCAAAGTAATGGCGCAGCGGCGGGCAACGCGTCGAGAAACACGTTCTTATTTCCTTCCCTCCTGTTCTCTGCGTGCGGTTCAGCTCTTTCTCCTGACCGGCGCGGCAGCTTTTATGCCACACGCACGCGTGCACGCTCTTTCGCGGTCGTTACTTGGTGTCGGTATTAGGGGCACCAAGCGTACCGTTTACCTGAGAGGAGACCTGTGAACTTGCAGCCTGTCTTTTTTTATGGCGACCGACTCACCTAGCTGCCCCGCCATCAATCTCTGTAGCACGTATCTTGCAAGCGCGTTGCGTTGGAGCACAGCGCGCCGCTGTTCAACTATGCGCACTCGTCCTCTGTGCATGTTTTTTTTTATGCGCAGGATATCATAAAGAGCCCCCAAAGAGCCAAACCTACATCCATTACTCTCGCGGCACTCTCCCGCAGGTTTTTACGAGCGTCGAATCTCTCCAATTACCTCGGATTGAGTATGCAAGGTTTCGTTCTAATCTTCTTCCCGTTTTCCCATTTTTTTACTGAATGCCGCAAAAAACGAACACATTGTTTTGAACCGGACTCCCGTATACGTCAGTGACCTCTCATGAATACGGCGTCTAGGCGACGCAAAATCGATCTAGGATGGAGACTCCTAAAAGCAAACGCCCCGCAATAGATTCTAGTGCTGTCCTCATGAAAACAGCCTATAACAGAAAAATGTGAGTGCAAGGGAAGTCACGTGCGCAGTTCTTGCGGGGCCATGATGTTGGAACAAAGCGGATCACGCATTCACATTACGAGCGCATTGCGGATACGGCTGCGTCACAGTGGGTGCACCTACGAGAATGTGCGTGCTCCATGTTCGGCGTGTAGGCATGGAGCCCGTCCAGGCGGAGTCACGGCCGCGGTTGCCATTAGAATTGCTCTTGCATTGCTTGTTCCTTGTCTTTACGACAATTTAAATCACAGCCCACTGCACTTAGGGCGTGTCTCGAAATTTTTTACGGCATAGGCGGCTGCAACCTGAGTCCATTTGTCAGGGACCGGGATTGGAAAAGGCCTGTGGTGTCGGTCGCTTACATACATGCCCAATTTGCAGGAGAGGGACTCAAAGCTTTTTTTTTGCTTTATCAGGCAGGCCTGGTTATGCTGATTGTATGTATGTATGTATGTATGTATGTATGTATGTATGTATGTATGTATGTATGTATGTATGTATGTATGTATGTATGTATGTATGTATGTATGTATGTATGTATGTATGTATGTATGTATGTATGTATGTATGTATGTATGTATGTGCCTGCGTTTGTGTGTGTGTGTGTGTGTGTGTGTGTGTGTGTGTATGCTACATACATGTGTATATACATGCACCATTTCCTTAAAAAAGAATTGCTTATCTGCTGCAACAGCTAACACAAACTTCTCCTTTATGATGGCAAACACTGAAAAGAAAGAAAGTTGGTAAACAAGCCACGGACGCGAGATCTTATTTCTTTGTTTTTTATCTCCTTGGCAACGTTCGAAATTATTTAATAGCAGGCTACTTGGCAAGCTGCATGTTATCCCTGGTTAGGCGGCAGCATTGTGACGTGCAATTATAGAACTCCAGCAGTGAAGCAGTATTTTCAGACGTGTGTGACTACTTGATTGAGGATAGCCGAACAGTAAGAAAAAGACACATTCCGCAGTTTGGGCGACGAGTCATAAGCCAATAAACTCACTCCCAATAGAAGGCAAAACACTTAAGGTTAACGGTTCGTAGTGCTTACGCGAACGCCGTCTAATAGGTACGTCGCTTCTGCACTTTCCTGGTACTCTACAGTGTTGCAAAATAGTTCGTTAACGGTATGTGTATAACATGTTTTCTTCCTAAAATGGTGACAAGGCAATAGAAACTCATATACTTTTGCTAACCATTCTGCTGAGACCCTGATGATGATGACAAAACGTTTATTCAGAGGGCCTTTTAAAACTTTTATCGTCGCGTCATCATGCTATCAGCGTAGCCGACACCCGAATAATAGCGGTAATAACCGCCAAACTTGTGACAGTCAATCACCGAACGTTTCAAGTCACTCATAGCTTTCTACCAGAATTACAGTTCACTTCGACAGCTGTTACCGAAAATCAGTCATACCTTCTTTTCGGCGTGGCCACCTAAAACGGAAAGTATCGCATCTGATTCCGAAATGACTGCTCGAGCATCTCTCAAAAAAGAAGTTTAGTTAGGCAATGCGACCAAAGATGATGGAGCACGAGCAATCGTGTTCGAGAAAGGCTTAACGCAATGTGTGCAACTTTGTGGAAGTCTCGAAGAAATCGCCGTAAGTTTAGCAGAGCGGCTGATAAAACGATTCCTCTTCCGTGTAGATGTATAGAGAGCACTTGTGCGAAATCACTTGCTCGAAGCACGTACTAGAATCACGTGGTAAGCGAATCCGCCAAATGGTAGCGCATGTCACGCAAATGGTGGAAAACGAAGCGCATGTGATTGAATTGGCCTAAGAGCTATTATTTGTGTTTTTGCTATTCTCATATTTCTTTTCTGTAATATTTAGTTATTCTACTTTCGTGTCTGTATCAGTTATATTTTAATTTCACAGTACTGGGATACTTTTTTTTCCATTTATTTGCCTCAGATATCTGTTTTACGTAAAACTTCCACCCGATTCACGAATGACCTGTTGGAGTGTGTTGATCCCATTTCTCTGAACAATAGCAAGAACAATAGCAACAACGCTACTGCCCGATTATTTATGGCATTTTTATGCACCCCTGCTACCGATCTCATGTGTTCATTGACCACGCCTCAGTGTACAAAGAAACAATTCTGATTGTGTAGCACTGTTTAGTTGGACTTCACGTCACATCGTTTTCCTTCAATATGACGGACGCGCGAGCTTAAGGTTCATAGCGCACAACGTCAACGCTTTGCAGCTCCCTAAAATTATTCAGAGGATTGTGACGTCACGCCCCGGTGCAGTCAAATAGCAGTGAGAAAGCAGGAAGGATGCACGACCTAACTAGCACGCACCATAACACACAAGCACAAGAAAAGGCTTATTAATGTGCCGAGCACACGCAGTTGGGTCATTAAACAAACCATTGGCTTCTCCGGTACTGCAGGAGGCACTAGGTATCATTTCTGCTCGCTGCAGTACGACAGCTATCGCTGTGCCCGCTTGAAATTTTCGGCGAAACTTGTTTTTCTTTTCATATTTGAGGATATAAAAGCACCCGATTCTTTCTAGCGCGTCGCTCGGGGCCCGCCATTTTCCGACGAGCATTAAGACTCCTCGTTGACCGCGACAGTGCTTCCAGTTTCATTGCTTGGAGGCCATTGCATTGCTTCGGCATGCGCACTTTGTGGGCGAAAATTGCTCGAGGTCGTTTCTTAGTCCAATGAAGAGTAATGGTTCCGGCGCCGTCGCCCGAAAAGAACGCGGTTCCCCTCGACCACGCTCAATATTTTGAGCCGGAAGAAGATAAAAATAATAAAAACGCGACGAATATACAATTTAGTCTTGAGACACGAAATATCTGATAGCTACTGCAAGCATGAAGGAAGAGAAGAAACACAAAGAAAGGTCAGAGGAACAAAACTCTAACAAGTCGTGCTATTTGGAGCTGCTGGGACAAACAAGAAACGTTCTATTTAAATTTTTCGCCAACTGGTGACACACAAGCCAAAGGAGTCATTAAAAGCAATATGGACGTTTCTTTTAAACTGAAGTAAAGAGAGTGAACAATAATTTGAAGGACCGGTTAGTTACCAAGTCCTTGAAAGCTTTTTCATAACGATAAGCATAGCCGATGATTTTATGGTGATCACTTGGCTCCCAAACAGTTGAAAGCGTGATATCTTGAATAGGATAGATGCATATCCGTGGAATAATTATGTTCGCTGCATCTGAATAGTAGAAGTGGTGCTGTTTAAACTTCGCATCAGTCTCTTGGAGAAGAAGATGCAGTGGGATCCTGTCTTGCTCTCACGTGTGCGCGAGGTGAACTAGTAGAAACCGTGAAATGAAATAAATATTACAAACAGAACAAAAATGTCGGAGCGGCAGTCTACTGCGGCAGCCTACTACGGCAGTATCCTCCTAGGATTTTTGCGGAGGGTGAGGGCTTTTTTTTTATCGTCCAGCTCTTTTAATAAGCGTCATCTTCTGCGATTGTAGAATCCATCTCCATTGACAATGACTGTGTAAACACTTTTCTTAATGACTGTTTGCCAAACGCGGTAGTTAACAATGTTCAGAGGAAAAGGATACTGCTAGAAGTTGTAACGGAGAGGGGGGGGGGGAGGTAGGGGTGATATTTAAATCACAATATCATATGAGATATCCTCTGTAAGGGCGTGATATTGAAATAACAATATGCAAAATGTGATCTAAATGTGTAAGTTCCTTGCACCCTATAAACTCATAGCTTGACTGAACAGCGTGAGAAAGGTGTTTTCACGAAGAAACACTACACAAGGCAGGACGAAAGCTGTTTCGCGATTTTGTAGTTTTCACAAAGGTTTTCCTTCCTAAGTACACTATTTGTCATTGGCCAGCCACCATCGGCGATATCATATCGAGCAACAGGATTGGCTAGAATTTTCTCTTACGTATGACTCTATAGCGGAAGAACACTTTCGGAATATGGGCAGTGAAGTCGAATAAACTCTTCGCATTTCTGCCCTTGTACACGGCTACGCTTTGTTATCATCTGCACAGACGCCTTTTTCTCATATTAACGAACCTTTTGTAACGTTTACAGCGTATCCCTCAAAGACTGTTGTCGTCTTTAAATGTTACTTTTCCGGAACAGTGCGCCCCATTGATGAAGAATAAAGGAAATAAGATCTCCGGGAGAAGGAAGGAAGGAAGGACGGAAATCTAGATTAGCAGCGCGCTTAGAACGTCGGAGAAATCGCACGCCCAAGCTCAAGGCAGAATTCACTGTAATCGAGAGGGGGCGATAAAAAGAATCTCAGAAGTGCGACCAATTAAGGTTGTGCACTGAGCTCGACGGAGCGTAAAACGAGTCTGAACCAATCGACGTACAAATGGTAACGACGCCGACACAGGAAGTGCGCAAAGACAGCGGGCGTGCGGATTAAACCAGAGTCGTCGTTGTCTCCCCGATATTAAACCATCGCTTGGTCTGCCCATCCGAGAGTCGAGTGTCCCCCTATGTACACACAGACACGAAAGCACTAGATTATGCTCCAGGACTCAGCTTTGCCCCCTTCTACCCTTCGTGTTCCAGATACCCCTCCCCATTTCCGCGTTCTGCACTGAACAGACAGCGGGCGAGAACAGGTGCTATCGTCCAGCCGTCTCTCTCGTTCTCCCTAATCACCCGCTGATTCATCTTCATTAGAAAGTGAGTCGGCAGCAAGCCCGGCAACTCTTCCACCACCAACACAGCTCTTTCGCTGGCGAAAGGAGAGAGAAAATACTCGTGTTCGGCGGTGGAATTGCTGGGAACGCTCAGCAGGCCCCATCTCATTTCGCGAAGCTAGGCACCAGGCATATCATCGGGGCCTTGGGCAGGAATCCGGGGCACCTGCTCCTTTCCCAAACCCCTCCCCAATTGCTTCCCCGTTCACGCGAAAACGCGCGTATTCATTTCGCGTCCGAGATTACAGGTAAATAGAAGTGTGCGTGCGGAAACGAAAAAATAGAGAAAAGATACATGGGTTACCGAAGCAACTAGAATTAGTGCCGGCAAAGCATGCGAGTTTGCGAGGAAGCAAACACGTGAGCCAGCCAGCAAACGCTCTATGGCAGTAATATGGCGTTCTCGATAAAACACAAGATTATTGCGCTGTTCGAAACGCGGGAAAAAAACGGGGAGATTGAGTTAAGGGTTAGTAAGTATCGGCGCCTTTTCCTTTGTGTTTTTTTTTCCTGCTTTGATAATGACAATCTGTTCCGATCGATGGCTGGCCAAGTTCACGAAGTATCAGGTGCTGAGTGCGATAAACACATCTGGAGAGGGAAGCAATGGCGAGGTGAAGGCGGAACGGGTAAAATTTGAAATAAGGCTCTAGTGAAGGAAAAAAAGAAACGAAACATCTTCGTGCACGGGAATTAAAACGATTAATGAAAAGTAACAAGGGGGAATCACAATAAGGATGTTCAATCAGCGTTACGCAGCACACAGAGTGGCAGGCCTATACGATTTCTTCCATTCGCTTTAGGTATCCTCTCCCCCTCTATTTTCCTTTCTCGCGCCATGTGCAGTGTTTATTATTGCTTCGGTACTATCAATCGCGTTGTCCTTCGCCTGCGACGAACGTCGTACTTTGAGTTTTCATTGTTATCGGCACAATGGCCTCCCGTAACGGCCGTCGTGTCCATCGCTATTGTGCCAGTTCACTCTGCTATTGTGAGACGAAGAAAAAACGAGGAAATGCAGAAGTTCAAAATCTTACTTTGAGACCATCTTATAGGAGAGTCACTTGTCTCTGGCTTTCCTTAAAGAACATGTCTCCGTAGACTAAAGAGAAGCAACAAAGACAAACACAAGCGTAAGGCATTCAAGGAAACGTAAGAAGAAAAAGACGCCGATAATTAGGATTCCTTGGACGCACTTAAGGAAGCCGTTAGGAGCGGGGACGAAAAATATAATAAACTTGGACGAATGTATATCTTAGCAGAAGTATTTTAGATTATGCGGATGTTGGCGATACGGGAAGCAATTCCTCTTCGAAGATCGTTTTTATATTGTAGAATGAATTAGCTAGTGAGCGAGCGCATTGACCAGAAAAGGGTGTGGTGCGCTGAAAGGGGCGAACAAGTATGGAGAGAAGTTGTAACGACTCTGGACTCAAACTCGCCGAGAGCGCTAAACGGGACAATATTTCGCCACTCATAAGGGCATTGATGAGAGACGTTCTACGTTCACAAAGTTACGTGTTCGCAAGAATTGCTCGTAAACAATTGGCACTTTCGATAGAATTTATTACGCAAAATTGGCCTCGGGTTGTTTTATGAATTCACCTCCTGCTGTGTATTCTGTTAAGAATGTACACCTTTGACTAACCTTAATAAACTGAAGCTCAAACTGAAACTAAGCACTGTACTGTGTGGATGAAAAACGTAACGAAGTTCCGTGCAGTTTCAAACAATTGCACGGCTCCATTTCACGCATGCACTCGCGGCGCTTCACTAACGGAACTCAGAGTATCGTTAGACGTGTCTCATTTGCAATAACGCCCGAGAGAGAAAAAAAGGGGTGGGAAAAGCAGAGGTTAACTGGAAGAGATTCTGGTTTGCTACCCTGCATTGGGGAAAGTGTAAGGGGAAATGACCAACGCAAAGGATAACAGAGAGATAAAGCAAATACACGAAAAAAAGAAACAAAGGAGGTGGGGAACGTCCATGATAACCATAGAGTCTCTATAGGTTACTCGAACGCAAAAACTTCAAGAGTGCCTTGACCGACTTTTGGTGGGACGACTGCATAGACCGGCTTTCCAGGACTGTCTGGTCCGAAAGCGACCAGTCTTCTAGACGGGCCAGCGCGGTCCCGAGTGACTGCCTGTGTGCGCTGTATCGGGGACAACGGCAAAGAACATGTTCAATAGTTCCCTTTCTGCCGGAATAGTCACACGCAGCTCTGTCTTTCCTTTTGATGCGGAAAGCAAATGATCTGGTATAAGGGAGGCCAAACCACACATAACAAAGTACTGTTGTCTCGGGTCGGGATAGTCCATTTCGAGGACAAAGTCGAAAGCAGAGGTCCAGTCGATGTAGACGTGTGTGCTGGAAGCTAGGTGCGTTCAACAACGATTACATGGAATTATTTGCAGGCACTCGAAGCTTCGCTGCTACATCTGTTCTTGACAGCGGGGTTGGTTCGTGCGCGCCGTCTTTATGAGCAGATCGAGCAGCTTCATCGGCATGTTCGCGGCACATTACGCCACAGTGACTAGGTAGCCAGCGATATGGGACGTCGGGTCCTTGCTCGATGAGGCGATGAAAGAGCCCTCAGATTTCTAGAACTAGTTGTTCTTAAGGTCCACGGCATAAGGCGGAAAGCAAGAAATGTAGAGCTGCCTTGGCGCCACTGAAAATATTCCATATTTGAGGTGGTTCCTCCTGAATTATGCGAAGCGCGTTACGAAGGGTAGTAAGCTCCGTGGCTGTCGATGTCGCCTGGTGCAATGTCTTCAACTTCAAGTTGCTGACTTTACAGGGAAAAATAACAGATCCTGTAGACCCACCCACAGTGGTTGAGTCATCAGTGTACAGATAGCTATGATGGTATGATCAACAATAGCAGCGAAAGTTGCTTGCGAGCTGTTGATGAGTGTTGTGCCTTCGTTCGAGTGCCTGATACAGACAGTCGAACTTGTGACTGAACCAAGCGCCAAGGGGAAAACAGAGCTCTCGCAGCAGCTTTGTAATTTGATGAAAGGTATAGATGATAAGGCAGTATAGTCTGACAAACAGAGGCGCGTTGTCGGCTTCTGTTAGTGAGGCGAGATAGTGGAAAGGGGAGCCAGCAAGACGCCTAACTGAACGCTACTCTAACAATGTGAATCGTGGCTGGGCAGGCACGCGTAATAGCAATGGTTTCAGCTGTTGATGTACATCGTGGTAACCATAGACAGACCCTAAGCGCCTGGGCCTGAATATTTTCGATTGTGCGGGTTTTAGTTTTGGAGGTATTGGTCAGCACTGGCAAGCTGTACCTTAGATATCCGAGAAAGTGTGTCTTGTACAGCTGCATCATCCCATGTACTTAAGTACCCCACGTTTTTTCTACAAGAAACTTGAACAGATGAGAAATGGCTGTCAGCGGCTTTTTTTTTCGTAGGCCAGATGCGGACTTAAACTCAGGCCACCGTCTATGATTACCCCTAGGAATCCATGCGTCCTCGGATAAAAGATATTTTGTCCATCGATGTATACAGCGTACGAAGCTATTGCTTTTCGACTAATCCCGACCAATGTGCATTTTCCTGTGGAAATCTTGAGGTTTTGTTCGCTAAGGTATTCAATATCAATGTTGGATATTTCTGGCGCCTTGCAAGTACCCGAAGACGTGTGATGGCAAATGTCCAGACGCAGATGTCATCGGCATAGATTAACTTCACCGTAGTTTAGTAGATGTTCTTCGATACCAGTGAGCACAAGGTTGAAGAATGTGGAGCTCAAGGCACTACCCTACGGAATTCTAGGATGTGTGAATTGTTGAGAGGTTCAGCCGTCTACGGTGTTCACAAAGAGAGACCGCTTAGGTAAATAACTGCTTGTCGAACAACAGAGTCGACCGCAGAGGCCAACTATTTACAGAGCCTCAAATATAGGCTAGTGAAGAGCATTGTCACGTGCTCCTTTTATATCGAGGAACTAGGCCACAGATAACTGCTTACACGGCCTTTGATATTGCATGTGAAGGTGAGCATGACAGGGCACTTGAAATAACACCAGTCGCACGTTGCTGTCGCAGGTCATAAGACATGCAGTAAATAACTGCATTTTAACTGCACAATATCTGCGTGTAGCTGATGGCAGGCCTCATTGGCGCTTTACAACATTAAGAAATGCCAGCCCCAATACACCAACAAGCTTGCAGTCGAAACTGAATAACTAGAAGAAAAAAAAGTGAACGAAACGCTGAGGCGTGTGCCGTTTACCGAGTCAAGAACACATCGCGCTCTGCATTCTGTATAGTAAAAACTCGCCTTCCGATCATTTCTACATTCAAAATCGTCGTACCGCGTTCTACGTAAAATGTCATTGGCATACCGCTTTTAGAACTTTCTCTTAACGAATCGACACCTTCATTCTAAGCCTAGACACTTTCCAGACCATCCCAGTCCCTGCCATAACATCACATTGTGACCTTTTATGGTAGAGATATTTTACTTCTTCCACAGACGAACTTTCTGCTTTTCCTTGTTTAAATACCGCTTATGACGAAGAATCACCGAATGACGAATGACGAAGATTGGGGTACATTGCTGCACTTGTGGCACTAATATCGAACAGCTTTTTTCGCTAAGAATTCGCTGTCGTTGGCTGACCACCTTTACAGTAGTGTGCTCGCAATCTAGATTGGCCAGTGCACTTATTACCAGCCGCTATATAATCAAAAGCTTTGCGAATTGGCGCGCAAGGTACGCTCCTCTCTGATTCAGCGTCGCTATTTTTGTACGTGTAAATAGTCGATGTTCTTTTGCACTTCTTCTATACAAGGAAACAGAACGTCCTCAAAATTACTGAATAGATGCTCGTTAATTTTCAAGTACAGAAGGAACCATACTCTCCCACGATTGGCTGCGTCAAATAGCATTTTGGCACAAGTGAACCGTAGGAGAAGCAAAGCGACGATACTAGTGGGTACCTCAGAAATAACGATACGCCCTTCGCTGATACATGAGCCATAAAGAATGGTTGTGTGAGTTTTAAAGTGCGCTCAGGTTAGCAGTATAGCGAGAAGAATAGCCTCGAAAAGCCCGATGTATGATGCTGTATTGGGGAGTTTCGAGCCAGGATTCAGCTAGAGCTTCGGGGAAGAGTACGTCAGCTAGTATAATGATCTCGAAGTGTGCGTGCTTCCTTTGGACTTCCTGGATTGTGACTTTTGTACACACATTTTTAGTGACTTTTTTTCACCTGGTCATTGAGTAAAGCCTGTATAAGTCCTTTCTGAGTGGATTTGTTATTCCGGCTCCTTGATCTCTGAGGCTACCACGAGCATCTACACATGCCTTTAGGCAACTTTCCTAATCAGGCGGCGGCAGGACCTGGAAGCGTGCCTTGTTCTCTTTCATCGACCGATTTCTTGAAGCACCATTGGAGAAAAATTTGATTGTTTAGCCTGTTCTCTGGAGTGTGCTAATCGGTTGATGGGAAAGAGAATTGGGTGGTCATATTTGGCGGGTTCTTTTTCTTCCATGCGTGCTTCCCTCTTACCGGGTAAAAAAAAGAATAGTGACGATAAGAAACTCGCAAGATGGGGAACGAAGGGCCGAATTCACAACGAGTTTCAGTTGTAAGTGCTTCTTGTCATTTGCTCGCCGCCTTCACTAATAATCTTTCCAACATCAGGATTGACTAGGATTTGCTCTTGCAAACAAATCAAGCCTGTAAAAGCTTTTTGTGAACGTTGGTCCACGTTGTCGCATTGTACTAACTTAGTGTACAGATCTGGGCGTATAAAAATATCTAGAACAGCGGTGCACACCCATAGGAGGTGCGGTTCGCGCAGCGCAGCAGCAACGGTAGCACTCTCTGCAATCGCCTACGCGACAAAATAGCCCAGACGGCCAGATTACGAAACATTTGTACAGCATTTGTGTACAGCATTTGTGTACAGCAGCAGTTTACAGCATTTTGTAAACGCAGATTCCTTCCCGCTTGCGCCTATGCTGACTCATTCGTCTTTATAACTTATAAGTGGTCCTGTTAAGTTGCTTCCAAATGCTCCAACACGTGTTTCTGTCCATGTAATGAAGCCTATCCATCATAATGTGTCCCATTACCTATAAGTAAAATCTCGCTGGCACGAACATCAAAGGCTTGTCGTCTAGATCTGGCCCACAGAATACCATTCAGACGATTCAATGGGCCAAATTCAAATCCGATATGGAAGATGCCTGCTGTGAGGGCCTACCCTCTGGGTTAGAGCAAACAATTAAATATACTGTGCAAAATGCCACTCGCATGTTGACGATCTCTTACACGCGAAACGACTTCGACATAGAATTACAGCGATTTCGAGCACTTCGTCGCCGGGCGGAATGCCGATATCGGCTTACAAAATCGATCCATGACCTTAGGGCAGCCAGGAGGATGCAAAATAATATTCAGCGTTGAATGGATAGATTAGCGTCGGAACGTTGGGCAACATTTTGTCAGACACTCGCCTCCGCAAGCCACTGTCTCACATTTGGGAAACGGTGCGGGTATAACCGGTTCAAGGCGCTCGCGCTTTTCCAAGGGCTGCAAGACATCGATGTCGGAGAAGACTTTTGTGCACAGATCGCAGACCAAGCGACTCTTCCATCTCCTCCAGCCCGAGATGACGTCCCCCATTCCCGTGATTGCCGCATGGACCTTCCTTTTATAATGGAGGAGCTCGAGGCGGCACTAGCTCTCTGCAGGCACTCATAGTCTCCAGGTCCAGATGGTATATCATACCGAGCCTTGAGCTATCTCGGAGAATCCGCATGGATAGCATCGTTGAGTCTTTACAACACCTCATGGTAGGAGCGAAATGTTCCTGACGAATGGAAAGTAAGCCGCCTGGTGCCACTCTTGAAGCGGGGTAAATCCCCGCTAGAGCTCACCACTTACCGCCCAATAGCGCTGGCCAGCTGTGTAGGAAAGATAATGGAACGGATGATCCTTGGCCGCCTGGAATGGTACCTTGAAAACTGTAAGATTTATCCGAATTTCATGGCTGGTTTCCGACGTTACCGCTCTTCCATCGACTATGTAGTTGATCTCGTTTCATATGTCCTGCACGAAAGGTCCCGTAAGAGTGTATTTGCAACTTTATTCTTAGATGTGAAAGGCGCATACGATAACGTATTACATGAGGCCATTCTCTACGCTCTTGTGACTGTTGGCCTAGGTGATCGAGTCGTTTTGTGGACTGCAAGTTACCTATATGCAAGATCATTCTATGGGTTAACTGACTATGGCCCAACTACGCGACGCTATACCAGCAGGGGCATTCCACAAAGCCGTGCTCTCAGCCCGACGCTATTCAACCTCGCTCTTATTGGACTTGCTGAATACTTGGAAACTACCACCGAAATTTCAATATACGCAGACGACATCTGTGTCTGGACTTCGGCAATCACACGTCCTCAGATACGTGTACGGCTTCAAAGAGTGGCTACTTTGACAGTGAGCAACTTGTGTAAACAAGGTCTCAGCATATCACCAGACTAATGCGCACTAGTGGCATTTACTCGCAAACCAATGACGCCTTATCAATGGGCGGACTATTTCCTATGTCGGAACCCACAAATTTTTTGGCGTAACTATCTTCCGAGACCTCTGTTGGAGCCCGCACGGGGCCTACATGAAACAGCACCTGACAGCAACCTCCCAGTTGTTTAAATACTTGACAGGAAAGAGGTGGGGGATGTCAGTAGACGCAATGCTGAGAGTCTACAGAGCTCTCTTTCTCGGTTTTTTAATATATAGTCTACCTGTACTGAACAACACCTGCAAGACAAATATTCGTGTTCCGCAGGCAGCACAGGCTCAAGCACTCAGAGTTTGCCTTGGTTTGCCCAGATGCACGTTAGCAGAGGCAACTATTGAGATTGCTCGGGACCATCCAATGCAAACTCACATTACGGTGGAAGCCCCGAGAACGCACATCAGACATCTTGCACGTGCCCCCTATTACCACTTTGCAACACTACCTTCAGACAGGCACCAAGTTATAATCTATCGTCTCTATAACCAATCTCTATAACTATCGTCAAGTACAATGACAAACTTCCCTCGGGCTTCATCGCTGCATCTAAACCATCGATATCCTCTTGGTGTCTTATCAGTCCTACAGTCCATCTCAGCGTACAGAAATCGGGAAAAAGTCTGAGCTGTCGTCGCCTGTGCTGAAACAACTGTTTCTGCTTCTTCTGCACGAGAGGTATGCGGACAGTATACATATTTATATTGATGGTTCCCCAAACATCCAGTGTTCGTCCGATGCTGTGGTCGTCCTAGCAAGAGATATTACCATCATCTTTAGGACTTACCACCCAACGACATCGACATCTGCAGAACTAGCTGCTCTTCGCGCTGCACTTTGGTTCGTCAATCGGGAACCACCTCAACAATGGTCAATCTTCAGTGATTCAAAGGCAGCCCTGCAATCTGTGCTATCAGCTCGGCGTCGCGAGCCATTCGAACAGCTCGTGTTCGATATTAGATGCCTACTCCATGCAGCGCATGAGAAAGGACATCATGTGACGCTTCAGTGGCTGCCAAGTCACTGCGGCGTCATAGGAAATGAAGACGCCGATAAAGCCGCTCGGGCAGCTCTTGAAGACACACAGGAAGAGGCCATACCATTTTCACGGTTCGCCGCAGCCAGCAGACTTCGAGTGCTTGCACGGGAAATCACGCTCTCTCTATGGTGCACACCAAGCAGCCAGACCAACCGGAGCAATCGTCAATACGACCTGCCCTCTTTGATGCATCTCTGTATGCCAACTGGACTCCGCCGAAGTGAGGCCATTCTGCTTTATCGCTTATGGCTAGGGGTGGCCTTCACGAAATCTAACTCATTTCGCATTGAAATGGCTGACAACGCTCTCTGCAATGTCTGTCTTTGCGAGGAGACGCTAGAACACATTCTGTGCGACTGTCCTGAATATAATGTTCAGAGACAGTCCCTGGCGTCCGTTCTAGCGCACCTTGACAATAGACCGTTGTCAGTTGCAACTATTTTCACATATCGCCAACAGAAGACATCGCCGCTGAAGGCGACGAAGGGACTACTTCTGTTTATGAAGGAGACGGGCTTGGTCAAGCGGCTGTGACAGTGATGTCACGTACCGCGCAAGAGTGACGGACTGTAACTAACGATGTATGTGCCATGTTATGTGCTCTCTCTATCTCTTCTCTTCATCTTTCATCCCCCCATCCCTTTCCCATGTCTAGGATAGCAAACCGGTTAAGCTAAACTGGTTAACCTCCCTGCCTTCCCTTCTCCACTTTTTCCTTCCTTCCTTCCTTCCTTCCTCGCTGGCACGGCTTGATCGCGACCTTGAAAAATATTTGTATGATGAGAGATTCGCTTAATCCGTCACAAACCGCAGTCACGAAACAGAGTAAGCTTCATTTTTGGGGAATGCTTTGAGTTGAAGAAGTTGCTGATGGCTTTCCGAATTTCAAGTAGATGCGTCCGGAATTCCTGAAGTTTCACGCAAGCACTCAGTCTTCGTCAGACAAAGCGTCTTTTCGAGTGCAAATCTATTCAGGGTCACGGAAAATCAAGATTCCACACGCCGGTATCGCAACTGCATACCGCAGTCGTAATCTTTTTGTGACAAGCCTCGTGTCGGCTCAGACATTCATATTATTTATCGCCTGCCTAGTAAAGCATACAAATCTTCCCGAGCACGAGCGCATTATGCCGGGTATTCTTTTTTTTTTCAAATGTAGAACAAATTTAGGATAACCTGTGGCAAATGGAGTACTAATCCTTGAAGTCAAAGAGGCGAAAATTACGTACACGAGATATCAAAATCAGTATACAACCAATGAATAAAAATACACTAATGAGGTTTTCAACTATATACTTTACGGCAGATATTTGAATTTACTAAATGCAGCCAGTGAGTGCCCTGGACGGCAGAAAACATATTCTCAGAAAGACACGTTTCGTGATATGCATTTGTGTTTTGATATTTTCAGTGCCCGAAGAAATAAGTTCTTCTTTGAGTTACTTTTGTGCTTAAATGTATACAACGGCGTTATCTTAACAAAGTAAGTCGAACAACACTGCGTCTTTACCGCCAGTCTTACAGCGCACATTTGTAAACCAGTGCTAACCTCAGAATTCAATCCAAGTCGATAAGGCTTGCAATCTTGCTGGCTATAATTCTCAAATTGCAATATCTGCGGCAAGTATTCAGTACAAAATGAATCAGGGAAATTTTTCTATTAGCTGATCACATACTTTGACTTTTCGTAGATGTAGCGACCGCTTCTTCCAGTAATGTTCAAGGATTAGAATTATGGTAACTACCACAGGCTATTTTTTAAGATTGTGTAGAATAAAAATATGGGGCTATAATAAATTAGTAATGTTTGCAACGTTTCGAAAAAAATTGTCTCATGCGGAAATTAGGATAAATCGTGATCCTGTAAATGGGAATCAACGGTATTACGAACAATCGCATGGTCCAAAAGGAAGAAGCTGGGAGATAATTGTCTGAATATATTATATCAGATCATGAGAGCACCTTTAGGAGTGCACCGACCGCATGCTCATGTGGTCTGTCATGCTCATGTGGTCAGGTTTTCTCTGTGCTTCCATCTACGTCGCTCTCCTTCACCCGCCCCGCATCGTATTACTTCTCTGCTTGTTGGCTTCGCACTAGGAATGTATAAACACACCTGCGTGTATGTTGGCGTCGCTGTGTCCCTGCGCATGCCATTTTTCTGTCGGGGGAGCATACAAACGAAGAATAACTGCACTCGAGTCGGGTTTCATAGGCCGCGGCGGGAACGCCACAGTCATAGACGCATCGCGCGCACGAAAGTTGAAGAAGACAGCGAAAGCGACATCTTACACGACGACGAAGGAAACGGAATGGGCCGGAAAGGAAAAAATACGGCCTCGTTGCCTGCGCAAATGACGTTGTGGCGTTATTTTTTACGTCCTTCTTCTTTATGGCACCAAAAGAAATTGAAACCTAGGCCGCCCGAGCCGGGATTAGTTTGGGTGATATGTGACAGAGGCGAAGACGTTATAAACATGGTCCGCCACTATATATTGCCGTTCGTATGACTTCTAGAATGGATGCTCGGTGTTGAGACAAAGAAACCGAAACGTTGTTGTCATAGTCGTTCTGCGAGAAATCATTGCCTACAGTACCGGCAACAACCATTCCTTTTTAGGAGGAAAATACCCGGTGTCGCTTCCGTTCTTCCTTTTTAATATTTTTGGCTCTTATTGTTTATTCTGATGTTGTTTCTTTTCTGTCGTGCTGAGCCTTCAGTGTGGATCATTAGTGAGCATTACGTTCTGTCACCTACAAGGAAGTTTTGAGAAGTCACATTCCCACGTAGTTCAATCTGCAAAAATACAATTGTATGCTCAGCATAAAGTTTCAATAAAGCGTGGATATATATAAATCTGTATAAATTAATTGTGAGAATATAAACTGTACATGTCAGTTAAATAAAATCTTAGGATAAATAACGATGATGTTTCAATTTTTTGAATGGGAAACGGCATCAGAGCTGATGTAGTGTTATTAGAAGCGTTCGTGAGAAAGGCAGAGAACAAAATTCTGGCTGATTAAGATGACCAAGAAACAAAGTAAATATGCAAGTACAATGTAGGGCAGCGTAATTTTGAGCCGGAATTTACAGGCTGAAAATAAGGAGGCAATCAGAAAAAAAAGGGTTAAGAATATTTTCTGTAAGCATTATTTTCTTGTCGGGGGTTAGAGGATGAAAGGACGGGAAAAAAGAATGTCGTGATGTCAACGAGAGCCTGTTTCTGCAATAAGCGGTAGCGTTAGACATTGCGCCACGAGATCACAAGAGATGTCATTCTTGCATTTGACTTCTGCCTTTCATTATTTCTCGTTTGTGAAATGCTGCTAAGGATTATTTGATCTCCGGTACTGAAAAGAGAAACATTTACAGCACTTCCGACGGTGATTATTAGTAGAAAGAACACTGTATCTTCTGGTTGTGCTGATACCTTTGGTGATGCCGTGGTTCAGTGGGCTCTGAAGAACAAGCAAGGGTACGGCCACCGTCGCTCACAGCACGCGCAACCAAATGGGAGGTGCACGGTCTGCGGCGCAAGCGGTGGCCTTGTAGCAAGCCTTTAACGCAGCCGAGGCATAACTGCTGCTATTGGAGTGCGCCGGTGTGAAAAGGGGAGGCGAATTGGAGGCTTTCACAGAGACAGCTGTAGCGCATTCAGCAGGCGAATGCTACGACTGCCACGCGATGCGGACGCAGAAAGATGGCTGATGCATTGACGAGCGGCCATCGGCCGAAGCGCTTGTCGTCAACTGCACTCTGCGTGCGCATGCACCCTCCGCGCTCCCCGATTTGCTCGCGCTCGCCGCAGTTGCCTGATCTGGGCGACATTTGCCTTTGCGAACCATTAATAAGGGCGTCGCAACCTTCGCCTCGGCGGTTTTCATTGGGCTCCTAGTGAGAAGAGATGCAGGAGAAGCGGGAAGATGTGGTTCTATTCTATACGTACCATGACAGAAGAGGAGGACTGTAGGAGAGGGGGAAGTATAGCAGAAGTCTGCGTTGCGCGGAGGATAACTGATGTCAATGAATAGCCTCTACGCACCGCTGCCTGTTCCTCCGGAAAACTCAGAACACGAGTGTTCTTGGATTCCGCCTTTCCAGGATGCGACAGGTGTGGACAGGAACCTTGATCTAACAAAATAGACAACTGTACCGGACCTGTCTACCCCTCTTCCCCCCAGACTGACATGTAGAAAATTTCTACGAGCGCACAAATATTTCAACATATATTGCAACACACACACACACACACACACACACACACACACACACACACACACACACACACACACACACACACACACACACACACACACACACACACACACACACACACACACACACACACAGATATATATATATATATATCTGTTTCAGGGGCACATTTCCTATTCATGTCAGGATCTCATTACGTTTGCTGAAATGTATCGCACGCACTTATAAGCTAAATATCAATCGCCGACTGCCCCAAATAGAATGGGTCCACTGAGGGAAGCATGTTAAAACAAAGAACATGGGTGGGCCTTACAAGATGTTTATTTCGTAGGAAGTTATTCCCGCCGGCTGCAAGCCGTAGCTAAAGTTACGTTAGCTTTTCTAATTCGCTGGCACCATTTGTTACGAACTGCTGTAGCTTATGATGTGTGGGAGCATAACTCCCCCTCCTGACGCTTTCTTCAAGCCGTAGGCAAGTACGTTCACCCTTTTCATGTTTCTAAGACAAGAACATGAATTGTAGTTGAAGTTCGATACATTTTTGGATGAATTAAAAGAAGGATGAAAAGATAGGTAGTTTTATCAGCAGTGAAATCTTGCAGCTGAATGTACCTAAATAATAGCGTCAGTGGCGTTGCACATCATCAGTACCCAAGCGTGGCTTCAATTAATTTCTACACAGTGTTGGTGATGTCCCCTAATTTTCACTCTGTAATGTCTGTAATTCTTGCTCAGAAATATGCAGCAGAAATAATAAAGAGAGAAGCCTGGCGCATGTACCAGTGTTCCTATAAATGTATAGGGAGCTGTTGATTTTACTCGACTCCCAAATTTTCTGCAGTAGCAGACAAGCTCGGTACTTCAGGACCGATTCGAGATAAATAACGTCCGACTTCGGGAATGAATCATGGTTGATTATTATTAGGTCGCACCGGCAGCTGTACATCCAATTGAAGCCGGTAGGATGACAGGGCACGTTAATTGTATGCTTAGAGCATGGAGTGACCCAAGTTTGTTTCCTCACTATGTGCATGGAAGTTAAAGCGATTGCAGGCCTTCTCTTGCTCCGGCACCAGACGCGCACCGACGTTGGAGACTTCCTGTTCACGGCACTCACCCGAATATTTCGAGAGTAGTGCTCATCGTCTGCTAGGTAAATAAAGACATGCGCTAAGAAAGCTGATCGAAGAAACTCTGTTAACTTTTATTATATTACTGCAATAGTAGTTAACACAACAAAACTGGCTCTCCTGTGTTTGTGTATGTGTCCGTCAGTCCTGACCGTTAGGCTATTGCCATCTTCTCGATGTCATATTCGGATCACCGCCTCAAACTTGCTTCACGGTTGCCATAAACGAAAAAAAAAGGACTGCCCGCAACCGCCACTTCTAATGTAACTCATGCCTTTTTGTCAATACGCAGTTGGTAGATGTTTGAGCTCAGCTAATTCACAACTCAGACACTTGGCTATTTTGCACAGGCTTTGTGCTCCACGCAGGCTCGGATAATGATGGGCTTCTATATCAGAGGTTAGAAGAGTTAACACAATAGAAGATGAAGGCGGCACCCTGCTGATCGCGATGATGTTGAAAAAATAAAGTTGTCCATGTCAAAGAGCTAAGAGTCAGAGAAATCACTGATGCCTTTTGATTCTTTCACTGTCTTTGTGCTTTGGCAGCGCTGAGAGCAACCACTTGTGAACTCTCAGACTAACTCATATGAACTTCTGATCACAGACAAAGAGAAGCATGTTTCAGTTTTTACTGCGATAGCGCTAAGGGCACCGTGCCGCAGAAAATCCTGCGTCGGCGCCGGCGTCGGCGGAGTTGCTCGTGAGCGAAAAGTTCCGTATATATTTAGGTATATGTATATACTATGCCTTTCTGTATGACATGTGGTATATGCGGGTTATATTACAACATCACTCTATCATCAAAAGTTGCTCACACCTTGTCTTACATACTTGACAATGTTATTCCTCGGAATATTGAGAATGACAGCCCACAAACAAATGTCATGAAACAAAACACCAACAGCGCCTGGATTTTGTGTAAATCTTCTCAGACTTTAATAATAAAAGTGCGAAAGAATAGCAAAAACTTCATACCTGCCGTTGCTGGGAAGCGTGAGAAACAGTCGGGCATTTTTGTGTGCTATCGTGTTCCATTCTTAAAAGCGAAGCTTAAGCGTACTCCAATTTCCCAATGTGCTCGCCAATGTGGTCAAAGCACATAAAAATTGATGAACCGAATAATAATGTGCTACACTTAGTCATCCGTCAGTTAAGCCTAAAAAGAGGTAGCTAGAGAGATATTAAGATCATGCTTTACGGTTGTGCGGTCACCTTCCGTTCAATTTACTCATTAAAAGGGAAGCACAAAGCCATCAGACAGCAGTTCTTGTTCCTTCTTTCTTCGTCTTCCGTTTTGCTTTGTTTCGGAATCGAGGCAATTGTTAGAAAATAACTGTAATGATAAGGGCGAAACGAACGCACGTCTACGTCGTTCGTTGCCGAGCGATATTAACCTCTATCGACAGGCTTTCAGCCAAGGCGGCATTTCGGCACTGTGACAGTCGTGATAAAGCTGACGTCTCTGTCGGCATGAGCTCATGTTACTACGCGGCGCTTAGCAATCCAGAAGATATCATCGTTGGACGGTATTTTCCCCTTTATGAAGCATTTAGCTACTTTTTGAGGCACCGTAGCGAGGTTTTGGAAGGGACATCTGTCTGCGTACTTCCGGGTTCAATTTTATTATGTGCCAAGAACCTCTGGAGCTTCAAATCTCAAACGGGCAGTACGAGTCCTTTCTTTGAGAGGAATGAAATGACTTTTTCCTTCTTCAAAGCAAGTTTCTACTTTTCGGCGATATGAGCTTCTAGAGATTTCAACTGGTTGTTGAAGAGCAGCTACCTCAGCATCCTTTCTTTTCAGTTATTTTCGATAAAGGTTTCTGAGAAAAGCCTCCCCGTATGAGTTCATCCTTCTTCACATATTGCCCCCACCGAACCATCGCGTAGAGAGAAAAGGAGGATGAGGAAAAATGGATGAGTAAATTACAGACTCTTTAAACAAATGGGTGCTAGAGTGATCAACCAGCATCAAGCAATCTTGCTGTAGCAGTAAACTTCATAATAAACGTAAAACGATAGAGAGTTGACGCGAGTGCGCTAAACAAGCAAGTCGGAAACCGTCCGCTGGCATTCGCTCCAGAGCAAACTGATCAGCTCAGCGTACTACACTTAAAAACTTGGGCAAGTTTGGCAGTGCAGATAGTATTGGTACAGAATCCTAGCTCCGGACGATTTGATACTTTTTTTTCTCAACGCCTAGCAAAGCATTGGTTACAGTGGAGAGCTATAATTTTTTTCCGGGAGAACCGACGGCATCAGAGGTTGGATATATAGAGGCGAAGAAGTTTATCGGGTAATGTCAAGCGAAATTACAGGGATGCATTCAATGTCACCTGCTTCTAGAAACTAGTTACCTGTGTGATGAAGAAAAAAAGAGAGCGTGATCATGATATAGAAGAATGTGGGCGACTGATATCCTTTTCATCTACTTTTCTTGCTGTACGCTTGTTACATAAACCGAGGAAAGAAGAAAACGTAAGAATTAAAAAGTAAAAGACGGCCATTAAGATTATCTGCTTCAACTCCAATGGCGCCCACAATATTTCATGCTAATTAACGGTGACATTGCTTGTGCAGTCTGCTAAGTAAATGAGGGTAATGAGGTATTCACCTTGTTATTGCTGTGAAAGTAGGCTGTAATCTCGTGGCTTCTTCACTGCTCATCCTACTGACTGTTGCCTCTATCTTAACATACCACATTTCACCTCACTCCGTCCCCTTAGTCCGCGGTGCTGCCGGTGACAGTGGCACACCCGGAAAGTCTGCTCTTGCTGGCAAATAGTACTGCACGCATCCGCCAGCCATGAATCTAGCAAGCGAGAATGCCGAGTCAGTCGATTTTCCGCTTCCACAAGATCCGGAGGAGCACAGGGGCGAAATAGCTTTCGCTCGAGTTCGCTCACCTAGGGCAACGACTGTAAATTTTGGAAAAAAAAAACAGGCAAGAAGAAGAAATGCTAAGAAGAAGCACAAATCTCACTCAGGGGTGGTGGCAAAGGGATGTGGGCTTCTTTCATCGTCGCCTGTGGGTGCCCAATTTCACTCGGTCTGTCATTCACATTCAAGTGTTGCGGAAGCCTGATGCTCAATCACAAGCATTCCTTGTTAGGTTGTTTGCTTTTTTTCTCTCCCATTCAGCGTGTGGAAAGTCACCTGCCTTGTAAAGTAGATTGTAGATCGCTGTTTGCAACTATAAACTTGCGTGGAGCGAGGAGGACGATAAGGAACTTGACAAGACAGAAAAGACAGGTGTAGCGAGGAATGATCAGACGTCACTCTTCATTTCGGTGGAAAGCTCTCCATGACCATTCGGCTCCTTAGTAAAGGTTTCGGCTCTTTGGTATAGAAAAATAAATATAATCAATTACAGAATCTCTTTCCGGTATACATGAAGCAAACTGGAGAGACTGACAGCAAAGAAATAAAGACAATGATAAAAAAATGAAAAGTAAGCGTTTTATGCTTAAATTTGCATGTCGTCGTGCCGTTTTGAGTATAAGGCCGTAGTAGCGTCCTGAAATCACCTGCGTTTAGCTAATAGGCACAATGAGCCGCAATGTGTATGCAGCAAAGCTTTGCGTGAGTGCATAAATAGCCAAACATGAGTACACGCACTCACGCACGCATGCACGGAAGCACACGCACGCAAACACGTGGTGTTGCATGTTGTAGCAAACTTTTCTCCTTCAATGAACAAAGCAAACCTGTATATCTCTCTACGTGAATGTGAGGCATGCCGTTCCTTTAACTGCCTCATTATATTCGTTTTGATAGTGCACCGGATACCTGAAAGCGGCCGTTTGTATATACAAGCTGCTCACTTGAGCATGACGTACAGTGGTAACTCGCATTACATGCAGGTTTGAAATATAAACATAACCTGTTGTTCAGAAAATAAGACTAAAAAATATATTCACTTTGTTTAAACCCCTAGAAAAAAGCCGGAGGACACAGCTACCTTATCTTTATTGCGATAGCAATTATATGGACACTCGAGCCACATTTCTGCCATCGCCGTCGCCGTCATGTTCCGTATGAGTGAAATCGTTTGAGGGTGAGCCGGCGAAGGCGGCTCAATCTCGCGTGTGCGAGCCAGGAACACGATAGTGAAAGCGTGCCCTCTCCTGCTGAGCGAGATGCAGCGTGGGGGGGGGGGGGTGAGGCGAGGAGGAGGGATGTTCTTCTCCGGTGGCTGCTACGGTGCCTCGACGTCCTCCTCGCCCACCGCTCCGTACAGAGCGGATACAAGCGCGGCGTCTACTGGGCCGTTGGCCACGCGAATCGCGGACGCCGTAGTACGCCTTTGGCGGACGCTGTCGGGGCGCGTTGCCGGCGATCATGTGTCGTGAAAGCGGTCTGCGACGTGGCTAAAGTGCGCGCCCGCGCGGGCCTTACCTCAAAGCGATCTGTGAAGTTTGCAGATTGCGCTTAGTGCCGGTAGCTTCCTATGCGACGTGCTTTCGACGTCTCGTTCGCGCTGACGCGAGATAAGCATGAAGGTCCATTCGCTTGCTGTTGTCGCGATTCCTCACTCTAGAATTTTCACGGGGAGTTTCCGCGCTTATCAATAGAGATGTGTTCATGTTTACCAGTGCGCGCCTGACACCATGATGGTTAATTTAGTTAAAGCACATTGACGGCCTAGTTGGTTTGAATCCATGATAGAATGTGTAAGCGCGACTGAACAAGGACGTAGAAAGAAGCAGGCACACAAAGACAGCGCTGTCTCCGTGTGTGTGTGTCCTTCTACGTTCTCATTGAGTCACGCTTATACATTCTATCATTCTTAATTTACTTAGTGAGCGAATGTTTACACGTCTATCGGCCGATAAAGCTACTATCCTTACTTTGTACAGCTATCTACTAATCTTCTGTCGCAATTGGTGCTTCGCCTTCCGGGCCGAACTGCGAATGTTTTCGCATGAGCTTGATTTGCCAAGGTACAAGACACTCTAAACTTACGTCTCCTTTACACTTGGTGTTGAGCAGAAATGATCATTGTTATTTTGTAACTAAACGAGTTCTGGGGTTTTGCGTGGCAAAACAACTATATATGATTATGATGCACCCGCGTCGTTTGAGTTTTCACTAAGGGTTCTGTAGCATATACCTAAATATCAGTACACGAGTGTTCTTCCATTACGTCACCATTGAAATCCACTGCCTGGATTCAACCCATGAGCTCCAAGTTTGGAAACCAATGACGTGGCCGCTATCGCGACTAATTAAGCTATCGCGCCGGCGTATTTTTCTTTTTTGTTACGCATCGACTGGCAAGAAATTTAACGCAGCTTACAGACCACAGATTAGTATGTAGGATAGTTAAGTAAAACTGTTTTCGGCGCCCGATGTCCTACCCAATAAAAGACCACGCACTATTCTGTTACTCGAGGAAGACGCAAGAACTAACGGAATATTGCGCTGAATTTTTTTCCTCTCAGTACACTTAACGTAAATCTGAGAACAGGGAACCGGGGTGCTGTATGAGGACGATATATTTTATTTGTTAAAGCGGCAAGCAGAAAAGCTTAGCTTCCTTATTTTTTTCTTCTGCATTTCGCAAGAACTACTGATGGAAAACTATATGTGCAAGAATTCACACAAGAGACACATGCTGCTTGTAGAACAAGCAAAATAATTCTCCTCCATGGCAGCTCAATAACATCGCGGAATGAAAGCCGACAATCTGGACGCAATGCACGCTCAATCACTGCGCGGCATAAAAGCTACGAAAGAAATTTATTCTGAAGACATAAATATACGTCACATGTAATTATGAACATGATTTGAGTGGTACGATTGCAAACAGCAGCGCGCGAAGCAGTACGAACGACCCTGCCGAGAAGAAGTGACAGCAGTTTCTAACCTAGCGACCTTGATGCGGCCCACTCCACTTCGATCGCAGCCCCACTGCAGCATTTTTAGTCGTCGGGCGCCTCACTGCAAAGCATGCGCTGCTCCGGCCGTATTAACGCGACAGCGTTAAGGAGCTCGTGTCGCAGAAAAGCCGGTGTCGTCGGCGTCGGTGTCGGCGGCATTGGCCGTGAGCGATAAATCCCAGCAGGCACTTCATGGATAAAAAACAACTTGCGAGATGAGTGGGAATTGCTAATTGGGTGGGAATCGAACCAGGGTCTCCGGAGTGTGAGAAGTCACCACTGAGCCACGAGTTCTTTTTTTCTCTTTATTGTGAGCCACGAGTTCGATGCTTCAAAGCGGTACAAAAGCGCCTCTAGTGAACGCGGTGTTGCCTTAGAAACGAGCTGTTTCGAAGGCTCAGGCGTGCGTCGCTTGCTCAGGCGCACATTTCGTTGTCGCGCCGAACGCTGCGTTGCTCGACGCTCACCGCGTCCGATGCGGGGCGCGTAGTCGCTGCGCCGTAGCCCATTGTCTTACACCCCTTGGCGGGTCGACGGGAACGCTGTCGCGTTCCACTCTTGAAGGCGAAGCTTAAGCGTCCTCCAATTTTTTCTGGTGCACCTATGCGTATTCCTACTCCGTATTCCTACTACTACACTACTCGGGCCGTGTTCTAGCACACTAGCCAACCGTATATATTCTAGTACACTCTAGCGCTGCCACTTCAGCGGATGCGCGGACACGAGTGCCATCTCGTGGTGGTGCATAGCGCCCAGCGGCCGGTGCAGCGAGCGTGCTCCGCTGTCATTGGTCGGTCTATTCGCAAGAGAACAACCGTACCGCAGCCACGGTCACGAAACACGGCGAGACTTGCGGCGCTTTGCTCCTCTGCAGCTTCCTCTAATTGGTATGTAAGCAGAGAAACGAGGACCCTTGTTAGCTCCACTTGTTGGCCACACTGATATAACTATGGAAAGTAGCGCAAAGAAAAAGTACCGGGGAAGTACGGAATGGCTGCGCATGCATCGGATGTGTCGCCGTTGTCGTTAAGGAAGTACGAAGCGCGGAGCTGGCAGCATCTGCGACTCCGGAAGCAGAGAGGGTCGCCATCGGAACGCCATTCCCACGTGCAACTTCGTTGCGTTCTGTATGTATCTGGCCTAACGGCCGTGCCAAGAAGAAGGATTCGAAGAAGAGAGGAACGGAAGAAGCAAGACAAGAAGGGCGAGGAGAGGAGGCGAGGGAGTAGCTTGAATTGTTGGCATCCGCGTGCTACGCTTCTGCTTTGCTCTGCGTTCATGGATTATATAGTAAGCTTGGGTGCTTCTATACATTACTGTGGCTAGCATCGCGTGCTGCCGGAATACGCTGAGTCCCTGGCTGCGTAGGAGGCAGAGTTGGTGGAAGGGAAGTTGGAACAAGATTGCTGTGTTAGGAGGGTGTCGGTGGCGATGGGGCGTCGGGCATATGGAGAATGAAATGAAGGGCAATACGAGAAGAACCGGTTGATTGTTATGAGGGCAGCAGAAAATGGCGCCATCCGGCACCTCCAGAGTTTCTATTTCCGGCAGGAGCTCCCTCCCAAAGAAAGTACGGTAAAACGAGTCAGAAATAGCAAAAGGGACAGAAACAGCAATGGAGAAAAACCATAGTAAACCAGGGGAGAGCTCGAAAACAAAGCGGCGCGTGCATAGAACGGGAACATCGGAGCCGGGATCTACTACACATGAGTGAGAGTAATAATATGGAGTTACAATAGGTGTGGAAGTTAGCAAGAAGAAATGCTTTGCAGAAACGCAGTGGAAGGGCAGGCCAGATAAAAGAACATGCTCAATACATAGATGATACATAACTGGACTTCTTTAAAATTTGTGTACCGGGCCAGGTACGCCTTTGGCTATGACAGATATAGTACTTTCAGTTATCATAGTAGTTTCCTGTCACGGTTATCCGCGTGCGTGAAGGAAGACCGCTACTTAAAATTATTGTGCAGTAATTTATGCGGGATTTGTCTGTTCTCCATATTCTCTACCATGTTGCTGTTCCGCGTTTATAATGTAGCCGCAATGTAGACTAGTAGGTATTGAACACCATAAAAACCACACAAATACTCAAAGACCTCGCACGCAACTCTTGACACTTGTATTAAGTAGTTGTGCGACTGCCAAGGACATCCTGAACGAATGTTACGTAATAAGCTATGGGATTTTACGTGCCAAAACCACGATTTGATTATGATGCACGCCGTAGTGGGGGACTCCCGCATAATTTGGACCCCGTTGCATTTTTTAACATGCGCCTAAATGCAAGTACACGGCTGTTTCCTCACTTCGGCTCCACCGAAATGCGGCCGCCATGGCCAGGATTCGATCCCGCGACCTCATGCTTAGCAGCCGAACCCCATAGCCACTAAGCAACCACGGCGTGTCTGGACTTTTTTTGCATCTTGTTATATTAATTTGTTCTCCTCAGGAGAATAAAATATATCAATGCCTCTACATGGCTAAATTATACGCTTGGTACGCTGATGAACGTCTACACGAGACGCTGCGTATTATCTCTGTTTTGTGCATGAAATGCGTTTCATCATCATCATAGTACTTCTTGGAGCTATGAGATGAATGAGCTTCCGTACGCTGAAGAAACGTGTGAAATTTTGTCACCAAGGTGTCGCGAACTTTTCATTGAGCAAATTTGGAAAGATGTCTTTGACAGGGGAACGATATGCAGCTGCCGTTATATTTTTATTCCAATGTTGAACTTTCCGAAAGAAGACCTATGGCATTGCTTGGAGCAGGCATGTGACAATTCAGAAAATAAAATTCGCGATGAATTTGTCGTGAAAAATGACAACATGTGTTCTTCAAGATGACTTGCATCCGCGAAAGAAACTTGGGACAGAACAAGCGCATTAAATTTGTGAGAACGAATATCATACCGAGCTCAGAGCAAACGGATACTCACCGCTAGAGGAGCTGTGCGAACACAGACGAAGTCGAGCCGGGCAATATCTAAGCACCCTCAACAAAGAATGATGGTGATGTAAATGAAGAGATGGAAAAGTAAAAAGAGATACTGAGAAGGAATGATAAAGGAAGGGGAATGTGAAACCAATAGACAGGGCACGGGGGCAAACTTAACAACAGTTTAGTAGAGCCCAAAAAAAGATGAACGAGGGAGAGCAGGTGGTCAATATGTTAATGCCCACGACAGTGGCATTAACAAGCGACACTCCGAGATGGCTGCTCTATGTGCGTTCTCACGCATGGTTCCGCAAAGAAGTGCCTTTTCCCTTTCATTCTCTTCGTCACCTGCTTTCTGACCGTCGTCAAGGTGTCTAGCGCGTGCAGCGTCCGATCCGATCCAGAGCACAGCAATCCCGAAACCCCACGTCCGTGTGACCTGTCTTTCCAATCAGTGGGGCCGACCAGTGGGTCGTGAACAACAGACGTCCTGCGCGAGACAAACAAAAGCTTGACATCTCTTTTCTCCCAAGAGAGAATAGTATCTAGTTGCGGAACTGCAAAACACCTTTGCTCCGAATTCAGTAATTCATTCAGTAATTGTGATCACTTGCGCTTCTTAATCATAGGCGTGGAGCGCGAAAGAAAGAAAACAGAAAACAGGGCAAACGAGACGAGAGAATTATGCAGAAAGTTCTAAATAAAGGTATCTCATAACAACGAGGAGACTGCTACAAAGAACGCTGGACTAAAGGTGCAATGGTAAAGAGAGAGCTGCATGTAAATCATTGCAAGAAAGGGAAAAGAACGGAATAAGAGAAGCGCATGAATAACACTCAATCTGCAGCATGGGTGTTACGTAGTAGTAACAAAAATGAAGAACAAACCAGGCGATAGTTGTGGCACCTGCAAGCATTAGGGTTATTGATTTTTCTTCAGCTGCCGTAACATGACGTGGATTGAAGGGAAAAACGTTGTGGAAAATTAGCCGCACCTTACAGAAAACAACGCATGAGAGGCGAATACGAGGAAAGAATAAAAATGGTGAACACGCACCCGTATCCCAATACCAACCAGTCGCAAATCTTAGTTTTGTGTCGCGTCTTTTACGGCTGTTCGCATAGGATGCCATGAGTGAAGAACATCTCAACCTTGATCACATGGCTGTCTGCATCTGAACGTTCACCCTCACTGTCTTGCAGGACTCTCTTCTAAACGACCAAGAAAAAAAAGGGGAAGAGGAAGGAATTCCAAACATAATTTTTGTTCGTTTTTCTGTTGCTTTATTTTTATATGTGAGCGTCAAGTATTCTTGCGCCTTACGATGTGGTCACAAGATACGAGTGTTGCACCAGTGCTCAGTTGAATGCGAAAGCTGAGAACGCATAGTGACTGCAGAAATAAAATTACAATTTAAAAAAGTAAAAATAAGACCAAGCACTCGAAAGACGGAAAGGAAAGCCGAATGAAGAAGACAGAAAACGACCGCTGGCGCTGACAGCGCGTTTCAAAGAGATAAAAGGCGAACCTCTCTGTGGCTCGAAACTCCGACAGTATGAAATGGCGACTGGAGGGTAAGGAGGAACGGAAGGACGGAGAGGGGCGCAGGATAGGGAATAAGGAATGGAAGAAAGGTGAGGGGAAAGATGGAAAAGAAGAGGCGTTGGTTGTAGTTTGAGGCACGCGCTGACACGAGGAAAAAGCACCGTCGTCGTCGTCACCGCGGGTTGTGTAAAGAGGCGGTGAATACGGCGACATTTTATTCATATTTACTTTAGTCGGATTGAATGTAGAATCTCCTGAAAAGCTTGTTTTCGAGGGGTACCTCTCGTTTGCGAATGGAACGAAATTCTTCCATTCAAGTTTTTAAGAAACACCCTTATCTTCTGCCGTTGACGTCCCACCATCCGCACCCCTTCCAGAAAACGTCGCCGAAATCTCTGTGATGTGACCACAGTTGTAGAGAGGGAGCGTAGATTGTGCGTAACTATAGCATGAATATATATATATATTATATATATATATATATATATATATATATATATATATATATATATATATATATATATATATATATATATATATATATATATATATATATATTAGAATTATATACATACGGAACTATAGCGGGAATATGGCTATTGAAATTCCGTGATATCTCCTTTTTTCCATCTTCTGGTCATGTTTTTCTGTCTATGCAGTGTAGTTTCCGTCGCTTCATTCGACGCTTTAAACACCGTTTACCAGAAGTTAAGAGGTCATTAAGTGTCTAGAGTGACACGAAAGAATTGCACGTACTGAGAATAAGTCGTTACCGGAGTGTGATAACCCGGCTTCGAGGTCACCAATGTCGCCCAAATGCTGAAGGCAGGGAAGCTGCGAGGCTAAGGCTGAATCTTGCCACCCAGTAAGACTGGCGTATTCTGCCTTGGAAATAAGGCTGTCCTGATCATAAATTAAATAAGCATTCGACTGGGATTCATCGATGTTCATGTGGCCAAAGAAGATCATCATCTGTGTGCAGGACTTGTGCCATGGTGACCGCAGTTATCTTGTCTTCAGTGCTGCCATATTGTACGATGACATTGAGAATATGCCTCTTAATACTTGTAAGGGAAAGAAGAAACACTAGGGACTTCATAGTCTTCCGGATGACAGTTCTTTATCAGAAATTTTCTTCCACATCAAGGCATTTTTGTCGGGTAATTCGCTTTAAGGGAGCTAAACATACGCGGCATGCGTGAAGGATGCGGTATCTCTAGCCGAGGATAAGCATGAAATTGAGTACCTTCTAGGTTATCAATAACCTGATTTAGTGAATGTGTGATCACGAAGTTGCTGAAAGCTTATGGGCTTTTTCGTTCCTTGTAGTGACGTATTGGAATTAAAGGCAACGAGGAAGTGGATATGTTTGCGCACGACGCTCTTTCATGTGCCCCAACACTGTGAACCTCGAAAAACATGCAGCACATGAAGCGCGCAATCTGGAAACATTTCCCGATGCTCCCAAAAGCTGCGCATCAGACCTGTATCCTGAAAGTAGTTACTTGCGAAGAGGCTACCATGCTGTATCGGGCTAGGACTGGATCAGCATACTCAAAGAAATGGCAATTTAATACTGGACGATCCACTTCCCCGTTCTGTACCTGATATGGTTGAATTGCGGTTGCTGTAAACTTCGCCTAGATAATGAGAATGAGAAACAACTTGAAATCATGCAGACTTAATCTAAGCAAGGCCACAACAGAAGAAGACGCAAATGTACTCGTTTGCTAAAACGATCTTTGCTGTTCAAAATTCAGCGTCTTTTCTTTTTATAAACGGGCAGCAGAATAATGCATTTCGCTGATTGAACAAGCTAATATCCAACCAGTAAGTTGAAATTCTAACGTGAAAATGGCAATGGTAATATTGTTTGATCATATGAGCTTTTCCATTGGTTTCGTGAATCGCCTATATATTACTTTGACACGCAATAAAAAAAAATAATTGGTCTTATTGGTCTCCGCGGTTCTTGACATATGTGCATTATGCCGAAGACACTGACTTCTGTTGCTTGTAAAGCAGATCACATGCATTTCACCGATAACGTGTTCGACTAGGGGACGGAAATATTCTTGCGAAAGAAAAAAAATCAAACCGTACCCATTTGTTCTTTCCCATTATCGCAGCAACAACTAAGGGAACAATGAGCCTGCCGTCATTTCTCATCTCGATCGACAGACCCGAGTCAAGACAAAGCCACTTTAGGTACTGCAGGTTATACATAGTACACAAGGCTGCGACGCACCAGTGGTGTTTGTGGAGCAGATTGACTTCCCATTTCGCCACTGGTCAAGGCTGTCCAAACAGCTGATGTAAAACAAGCAAGATGGAGTAGATGGAGTTCTAGCGGAATCGGTACACGCGGTTAACCCGAGGAGAGTTAACGTGCTGTAGCAAGGAGTGCGGTTAGAGAGAAGGGGTGGGGCGTTTTTACCATTGGAAGAATAGAACGCAGCCTTCCAATGTCAACACTAAAAGACAGGAATGAAGGCTAAGGTTTCACGTGCCAAAACCCCGATTTGATTATGAGGCACGCCGTGGTGAGACACTCTGGATTAATCTTGACCAGGGAATTTTTAACGTGCCCCCCATGCACGGCACACGGGCGTTTTTGCAATTCGCCTCCATCGAAATATGGCCGCCGCGGCCGGGATTTGATCTCGAGACCTAGTGCTTCGCAGCGAAACACCATAGTCGCTAAGCCACAATGTTCGGAGGCACCAAAGAGCAGAAAGTCTAAGAGGAGTCGCACGTTAGCTTGTTGAAGACATATTGTTCGTAAGCGTACGTTTCCGACAAGCTTAAACTCAATACTGCGTCCTAAAGATTGGGACGGGAGATGGTGCAGACTGTCTCTGTTTCTTGTCTACCCGGGTCGTTTTCTTTTGAATATAATCATCTAGCCGAGTGGAAGCCGCGAGACCACAGCAGTAAGTGGTGTAGGAATCGATACACTCAGTCTGACCATTAATGTCTGTCAGTACGCTCACCAAACAGAACTGCTGTCGAGGACTCGAGTGGCCAGCGATATCAGAAAACACGCGAGGGGTCGCTGGCAGCGATTGAGCTCACGCGCAGACGTTCGGTCAATATGTTCGGCATCGATGCAATAACCACGTCTGCCCTTTAAGTGAATACGGGGCACTGCTTTCCGAATCAACGATTTTGCCTGTGCATTGGTGCTATGATCAAATTATCGTGAAAGCCTAGTTCCTTCTGCATCTTTCTTCTGCTGTTGATGCTGCAGCTAGAAAGGAACAAGCAACACATGGCCGCAATCCGTACCTTCTCAGTAGTGTTCTGGTCAGAACGTGACAAAAATGCGTTTAGAGCTTACTAACTATATGGTAATAGGATTGCAGTGACAAATTGATTAGTTGCGCATCAGTTCAACACTTTTTGAGAAGCCCCTTACACACTTGATGTAGGAGTACAACTTATTACCCTTACCTTTATTCCGCCTGCTTAGAGCTTTACACAATAAGACTTCTTAAAGCTTCTTCGTTGTAGGCGTCTTGTTTGTAGTTACAGACGTCTGTTAAAACAATGCAGTATTCGCCCTGAAGTTCTAATTTCGCAAGCACGGAGAAGGTAAAATAAAAACTATCATATGTTGTTTAGTTGAAGACGGCATAACTGGCTATAATTGATCTATGCATTCTTTAACGAAAAGTTCAGCTATTTACGTAGCTGAATAGGGGATTGTATCAGGTAGATGCTTGGCATGAGAAGAAAATACGTCTGCGTGATTAAAAGGTTCAATGTTCGTGGATGCAGCATTTAATTACGCTAAATGTTGTTCTCATGAAACCAATACAATTTTGTGTTTTTAACAGCACCAATATGATATATATATATATATATATATATATATATATATATATATATATATATATATATATATATATATATATATATATATATATATATATAGCACGTACTCTTATGTCGCAGTGTAGGTGCACAACCCGGCAGCAGTTACGTGTGCACAGTGCAAACGCACAACTCGTTCTTTCTAAGCTATAAAGTCTCGCAACGCGAAATGCTCATGGCGATGTGTGTCTTCTCTTTGCAGCCGAGGCTCAAACAGTGACGGCGCTGGAAGGCAGCCAGGTGCAACTGAGCTGCGACATAAGCGCTCCGGGCGTCGGTGACTTCCCGGTACGCATCCGCTGGTTCAAAGACTCCAGTGAAAACCCCGTTTACAGCGTAGATGTCAATCCGAGAACGGGGAGCCTGTCACAGATCCGCCAGAGCGCGCAGCGTAGCAGCTTGCAAGGTCGTGCGTACTTTTCGGTGATCCAGACACCCGCCGTGCTCAGCATCGACCGTGTTCGGCACGCCGACAACGGTTCCTACGCGTGCGCGGTGGACTTCAAGAAAGACTGGACTCGAAAACTCACAACGCACCTCATAGTTATAGGTAAGTGAAAGCGGTCATCCTAAGAGAAAGATAGCTTATGAACCTATTAGGCTATCCCACGTGAGCGAGAGAGATGAACATATAAGTCATAAGAGAAAGACCAGAGGGGTTAACCAGGCTGAGCAGCCATGTAGGCTACCCTGCACTGGGGGAGGAAGAAAGGGGATTGACAGAGGAGAAGGAAGAGAGAAGTTCACAGTATGTACTGTTACACAGACATGCGTTCATCACTGAGCCAGTCACAGGCGGTCATACAGGCTGGTGCACACATGAGCCAAGTGGAAAGCTTCCGGATGAACTCGTGAACGTGAAGGATAAACTAAGTAATTAAACATTTATCTACGATGAACATCGACATATGTGAATAGCAATTTATCAAACCAAAATGAATTCGGAAACACTTTAAAAGACCATCACTGCGGCCTACGTTATGATAAAGTTGTGGTTCTGGCACCATGGAATCCCAGAATTAGATTGAAATTTCTGAGGTGTCGTGTGTGCCATGCCATGCGACAACGTCCGTATGTCTACATTTCTGAAAGTGGGACTTTCATGAAATGGCTCAAGCAGCTCGGAAAAGATGACAGGCAGCAACACGTGTCATCTAGCACACTTGTTTAACATTGTGTTTCGTCAGGTCGCGATATCAACTGGGATCAGGCACGTGTAATTGCGAACGAAAAAAAGAATGAATCATACGTATTTATCCTGATTCGGATCCCATAAAAACTATAGCGGCCACATTGAACTTAAACGCTGGTAATTTACCACCTATATACCGTAGGTTTCGTCGTCATGCTATACGACTTACTGAAGCGATTGATTTATCGGATTTTGCATCATTGTGAACAAGGCGCTGCTGTAGGAACTGAAAGAATAACTTTACAAAATATCTTGTGGTGGGTGTTTGCCTTCGTTGGTCATTATGGTCCGTATTCAGAAAAGTCTCTCATGCTTGAATTGTTCGTAAGAGAAAATTCTAGCCAATTCTGATGCTGGATTTATTATTAGCTAATGCGAATGACCAATGGCAAAGAAAACTTACGAATGAATACTTCCTGAACTTTCGGTAAATACGTTTATCACTTCATTGTTAGTGTTTATACTGAAAAAGCTACTACTGACTATGAGAATGAACACCATGGCGACGTCTCATGTATAACATATGCGGTTCCTTAAAGTGCCCCTCACCAGACCCCACATCAAATTTTGGTTATATGCTGGAAGTTGTTGCGTGCCCTCTAGAGAGTGTTCTGCCACAAAATTTTTCACATTGGTCTATAATAGCCGAGATAGAAATGTTTCAATGCTGCGAACCAGTGATTTCAACAGGCGGGCTCCGCTGCCAAAAAAGGCGCTCTGTCCACTCGCCCTTTCTAGCCTCCGCAAGCGAAATTCTGTCCCTGCGTTCTCCCCTACCGGACCTCGAGGATCGCGAGGTCCTATATGGGTCCGGTATGCGCTAGAGGGGTCACAGGCCCTACGTTTATTATTTTTTTTGCTCCTCGTTTTTTTCTTCGGCGCGACGCAGTTCTGCTGACGGCATCGCGCTCGAGCTGTTGTCTCGTTCGCACAGGGCACGATTTTGCGCGCTGTGCACAAGGAAACATGACTAGTGGTATAATTCAGTGCTACACGAATACTGAGAAAGAACAAGCGGATCGCAGAGCATGATCACGGGGGGGGGGGGGATGCGACGCTGAAACACGGTAGAAAATGGCCTAGTTTCGGTACCTGTGCACGTTACCGCACGACCGTGGGAACAAGCAGACGAACCGAAAGTACATCTCTCTTGCTTCGGTGTGAAGTAAAACAAACTTGCGCAGCTATTTCGTTTGTGTGTTTTATTATTTCTCTAAACTTCAATTTGTCAAATCAAGCAACAGATCGCACAGATAACAGATGTTGTCTTGAATAATTCTCGAAGTCGCGTGTCACCACGAGAGACGTCACACTGCGGACACCAGTACGTAGGCGCAGCCACACGAATACGTCATCCTCGGGCTCGGAGCGCGGAGGTCGCGAGGAGAAGGAAAAACGACGTTCGGTTTGAAATTTCAGATCTCTCCGCGGAGCGTAGCGATGTAATACTTTTCAGACACGATCGTTATCGCGCAATGTATGCTCAGCGCTTGTCAGCTCAAAATGGCCAGACCTGGTGAGGGGTCTTTAACAAGATGTAAATTTCAGCAATATAGGCGAGCTTGCGGTCAGGCTACAAGAGGATGCAGCTGTTTTGGACAACAACTCGGGCTCGTAGTTTATCTGTGTAATATCTTGAATGCAAACGAGAAATTTCTACTTTTATTTGCATTTCGTACACAGTAAGGGGACTTCCCTATACAGATGTATTCACACTGCTCGTCGCAATACATGACACTTGAAAGCAAGGAAATAAGAAGAAATTCTGGAAGTTTTCAACCAAGAAATGCCCTAAATTTAGGTTAGAAATGTTCATAAAGTGTACATGTAGTTACACAAAGTTTTTCCCATGGCATGCAAGCATTATACACAGGAAATATATAGCCCAGAGAGTTATGTACGATATAATTACGTGAGCAAGACGTAGTAATGAAGAACCTCGTTTCGTACTAATACTGAGGCTAGTACTGATTTGTGCAGCGCATAAAAATAATATATCAGGATAACGAACAAAAAAAAAAGGCTTTCTATACTGCACACTGAGCAGCCTGTACCTTCATGTTATGCACATTTCATTGTATAAACGAGCTTACACAATCATCGTGAATATCACACAAGTCTTATGAAAGACGATTGTTTGTACTAACGCACATTTTGAAAAACGGCTTTCAATTTGCGAAAACAATTATAGAGATAAGAGCACAATTGACCAAGGAGCAATTTATTAACTTATGTACCTGGGCAGAAAGGAGACTTCTTTAATAAACATATTTGCATATTCAGGAAGCAATCCTGCACTTGGCTGAACTTGTAAAAATCTATAATTTACCAGTTGGCTTTTGACTACCAAACGCCTGCAAGAATAAGCACTTCCAGGTCTCTGTGAGTACAAATATAAAAACCAGGACTTGTTCAAAATGCACGATTAGTATGTCGTTTCAAGCAGAATTACAAAACCGAAAGTGACAACATAAATGAAATGCTGCCATAGAAAAATATGGCCAACGATTACGCTTCTTAGTAGGTAATGCGATTTTCGAGCGCAGCTGCTGCATTACTTCAACAAGCGGCAACCGCATACGGAACACGCAGTTCCGAGCGGAGGCTGTTCTGCGTTGCCGATTGGGCAGATAACTTCGCGATCCGCCGCTATCGAGCCGGCGCTCCGACGACGCGCCATCGCACCATATTATAGTGGGTCGCCACCGCGGAGAAAGGGGAGGGGGGGAGATTAGCAATTATTATTTTATCTTTCTTCTCAGGTGGTATGAGGAAGCGGTGAAGAACAGGGGCATTGAGTAGACGTCACACACTCATTCGCTCGCAGACAGGGCTCAGTGTCGCCGCACAAGTCACCGCAACGGCACTGCGCAAGGTAAGGGGAGGCATAGGGCAAGTGTGGAGGCGGGAAAGGCCAGCAAGGCGCAAGCACTGCCAGAGGCGCTGCCAGTACGAATGCCCCTGAGGAACGCGCCCCACAAACAGGGAAGCGAGAGAGACGGCCGAGAGCCGTACTGCCCCGCGACGCGAAGACGGAGGAGCCGAGAGCCGTGGATAACGCGCGAGGCGGCAAGGAGCGCCTGCCACGGGCCCCGTGGCAGTGCCGCGGCAGTTGGTAACGGGACGGCGAGGGCGGAGTGGAGGGTAGCGGCGAGAGACACCGCAACGGCGCTGCGCGGAGGAAGGGGGCGAGAGGATAGGCGATAACACGTGATCTGGGTTTGGAGAACAAGGGGAAAGCAGGGCTCGCGCCACGTGAAGTGACTTTTAAAGAGAAATGGAAGAGATAAGTGCAGTGCCGTAACTGTCTCTCACAGGAGGGCACCTCAACCGCACTGCACGGGGAAGGGGTATGGGGAGAAAAAGATGGAGATAGTGACCGGAAGTAAAAAGGAGAGAGAGACCGGAATAGCAAAAAAAAAAAACGACAATGTAGCTAAGCGATTGCAGAGCCTACAGCCGCGCTCTGAGGTGTATTGCTTCACAGAATTCCATCGCGAGAGAATGCAGCAGGAGCGCGCGCATATAGAGCAGCGCCCTGGCCCCGGCTACGGAGCTGGTTACGGCGAGTCACAACGGCGGGGCCGAAGGCAACGCAAAAAATTGCCGACGATTACGTTACTTCCTAATGCGAAATTTGAGCGCAGCAAATAAGCTGTTTCACCTTTTCGATAGATTGAGGCAAAGAAATCGAGCAACACATGTATGCGCTATCACAGAATTTTTTTTTTATTTTTCACACGTATTCCTTCAACAAAGACTCCACTAACAGTTCTTGACAGTCATGAAGGAAGCTTTGTGGTCGGAGAAATAGACTGATATATGTTCGACTTGGTACACCAATGCTTGATTCTCAAAGACGAGATCTATACAAGTGCCTCGCGAGGTTGTCACAGCCGTGGGACGCGTTACGAGCGAGAGGAACGGGATGTTCTCCCGCATAAGTGTTAGGAAATTGCTGTTTGTCTTTATGTCAAGCCGCCACCGATCTGGCTCTCTGATTGCCACCGCACAGGGCGAACGGCAGCGGCAATTTCGGCTCGGGTGGTGCACATATACAGATCCGCCGCCACCGATCTGGCTCTCTGATTGCCACCGCACAGGGGTTGCATTGGAGGAGGAGCGAAGAAAGGAATTAAGTTCGAGCCGGCGCTTTGAAAACCGGAGACTCGCAGGAAGAGGGGGGAGGGGGGCGGCGTGTACACCCAGCGGCAAACGATGGGGGCAGAAGCGCGCGCAGCAAGCGGACAACACGATAAAGGGAGGAGGGAAGAGATAGCAGCGACTGACTGATGCCGCTGACGCCGATAGTGAGTCAACCCCAGCTGCGGAGTTGGTTTCAGGGACAACGAATAACCGGCGCGTCGGCAACTGAAGAGCACCCTATCCGCCACACAAGAACAGGGGGGGGGGACCCTTTCCTCCTCTTTCTGCATGGCGGCGACGGTGTTCTATGCAGTCACGTTATCTTGACTCTCTAGCGGCGTCAGCGGCATCCAGCGGTATCAGTCGGTCGCTGCTAGCGCTGGGGGGATGAAAGGGGGGCGGAGCTGGTTACGAGGCCGACGACGACGCCGACGCGAAACCCTGGAACGGACGCCAAAGAGCTGCGCTCTAAAAGCCTGAACGGGCGTCAAAGAGCGGCGCTCTAAAATAAAACCGCTTTATGACGAAGCTTACTGGCGCTGCAAAATCACACATATTCACTGCCATACGTCAGCCTGGTGCAGAAAGGATCATCTCACTCATATTTTGCGGTAGCCATATTAAACCTTATAGAACTTGTAATGAAACGTTCATCTTGCAAAAAAGAAAGAAAGAAAAAGAAAAGGAAAGGGAAAAACAATATGAAATGAAATTCAACGCACATTTTGGAATGTGAAGCGAAGCTTTCGGGAGGCCGGTTATTGAAATGCTATAAATTTGCACACTTTATCCCTGCGTCTCCGGCGTAAGGGGAATAGGGGCGCGAGCATGTGCTCTCAAGCAAGCTGCTATCTCGTGTGACAACTCTTACGTTGGTGTGTATTTTTTAATCACTGCTTGTTGATTTTGAATGTACCACCTGCTTCTTGACCAGTCTCCGTTGTGGATATGTGCCATAGTATGCAAATAATCATCAACATAATCATTATCATAAGTAATACATGGGAGGGGGGGGATCTTCACAAAGAGCTCGTTGGCATTGGCATGATTGCGCACATTCGACTGTGGCCTATTTCAATTATTTCTTCCTGGAAAATATTCTTCGTAGCTCGAAGTGGCTAGGCATATCTGTTTATCATTCTTGCTCTCCACAGACAGCATTCCAACAAGACGGAAAATGATATTGTGTGGCTGCGTTCTGTCTTTTGCCCACCAGGGTATTTGATGAAGAAAGGTAGTTTTTTTTTAAATATTTATTCAATGTTCGCTATATAACTTAAAAAATATGGCATCGCAAAAGTAATGACCCAGTGATCGATAGTTCCAGGCTTTTCACACTACCTGAAATTCGCGTTCCACGGAACAAATAATCCGTTAGTATTAGGCTGTATCTTCACAGGAAGCGTCGCGGAATGGAGTTAAAGAAAGTCTTTGCTTCAAAGACACGTACACTTTCTTTATGTGATTCAATACGTCAATGAAGTGATGATTGCGAGATGTAGTACCGCATATCGGCATATGGAAGTGCACATCAATAACACTCCTAACCATTGCCCTACGATTTGAGCTAAATAAATAGGCGCATGAAAATTTGGTATGGATAACTAAAACAGCCTCTGCTGCGTGTGATACAGGAGAATTCTAGTGACTCTATTAAGTAGATTCACCTCTCTTACTCGTGTTTAAATCTGCCTGATCATTCACTTATGGTGTGTTCAGTGTAAGTGTTACGGTTCTGCCCGTCACTGTAATATAAACATAAGAAAGTGCGATTGTGGCCTACCGATTAGATCATCGGGTGAGCTGGAGAACGTAGGTTCGATTACAGCATGAGGCACGTAATTCCTTTTTCATTACCACAAAAATTGAATGAACATCATAGATGCATTTCCGGCGTCGTTGTCAGTGTCGCCGCTACGCTCCGTATCAAGCCCAAGTGCGATAACACCGTGGCCGTGCGCCGTATGCTTTCGGTTCGAGTGAAAGCGTGTGAGAGTGAACCGAGGATGGTAGCTTCATCTCGCGCGCGCAAAGGAGGAAGGTGGAGAGGGATCGCCCCGTCGTCCACCGCGCGCAAGGCACTGCATGTTGGGAGGAGGGTGTAGCGTTTTACTCTGCTGGCGGCTGCGTATGACGCGACTGATCCAGCAGCGCGGATCCTATATTAAAAGCGATCTACAATGAGTACAGAGACAGCCGCGCGACCACGCGGGCCCTATCTTGTAGGTGGTCTGCGATGAGTATAGACTCCAGGTGCACCGTTCCGTGTGCGCTTAGTTCTTGCTGCTTAGTTCGCGCTGAAGCGAGAGGCAGCGCCAAGATCAATTCGTTTGCTGCTGCTGCGGCTCTTCAAGGTCAGCAAGTGTCCGCGCACGTCGAGTGAAATGCGTTGATGTTGTCTGTGCGTGCGTGACACCATGCTTGTTAATTTAATTAGCAAGCGAATGTTTACGAGTTTACACAGCAGATAAAGCTACTATCCTTATTTCGTATAGTTGTCTACTAACTTGCTATCGCAATCGATGCTCCGCCTTTTGGGTGAAAATGCAACTTTTTTGAAAGTATGAGCTACACGGCGATGTAGAAGCAGCACGCGCACAGACATCAGCCACCGTCTCGACTTGAATTTAAAAGCAGCAATGATTAGTAAATTGCAATAAGGATCAACTGGCTACATGAGCTGGGCTGCAATGCACCAGTTTTGCCTGTAAAGAGTACATTTCTGTATGGTAGCTATGTGATACGATAGAGCCATTCTGTGAATACAAATAACAGACGGAAAAATTTTATTTCATATCCGGCATGTTTGTGGACTGGACTCCCGCATAAGCGTCGACGAGGGTGACTTGCCTCCTAGCGGCTTCCTTGGCCTGATGGATTGCTCAGAGTTGCTCGACCAGGGCTGATCTGAGCCCAGCCTGCCAATGTGCACGGCCTGCCAATGTGCACGGCCTGCCAATGTGCACGGCCTGCCAATGTGCACGGCCTGCCAATGTGCACGACCTGCCATTGTGCACAGCCTGGCAATGTGCACAAAGGCGGTCGGTGGAAACTGCATTCTCATTATTTATTTATATTATTTATTTTTTTATTTATACAGACTGTAGCCTCATTAAGGCTATTACAGGAGTGGGATGAACAACAAACACAAGTATTTGTAAACAAGCTTGCGTGAATTGTTTCAGTGTTAGTGAACGGATGTTGCCCAGTAGTGAATTCCAGACTTCAATTGTTGAAAAAAAAAAGCTGTGTTTAGAGAAATCAGTGCGGACAAAAAAGGTTGAGATATTTAGGGCATGGTGACTCCTCGTATATGAAGGTTTGGAAAAATTCAAATAGTTATCTAGAGAGGACAGGCGGGGAGAATTTATTAACTTGTGAAGGAATTTTAGGCATTCAAGTTTGCGACACTCTGCAAGAGGAGTGAGACGAAGTAGGGGAAGAGAGTTAGACGACGAAAATTCCTTGTCATATCTCCTACAAACAAAACGCACTGCCTTTTTTTTTTTTGCACTCATTCCAGTTTTTGACGTCACAGTCTTTGTATGGATTCCATACAACGGAGCCATATTCGAGGATGAGGTGAATGAGGGTTTCATATGTAAGAAGTTTAATAATAATAATATTTGGGGTTTTACGTGCCAAAACCACTTTCTGATTATGAGGCACGCCGTAGTGGAGGACTCCGGAAATTTTGACCACCTGGGGTTCTTTAACGTGCACCTAAATCTAAGCACACGGGTGTTTTCGCATTTCGCCCCCATCGAAATGCGGCCGCCGCGGCCGGGATTCGATCCCGCGACCTCGTGCTCAGCAGCCCAACACCATAGCCACTGAGCAACCACGGCGGGTTGTAAGAAGTTTAGTTTCTTGAGGAGCAAGACGCAGCGTACGATGTAAGTATATTATGTATTGATCCCTGGCACTCCCATAGTCTGTGTTCTAAGGTAGCTCGTGCATTGCAATGCTTGCGTTTATCGGTCGTGGATATTGCTGGATATATAACATGTAGTAGAGCCGGACTCTTACATAACTTCGTTTGTAACTGTCGCCATTGGATAGACTGCGACCTATTGAGTTGTGCGTGAGGTGGTAGGTAAACGAAAATTTGAAGTTTATAATGTTTAGTATTATTATTGAATCTTTCAGTGGGAGAAAGGAAATAAGAATGGAAACAATTTAGACGAGAGTTAGTGAGGGAGTGAGCGACTGCATGCTTGAATGAGGAACGTTGCCTCTTTCAATGGGCTGAGCACTCTTTGCCTGCTTCAGCCATTCTGAGCCTGCTCGCCTATCTATCTATCTATCTATCTATCTATCTATCTATCTATCTATCTATCTATCTATCTATCTATCTATCTATCTATCTATCTATCTATCTATCTATCTATCTATCTATCTATCTATCTATCTATCTATCTATCTATCTATCTATCTATCTATCTATCTATCTATCTATCTATCTATCTATCTATCTATCTATCTATCTATCTATCTATCTATCTATCTATCTATCTATCTATCTATCTATCCCTCTGTCCTCGGTCTGTCTGTGTCGGTGGCGGTGGCAAGACGACACTACCACTACCATAATTTTAGTAACGTCATTCCATGATCATCGAGCCATCGTCATCATACCCCTCATTCCATTGATGTTAATTCTTCGTCATTCTATCGTGATTGCGCCGCCGTTGTCATACCGTTGTCATACCGTTGTCAAAGAGTAACTATCATGCATCCATTGCTTTACTATCCTTGTCATACCGTCATGGTCGTGCGATGGTCGTGACTTCTGCTTCTTCGTCTGACTCTTGTCATGCCGCCGTCCTCAAACCATAGCCTTCATTGTAGTTTCTTGATACAGTTGTCTCGCCATTTTCTTCATACGCTCGTTGTCACCCAATTGCCATTCTATTGTCGTCTGTGCGTCGTCCCCATACAGTCGTCGTCATGCATTTGCTACAATACCATGATCGTCGTGCTTTCGTGGTCATTCCAGCGTCATAACAAAGACATCCGACTCTTGTCATGCCCTCATAATCATGTCGTAGTTTTACCACCGTCTTTACCTCGGTAACGTCACGCCATTGTCGTCATGTCGCATTGTCATACAACCTTCGTCTTTTCATCGATGTTATGTCTTCTTCGTCATTCTATGGTATTCATGAAGTCGACGTGAAATTATGATTATGCCGCCGTCGTCGTACCGTGGTCATATTGCGTCATCGTCTGACAGTCGGTGTCATGCTTCCGTTGTCATACCATCGTCGTCATATGCCATCGTGAATTGTGCTATCGTCGTCATTCCAGCTTCGTCATACTGTCACCTCACGCCATTTTCACCAAACTCGTCGTTTCCTAGTTCTCATTTCATCGTTGTCAAGCTATATCATCGTCATCATTTCAGATTGTCATCTCATTTTCATCATGCGTCGCCGTCATACAGCCCTTGTCGTTCTATCAAGGTGGAGGCCATTCCTTCTTCGTCATTGCATTGCAGTCTTTGCGTCAGCGCCGTATAGTCGCCGTCATACCACAGTGCTGATTGGTGAGCTTGGCAAGCAAAAAGATTAGCAAAGGGGGACAATACCAAAGAATGTGTCGGTAGGAGTTTACCTTGTTTTTATCTCGGCTTGGCCCTTGTGTCCCCGTCGCAAAATCTTTCAGTATGCCTTCAAACCAACTAGCCTAAGTTTTTGCCCTCTATACAAGTTTGACAATCGGCTTAAAATATGTGACATAACTTTAGAAATGTCTGGCCTCAACAGACGCAGTCTTATTTGGCTCACTGTACTCAGCCAAATTCTGTCTTTGCAGTTCACTACTCGAACAGTCAGGACGTCTGTCGAGTGAGTTCCTGATCACTTTGCAATGTGGTCAACCAAGTTTGGAACATGGATATGGAACCTCAAAAAGCTGCGACGTTTTTCTAAAGCATTTCTCTTGCATTTACCGCGAAATCGCCACGGATCTTTGTTTGTACAGTGGTGCTAGGCCAATCACCGGGAAACGACTAATGGAACAATAAATGGTACCGGCGCAAATTTAGTTGACAAGGAAATGTGGATTACAAAGCAAACTGGAGTTTAGAATATTATAGTTGAGGTTACGAAAGAGAAGTGGAGTGTGGCAGGCTATGTAATGCGTATAGCAATAACTCGTGACCAACTAAGGTTATGAACTATCTTGCAAAAGAAGAGAAGCGCAGTCGAGGACGGTAGAGGTCTCGGCGTTGGGATGAAATTAGAAAATAACGTGGAATAAGTTAGCGCAAGATGCAGTTGATAGAGGACGTTGGGAGAGGCTTTTGCGCTGCAGTAGAATTAGAATAGGCTGATAATGACGAAACTTATGCTCGCGCTCAGGCATTAGCGAGGAGTCGGCTAGCGACATCATTATCGGCAAAGATGAAATCCCGTGTTGGGATACACATCTATGGGGGCATGGAAAGGGGACCTAGGTATTCAGATACAACTGCCCTAACTTTAAAGACGTTTAGGTATTGTACCTGAAAACTTTCAGACTGCATAATAAGTGCCTTCTAACAATTTGGTAAACTTCGTAGAAAAATAATTAATTTTCAACATATTAAAACAAACCGTTTTTAATATTTCTTTTCTCTTTTTAAAAAAAGTTATGCAACTTTTAACGTAAACAGAGAGCTCCATATTTTCCTCCTAGCTCAATATGCGCTGGACATTGTTCTAGAGCAAAATAAAAATTATATATTTTACCATTGCATGGTCAAAGAAGCTTAAATTCCAGAGACAGGTATCTTAAGCCAATTTCCTAGCCAAAGCTGTTAATAAAAGGTGCTCGGTTGGAAACTCAATTTATTTTGTTCAGTAAGTGTCACAAGCCTTCAGGTACAATCCACCAAAATATACATATGGAAAGTAAAGCAATTGCAGAGAAAATGTTCTTTTTGTCAGCAAAAGTGGTCTTTTGAGAAAACGTTGCTTAATGTTTTCATTTGCGATATGGTGACTTAAAACCCTCCTGGCGCGTAGTCTTCGCAATCAATTCCTCAGCATTCCTTTTTAATACCCTTTCTTTTCCTCGCTATGATATGTAATAATTAACTGCACCAGGAACAGGGGAGTTTAAGCTTTTACTATAGATGCTCCAAGACACGGGGTTTTTGGGTCCATAACATTAACTCAAGTTATCGCTCGCGAATGATCGCGACTATCATGACACCTTTGGGACATACACTGAACTTCTGAAAACGTTAAAAGAATTATAGAAATCATATGTATGGATGATTATAGAAGCAAATATATTTATACATATTAAATCAAGAATAACAATGGAAACGCCACAGCGCATCGCCCAAGCTTGCATACCGAGCAGACAGATTCATGACAGAGGCCCGTGTTATGCGCCATTTTTAGATACCCTCCGGTCCGCATCTGGGAATTCCACTTGGCGCAATTTTTTGCCATGAATAGTGGCATATTTGGCATTAAAATAAAAAAATGCATTTTAGGTCGATTTTGGTATCCGTCCACGCTTAATATGCGAACATTTTTGCTACTTTCTTGAAACCCACTTGTCTTTGCAGGAGGTATGCGACGTCAAACATCAAGCGCTTTAATATGCCTGAAACGTGGCGTTCAGAAATTGTTAAGCATCTTATAAACTCTGTGTCGGTGATTGCTTTTAAGAACCGTGTTTACAACAATAGCCCTTTTGATACTGCACTGTTTGCATTTGGATTAGTTACATGTCTGTCACCATCCAGTCATTTTTGTTTGCTAGGATATCTTATTACCCAGTGTCTCTAAGAATTCAGCCCGAACTTCATTTTTTATGTAAGATCCTTCATCCTCTACAATCATTTTCATTCCTGTGTTTGTCATAAAATTATAAAAAAATAAAACGGAACGGGTCCTCAATGATAACGACGCTTTGTTAACTGTCTATTCCGTACAAATAAGCACAAAAAGGCCTTGTATTCAACACTTCTTTTGCGAAACGTTATCATATCGTAACGTAGGCGTCCAACAACACACATTTGTTCCTAAAGGCATCGCTGAACACGTTACGGGAAAATGAACACTTCGAACATTCATGGACACACGTCACCGTCGTCGAACCTGAACGTATTAAAGATTTCGGGATTAATTACGCATCCCTAAACCGACAGGAAGTAAACGCACACAACGTCGCGATACAAAAGACCAAACTACCTACTTACTCGCGACTTTGGCCATCCAGCTGTGAAAATGAGAAGAAAAAGAGAGAAAAATTAAAACCACAAATTTTCCATTGCGGCCAGTGCTCCCGGCTATATACGACCATAAATTTACAATTCCTTGTTTCTGAGCAGGCCTCCCAAATTAATCAAGGGGCTGGGGCCGCGCTGTTAATAATAATGTCCCCTGACATGATAAGCCTAGGTCACCTTCGTGTTGCTGTTGAAGGCTTCTATAAAATAACGTCGCTTCGAGTTTAATACAATTTTTATTCTGTTCGTCTTAATTAAAATGTTAGTAATTATGTCCCCCACCCCTTGTCTGTGTGTGTGTGTGTGTGTGTGTGTGTGTGTGTGTGTTTGTGTGTGTGTGTGCGTGTGTGTGTGTGTGTGTGTGTGTGTGTGTGTGTGTGTGTGTGTGTGTGTGTGTGTGTGTGTGTGTGTGTGTGTGTGTGTGTGTGTGTGTGTGTGTGTGTGTGTGTGTGTGTGTGTGTGTGTCAATAATGGTTCACATGCAATGTATGCAGAGTAAAGGTGTACTTGCCGGCCCTTCCGTGGCTCTTGTGCTTGAAACTACCGAGCGTGTCGTGCAGTAGCGCTACCGTACGTTCGTTGCACGTTCTTTTGGCAATATTTCTTTTCCGCAAGCCAGAGCAGCCATTCTGTGTCGCCTGTGGTTCAGTGTGGCATTCACAAATGATTGTTCCTCCTGCATTATAATTGTCAAGGCCCTGCGTGGCAAAACTGTGGCCCACCCGGAGACTGTCAGGCATACCAGTCGTGATTGTACTCGATGAAGTAAGCATAAAAAAAGAAGCAACTCTAGAGCAAGATAGGCCGTCAATATAGTAACACCTTGTTATAGGAAAGCGCGTTGCCAGCACACCTAACGCGTTACAGCCGCGCTTACTTAAAAAGTTTCAAACACAACAACCCATTACCTTGAAGTTCTTACAGTAGTAAAAAATTACCTCAATTGGTCGCTTAAGTAATGCAGCTTCTTATGTGATTTACCTCAACCTAGTTATTCCTTGTAATACGTATATGTCATTACTTTCAATTGAAAAAGCATTGAAGGCTTCTCTGCCTCAAAACGAAGCGGCAGGCTCGGTTCCTTAGAAATAGCAGCTTGCCTCCATGCACCGGTCGTCCCATCAGCTTGGCCAACGGAAGCAAGAACAAGTAGATGTCAGTGCGCTGCGCGCCACCTGCAAAACATTCCACGATCATGGGAAATTGCGTAGGCGTCGGCTTACGGTACCATGCACTATATTTCGCTAAGTATGTGTTCCGGCCTTAGATGCAAGGCCGCGCACGGGGCAGATGTATACACCTTAAATGAGGTACCAAGGTTATTCTCCTCCAGCAAAAAAAAAAAAACATATATTGTATTCTGTTCACGTCGTTCTGTCTCCGAACCGCTCGAAACATTATTATGGGCTTGACTATCACCCGGTTATATGACGCGAGAGCACGGGAGAACGCGGTCTGCTTTCTCTATTCTTTCTTTCCTTTTTTGCCCAAGTTCTGATCAATGACCGAGGGGGGTGATGGCTGAGCCACACCGGCTAACCCCGCCGGGCACTAAGATGAGCGTGGGCGTAAATGCGTGCATATGGGGCAGTGACTGCGCGCTACTGCGAAGCTGCATCAATTATTCAAGAAAACAACGTCGTAACAATTACAATGGGAGTCGAGTGGCGAAGGGGGAAAAATTGGGTAGGGGGGTTGACGTAGAATGGCCTCCCCATACATTTACTCTTCCCCCTATGCTTCTTTGCTTCTCACTCGCCACCTAAAGCTCTTAGCCAGTGCGCGGCTACATAGTAAACGGCGTCGGTGTTCTTTTCTTTCAATCCACGATGCTGCCACGTCACGTTCAGCCAGAGACAATTTCCGCGGTACTCGCTTCGTGCGCTCAAAGAGAGCGAGAAATGTAGGCGGGATGTGAGGGTTAGAAGAGCAGCTGATGCGAACTGAAAGCAAGGAGGAAGCAGTAAAAGAAAAAAAAAAGAAGAAACGAATGACCTGGGAGGAGCTTGAAGCTGCACTCGACAATAAGGCTTCGGCGACGAATTGCTAATTGCTGCGGAAGGAAACTCGTCTGGGATGGAGAGTGGCGTGTCGTCGTGTGGGAGAGGATAGAAAGTTCGAGCGCCAGGGCTGATAAAAAAAAAAGCAATGTGGGAAGACCAAGTTCTGACGCTGTCTGGCTCCCTGGCTGCCTGGCGCCCGCGAGGTCTCTGCTGCGCCAGGTTTGCCGGCTTCTATGGGAGTCGGTGCGCCCGAATGAATGCGTATGCTGCGCGAGGGTGCGAGAGCGGTGGGGCGTGAGTGGCCCGTAAAGCAAAGTGTGAGCGGCAAACACGTATACGCTCGGATGGAAGAACAGCAAAGTTTAATTACTCGACGTGTTACATGGGCCTTTCTAGTCGTGCGAGTTGTGGCCTCAACACAGATAATATCAGCCTTCGTGGCTGGAATTGTGCAATTCACTTTGGGGAAATAGGTATGTTGTGCATTGTTGCCCTCTGAGAGCCAGCGCCTACTGGAGCACATGCAGTAGTCTGAGGATTTTTTTCATCCCCGTCCAAGGCCACGCATACACCCCTGACCAAAAATGAGATAATTACGGCAGATGCCACGAGACCAATTCGAAAAGAGCTTTACCGTGTGGGTTCAAAGAAGCGTGAAGTAATACAAAAGAAGGTGTAGAAAATTCTCGAGGATGATGCGATACAGCCTTCGAAGAGACCTTGAGCGTACCCCATGTTGTTGCTCAAGAAAAAGGAAAGATCGCGGCTTGCGCTTCTGTATTGGCAACCGGAAAGTAAATAAAGTAACCAAGCATGACGTCTACCCGTTAGCACGCCTAGACGATTCAGTACACAGGTTGCGCCTCGCAACTTATTTGTTCTGCATGGCTCTATGCAGCCGGTATTCACAGATAGAGGTCGATGAGAGATCGTGAAAAAATCGACTTAGTGGTGCCTGGCGGTCATTTCGAATTGAAGGTGCTCTTTTTCGGTTCGTGCTCAGTGCCAGCCACTTTTCTGCATCTAATGGACACCGTACTTTCGGGACTAAAATGGCGAACTTGCTTGGTGTACCTAGACAACGTGATCGTGTTTTCAGCGACATTAGAAGAGAACCTGAACTAGCTATTCGCAGTTCTTCAATCTACAAGCTCGGCTGGCCTCACGTTAAAGGCGGAAAGATTTCATCCTGACTTTAGCGAACCCCAATTTCTAGGCCATGTCATCAGACACGAAAGTGTTCGACGTGATCCAGACAAAATAGGCACCGTCACTAAGCTCCCTTCACCATCTGACAAGAAGACAATGAGATGCTTCCTGGATTTTTTTTTCCAATTGCCGACGGCTTATTGTGGATTTTTTTATGCATTACCTCACCGTGGACGTGACTAATACGAGATGATGTTCCTTATTTGTGAGGTGGAAGAGAGCAAGTGGCATTTAGTGAGTTACACCAACGTTCACAAACGCCCCCAGGTCTTGCACACTCTGACCAGAACGCCACGACAGCACTTAACACAGACGCGAGCAACGTACGCCTGGGTGCAGTGCTGGTGCAGTGTGGCAAGACGGCTGCGAGAAAGTGATAGCCTACACCAACAGAACTCTTTTGCGCAGTGAGGGAAACTACTCCACTGCGGAGAAGGAATGCAGAGTCATTATGTGAGCTGTTATCAAATTTCGCCCTTATCTGCATTCCCTTTCATTCACCATTGTCAGCGACCACACTTCTCCCTGTTGACTTAACCAGCTTAAAAGACCCACCTGGTGGATCGGCGTGCTGGAGCCCGAGGCTCCAGGAGTTCGACTTCCACGTGACCGCCATGTACAAGACGGGTAAAAAAATACACTGATGCCGACTCGGTCACCAATCGAGCCCTTTGTCACCATGGATAAAGACACGGAGGCTGCATTCTTGGGAGTCGGCGATATATTTACCATTTCAAGGTAGCAGCAGGACGACCTACAACTCATTCTACTCCTTGATTTCCTTGAAGTCCAAGGTAAAGACGTGCTGCGACGGTTCGCAAAAAGACTGGAGTCATCTTGTTTCTTGTTTTGAGGGGCATTGTTGTCTGTAAGAAGAACTTTCCTTCCATGCGGGCAGCACCTACTTACTGGTCGTGCCTGCTTCAGTTCACAACCAAATTTCCCCAGCATGTCAAGATCAGGCAACCTCAGGTAATCTAGACTGCCCAGGAACATTGTTTCTACTGTGGCGAAAGTATTATTGGCCGAAACACCCAGCTGTTATTAACATCACATATGCACTTGTCTTGACTGTCAAGACGCAAAGCGCCACATGGCAACATCCTGTTGAGCTGCCGGAAGCGCCATTCACCGAAATTGGCGTAGATTTTCTTGGACCATTTTAGACTTCTACCACAGGGATCTGCTGGATTATTTCTCTAGAAATTACCTCAATCGGTTTGCAGAGACTAAAGCTACTCAGCGGGGCATATCACATGAAGCAGCTTGGTCTTTCGTTGGAACCGTCGTCCTTAAACGAGATGCTCCAGCGGTAGTAATTACTGACAGGAGAAACGTGTTCATGTCTGACCTTCTAAACGCAGTTTGCCGTAAGGGGCGAAGCTTCTCAGGATCCTTTTAATAAAGTTATTCGTATCCGTATTCTTGGACGCCTACTTGGAGCATTGGGTCTCTGCCACTTGGTCTGCGCTGCTCTTCAATAAACCCTTTTGATGACAACTTGGGTCACTGAGTATGTGCCAGTAGGTGCGTGGTGCTCTTCAATGAAAGTGTCGACGCCAACATGGGCAGTGAGGTAGCTCTACAACGATAAAAATTAACCCTTAAATTTCTCTGATGCTGAGCCGAATCAAACCCTCGCCACAAGGGTTCCTTAAGGACAGCGACCCGACGCTTTTAAATCGAAATTCACGCGATGGAATAAACACCATGGATGAGCATGGCGTTGCGGAGGCATGGTGAATTGTGCGGCCAGCGACTTATCATGTGGATAGAATAGCAGGTTGGGCTAGTTGGTTTTCCATCTTGGTGTCCACAGCGCAAACTGCAGAAGGTACACGAGACGAGAAGTCGCCTTCTCGTCCCCTGTCCCGTCTACGTTTTGCGCTGTTAACACTACGCTATTACCTTGGCTATTGCGTGCGGCGTGGCTGGGTAGCACTGATCCACCTAATGTTCTTCCGCAGATTTAGGTCCGCCGTGTGAATATAGCGCGCTGCGCCACAGTTGCAGTGGATATGTGCTACTGTTCATTGTACTTCACGCACACGCTTTAACGAGCTGCGCCATGAATGCATTCGACATGTGCCGTTCCTCAAGGAGACTCTCGCCAACTTGGGTCACTAAGTGTATGCCTGACTGTTGGCCTGACAGTGCAGAAGTGGGCTTCAAAATCGAGCCTCCAGAGCTCATTTCAATAGAAGTTTTCAGACACATACTGGGTGTGCGGCAAGCGAGGAATCAATTCTGAGCATTCTCAGGCACCAGCGCTCTCCACTTCTCGTCTCGCCGCTTCATTAGCAGTCTTGGAGGCCTTGGTACCGGGTTCCTTATGGATGTCGGAAGAAGCCGACGTGGACCTCGAACCAGAGGCCTGTGACTTATGCGGTGGCTGCTCTAGGGCGAGACTTTACCGGTGATCTCGTCCACGCCATCGCCAAGCTGACACAACAGCTCGAGGTTATGACGAACGCCTTCGCATCCATCAGCGGTTGCGCCGTTGCACCTCACACTGAGACAGCACTTCGGCCCCTCCGTCTTGCACCCGTCCTGGCTGCATACGCCGTCCACGCTTCCCTTGAGAGGGATGCGTGTTTGCACTGCGTGTGTTTTCATTGACGCCTTCCTTCCCCACATTCAGCTTTTCTTGCTGTCTTCGTGTACCCATGCAAGTGTTTTCCAATGGGACTTCCTGTCCTTAGCGTCAGCTTTAATATCTTGCTGTCAGCGAATTATTCATATGACGGACACTGAAGTTCTCAGCCTGCGTTTTGTCACATCTACCGACTATTCCATTCTCCTGGGCAATGAGCATAATCTAACTCTGACGTCCGAAGCCATTGTTAATGGTGATACGTTCCTCGCACCAAGTGGTCGCTGCATATCCGGCGGGCTTAGCATTTCTCCTAGTGTGGTGCGGTTTCACGCCTCTGGAGTGTTTATCGCTGTACTTGAACCTATTTTACGAACTTCGTACTTTAGTACAGACAATTTGAGAGTGCCAAGTATGAATAAAAAGACAGTGCATAAAAAGAAATTTAATTACATGATTCTAGATGGGAAGAAAAAGTCAATAATGACTGTGCTGTCATTCTGTTACTGCTAAGCTGATTCCAGTCTACTATTGTACCTGGAAAAAAATGACTATTTGAATGTTTTGTTGCGTGTGCGAAAGGAAAGTTAGGCTTCTGTCTCGTGATGCGTACCGTAGAAAATGAAAATATTTTAGTTGCACCGAGCTTAAAATGTCCATTGATCAATTTATATGTGAACTTCTCTCTGGAAAAGCGATTTCTTTTTTTCTAAAAACTGAAGATTGGGCTTTTTTTTAACCGATCCCTCACTGATGCCCTGGTGACATTATTAAGCCCATAATGTTACCTTTGGTGAAAAGGTCCCAAATTATTAAGGCGTAGCCCAATATAGTCCGTATAAAAATTACGTTACACAAATATAGGATAGGAGGAACCGATAACTTTAGAGCTCGTCTGAGAAAAAACTAAGAAAGCTTGCGGTTCGCATTTGCCACAACATAATTTGTATTTTATATAATTTTTCCACCTAAAGTCTCCCGAGGCCCAAAGGCTTTATATATAATTAGTTACTTCGGATAGCATAACATTTTGGAGGTCGTATTGAAAGTGCAGTGGTTTTATCCGCCAAGTTATTTTCATAAATACTGTTTTGTCGTAAATGACCATCCTTTGCCACTTTTCACACGACAAAGAATCTTTCTGCAAGCTTGATTTAACCGCAACTGGTCGCACTTGCGATCAGTTTCCGAATATAAAACAAAATCATCTACATATAATTTAATTTTACCTGGAATGTTTTCCGCAATATCACTGATATATATGTAAATAAGGAAGAAAAGAGGCCCAAGAACTGAACCTTGGGGAACACCCAAAAGGGCTTTCACTGGCCTGGAACAGTGACCTTGGAAATGTACAAACTGATGTCTTTGCGTCGGGTATGCTGAAATCCATTTTATTAAATGATAATTTTTAAATACTATGTCTAATTTAAAAATTCATTTGTTGTGTGAGTTTTTATCAAATACATTTCTGAAATCCATAAAAATTATACTAACCTGTTTGCCATCATTGATTGCGTTGGCCAAATCATGCGCTGTTTCAGCGAGCTGCATGCTGGAGGCTTTTCTTAAACCCATGGTGGCATTTATTGAGAAAACGATTGCTGTCCATAAATTGTAGCATATGATTGTGAATTATCGGCCCCAAAATTTTGCAGATTGTTGAAGTCAAAGAAATATGTAGAGAATTTGTAACGCTATCTTTTTCCCGTTTTATGAATTGTTCTGATTTTGGTTGTTAACGATTCTTTTGCGAGTTCGCCTTTATAAATTGACCGAGTAAACTAAATGTAAAGATACTTCGATACCTACTCAGGTTATCTTTTCAGAAATGTATCGGGAAGGCTGTCTGGGCCAGGTGTTTACACACGTAACAAACTTACACATGTAAGGTTTATGTTTGTTACATACTACGCTTCCATTTGAACTTGTCTATTCATTCAGGGGTATCTATCCTAAATAAATCATTTGGAAGCACCATCACTGCATCGTAAATGAGTTTTCCTTTTTGTTTGTATCTCCTTTGCGACAAATATTATTTCCAGCAAATGCCAACTATAGGCCAATAAATACTTTCCTGATAGATAGATTAGTCGTGCGTAGACAGTATTTTTCTTACCTTTTGCCCAATATAGTAATATTTTCTCACTTTTACAAGGGAAACCAATATCGAATCATGTTTTAGCACGCACAAACTGCTCAGGCTGAAACTATGCTCTCGACTAAACATACCGGACTTAATGTCGTCGACGAGATTTTGATTGCAGTGACGTCTGTTGTTGCGAAAGTTGAATGTCGGCCGAAAGCAGAGCACTTCGTTGTTCTAAGTGCGGGCTTCTCGGTGAGAAGCCCGTCAAACACATTTGATGGACGAGCGGGAATGGGAGAAAGAAAAGCACGCACCCAGAACTTCGGGCGCCAACGTATGTGTGGGGTTGTGAACGAGTCAGGAAGAAGGAGTATGAGAAAAGGGGGCCAATGCTTGGCTCACAGTGCGCCAATGCGGAAGCAACACGGGCAGCTTCGAGACACGAGGGGGCAACAAATAGAGCGTGGTACAAGGGACGAGTCTTTGGGATGAAGACCGATGGAGCCAGACAGAGAAGGCTTCAGGGTCAACGCGATAGCGACCGACTGAGCAGTAAGCACGCAGACGGCGCAACGTCGCAAAGGAAAAAGAAAAGAGGTGGCCGGCTCATGAAGCAAGCGGATAGGTGATAACGAAAAACCGATAAGCGAAATCAGAAAGGCATGAAGGCATCCGTGCCGCACATAAAACCACATGCCGCAGACACCATACAGACGTCATACGGCACCGGAAACACAGATTGAAGACGCCAGCATGCGGGACAGATACCGAGACCAGGGCGCTTGCTCGCACCCGTCTGATTTCTGGCTTATTGAGAGATGCTTCCTCACGCATAAGCGGGTTCTCAATCCACTGGCAGGCGAACGCAGTGGGGCGCGACAAGACGAGACATTTCCCTGAGCCGCTGAATGGTACAATGGCGATGCTGCAACAGTACGTCCTGAAGCCCGCTCTTCCTTCCACGACCGTAACTTGTTTTTTTCCCTCTTAGTGTATGAAGTTTTCTTGCTCCTGCGAGTTATTTATCTTCATTTTTGACTTCATGAGGACCCTTGCAAGGGAACAAGAAATGAAAAGATAAATATGACAGTCGCGAGAAACGGGATCTTTAAAAGACGTGGAGTAAAGTAAGCTTCGGTGAAAGCACATTCCTTTGACGTATTTGTTATTTCCCCTGGTTTTGCACGGTGAAAGTAAGCTCCATCGATCGAAGGCCACTGCTGCGTTCTCTTAATGACTTAGAGGCTTTGCTTTAGCGCGCAGCAAATTACTGGATGCTCTGATACTTGATGAGCAGCAAAGTTTTTCCCCGGTTTTAGGCTGTCACGATATGCATGGATGCCACTCCTGCGATGCTTAGTTTTAAATGTGTGTGTGTGTGTGTGTGTGTGTGTGTGTGTGTGTGTGTGTTTGTGTGTGTGCGTGCTTGTGCGTGTGCGTGCGTGTGTGTGTGTGTTTGTTTGTGTGCGTGCGTGCGTGTGCGTGCGTGTGCGTGCGCGCGCGCGCGTGTGTTTGTGTGTTTGTGTGTGTGTGTGTGTGTGTGTGTGTGTGTGTGTGTGTGTGTGTGTGTGTGTCACGGGCACTCGTTTTCTCATATGTAGGCTTTAATAAGCAGGGAGATGCTTTTCATCCTAGTTAAAAAGTAAGAAAAAAACATGGTTAATTTACATTGACGGAGTGAGGGAAGAAAATTTGAGAGTAGTTATATTTTTGCTGGGCAAATAAAATGATTAATCTGGGGTGACCGTTACACTAGACCAAACGCAGGAAAGTTTTTTATCGCAGGCGTACTGTAACCTGACTCGAATACTAACAACTAATATCCGTGTAGCTATAAGCATTTGGGAGAGGCTCGTGATTAGCCTTGAGAAGACAGGGCCCTATGATAGTGTTGCTGGTGGCTCACGCAGCTTTCATATTTCAAATCTGATTACTTGATTCCTTTCAAGATTGCTAAACACTCCTTCGGAAACCGACCAGGTGAACTTTTACCGGAAACGAAGTCTTTCTTTAAGTTTGACGCAACATTCTTAAAACCGTAGAACGAGCCCAAATTTGTCAACTTCACGAAAAATGGGTAGAGTTGTCCAGTTTGGTGGCAACTGTATCAGATGATTCTAAGAGTTCGCAGCCGTGACCACCAGTTACTTTGTTTTCTTCTTTTTTTTCGCTCTACTATCTGTGATACTCATATACGTAACAAGTCAAACAGCTGATCTGAAGAACGCAGGAGCAAACTGTGAGTGCGGGGCACATTCTGAACTACAGGCAAGGACTGCGACGTCATATGGAAACCGTAGCATGAGAGGATTACATATAATAATTTTCAGCGCCGCACCGAAACGCGATACTTCCGGGCCTCGACACTTGATTAAATCGAACTGAAATTTTGCGGACGTGTGGTGTCGGGACAAAAATTTTAAACGGAGCGCTATTATTTGAGAGAGGAGCGGAAATCTATCGGCACCCAGCAGCGGATGCTGACCAAACAGACAGCACTGCGCGAAACGCAGCGCCTACGTAGACGTTCGTGAACCTTTTGTACTTTCCTTCAAACTTCCGGATGAAGAAAGGAGGTTAAGAGAATATATTGCTGTCGAAGCAGAGAAAAGCAGTAGTTAAGAGTAACTGTAGAAGCCAGTCTTATGGTTGTAAAGGAATGCTCTCGAGTTCCAGGGCTCGCGTGGAGGTGAACACTCCGCAGCAGGCATAGTAGGGAGCAAGTGATAAATACCCGAATCGCGACTCTTGCAAAGTGAGCGAAAGCGACAAAAATAAACAAAAACAAAAGCCAAGTAAAGGCTTGAGCGTCGATCAAGCTGTTGTCGAAAGCGCACTCTCGTCCGCCTTCTGTCACTCTTTTTTGTTGGTTTTGCTGGGGTTGCCGCCATTTCTTAATTTCAACTCGCCCGTCGCGTAGCGCGGCGCATTCCGAACAGACTGGGGGCGATTCGTTTCCGGCATCCAGCGAGTGCGCCGTTGTTCTCGTTGGGACAAAGAAAACAGCACGCACGCCCGCCAAGCGCCAATCAAGCCAAGGAATGCGTCCAATTTCACTGGTATGCCCGTTCTGGCGCCGCCCCTCCTTTCCCCTACCAACGAGCCCGTACACGCAATAGCCGGCAGTAGAGGCCGGCGAGGATCGTGTCCCTGCTGGAGTCACTCTGCGGCATTGATCAGCCGCGTGTTTCAGGGCTCCTAGCGATAGGCGCTAGCGGCCCACGGTGCGGGATGGCAGCGTACGATGCCGTACAAACATATAAGTGATTCCAAAGTAGTATTTGGGACAAGCAATAGGTCTAAGTACAGACCAAAAGTATGCTCACATCAGTTCAGGTATATAAAGGAGGTGATGTAAAAAATAGTAATAAATAAAAATGACATAAATAAATGCGCAGTGTACAGAGCACAAGGGAGCGCAATCATACGGTGCAAATATGCAAGATTACGTAAACAATGGCATTACCAAAAATATTTAATAGCAGGTCACAACAAACAAACAGAAAACTGATAAAAAGGCAACTATTTACCAATGTGTAACAGGTGAAATTTTGTATGGTTATGTTTAGTGGCAATGTCAGAAGACAAGTGGTTCCATATAATGATGGTGCGGTGCACAAAACATCGTGGATATTCCAATGTGTGGCATGGTATGGGCTTGGTTTTGAAATGGTGATCCCGACGTGGAATGACTACAAACGGCGACTGAAAGAAATTGTCATGAAGAGAAGTATCACGATAAAGCTTGTGAAGCAGGCAAAGACGAGCTGGCATTGTCCGTTTTTATTCAACTGTGTCAAGGCAGCCTTACCACGCGCGCGTGCGCGCATGCACGCTCGCACGCACGCACGCACGCACACACACACACACACACACACACACACACACACACACACACACACACACACACACACACACACACACACACACACACACACACACACACACACACACACACACACACACACACACACACACACACACATGCACAAAACCGTCTGGCATGCAGCATTCTTTGTACGCAGATGGCAATTTCATATGGGCCTCAGGATCTCAATTACAAGACATTCAAACAACGCCGCAGGAGGGTGTAGATGTCATTGACACCTTTCTAAAAGAAAGACGCATGAGTCTCTCATATGCAAAGACAGACGTACTCCCTTTCACTAGGACAACTGAATAATTTCAAAGTTATACTTCAAGCGCGAACTTTGCTGTTCGTGAAAGACCATACATTTCGTGACGTTGTTCCTGACCGCCAGGTGACATAGGCGTCACACATCCGCGCACTGGAAAATCAGAGCAATATTGTAATAAACGTACTTCGCTGACTTGCTGGCACAACATGGGGAGGATTAGTATCTTCACTATGTAGAATTCATAACGGTCTCTTAAAGAAAAATGCTGATTCGGCAACTATTTTCCATGGTTTGCCGCAAGCTGCTCAACAACGTCTTCAACGTCTACTGTCAAGGGGCTGCGAGTGGGTCCTGGCATTCCACAGGTTACCTCGCGTTCTCTAGTAATTGCTTAAGCTCGTCTACCACTATTTTTAGCCATACGAACAGTTGAAACACGCTGAGATTTCTATGGCATCTTAACAAGGAACATTAATTAAATTTCGCTCTTAGCGAACGAAACAAAAGTAACATTACCGATGTTGTTCAAGAGCATAAAGCATTATCAAGATTTTAATGATGCAAAGCGGATGTTGATTAGCCTCCTTGAATGCTAACAAGTCCTAACATATAATTATTGGTGAAGGGAATTATACATAAAGAAACTTGTTCAGGGTATCTGCACCAGCAACTGACACAATTCCAAATTTACTCATTATATCTGCAGTGCATCCACGTGCATATACAGATAGTTCATGTCATAAAGACTTCTCGGCTTGAGCATTTGTGAGTTCACACTTCGCGCTAAAACAAACATTTAAATTATCCCGAGAGATACCTTCTACCGCTGCAGAACTGTTTGCAATCCTGTGTGATCGCGTTTCATAACATCAATAAAAAATGCGCAAAAATGGGTTATATTGAGTGAATCGCAAGCCACTCTCGCATTACTACAAATCATAAGAAAAATTCTCTGAACGTTTTGCTACTGTATGAGAGGCTAAAAAAACACAAAAGCAAGCACAATATTCCTAGTAACACTGCTGCGGACGCAGTTGCAAATTTGGCAAACAATCCAGCAGAGACAATTAATCTTCCTAATTTTTGCAGTGAAATCCGCCTGCTCCTAGGACAGATATCCTGTCGTCTCAGCAAAACTACATAGTTCAATTAGCAAGCTAAGAACTCAGGGTTATACTTTATTGAACCATGTATAAAACTATCGATTCCGTCAAATGTGAAAGAAAACAGAAAATTCGAAACATTACTACCCCGCCTGCGGTTTGGTACTGCATTTCAGCGGCACTACCGGCACGAAGCTACCCGCACTACACACAGTCTGCAAACATGGCAGATCGCTTTAAGATGAGTCCCGCGCGGGCGCGCACTTTAACCACGTCGCAGACCGCTTTCACGGCACACGAGCGCCAAAGGCATCTTCTACGGCGTCCGCGATACGCGTGCCCAACGTCCTAGTAGACGCCGCGGTTGTATCCACTCTGTACGGAGCGGCGGGTTAGGGGGACCTGAGAAGAACGCCCCTCTTCTCTCGCCTCACCCGCCTGCCTCGCGTGCCACATCAGAGGGCATGCATCTGGGCCGCTTTCCTCGCTCGCGCACGCGAGATTGAACCGCGTTCGCCGGCTCACCCTCACAAGCTTTCACTCATGCGGAACCTCAGTGCGCGGGCGGCGGCGACGCCGACGGCAGAAATTCGCCTGGAGTGTCCATATAACTGCTATCGCAATAAAAAAGAAGTCTGACGTGCCTCCGGTTGAAAAACTAGCGCTGCTTTTAGAGAAACATTGTTCGATTGGCTGCTAGCTGTGTCAGACCACTTTTTCACTGGCATTAACTTGAAAAAGGTATAACCCACACACGAAAAGTTGCGTGATATACAGTTGTATGTCGGAGTCGGAATTTGTACATTCACTGAGCTTGTATTTTAAGCGAAGAGCAAGCTAAACGTTCTCTGCAGTGTTGTCCCAAAACACAAGCAATCACACCGCACCTCGACAGCTACATATATGTTTCACCAAGCGCACGCACAGATACGGGACACACGTCAACTACATGGTGTATAACATTCTGACCTGCAGGGTGTGTGCACATAGGGCAGATGGGAACTTGCCTGAACAAACGTCTCAGCGAACATCTCGATGTTAAATCAAGCAACCACTCGCATATGGACGCTCATTGTAAGAACTGCACATGCCCCGCCCAGTTCGATTGAACGTGAGTACTGTTCGGTCACATAGATGCGATAGCAAGGGAATTAGTGGAGGCACTGTATATTAAAACAGTGGAAGCGTGCGCTTGAGCAAGCCATTGGTGACCCCTCTGGACAATAAACTTGCTATGTTAGACATCTGATTGTTACGTTATGTGGATGCCGGTGGGTTTTCTTAGTGATGCGATGGCAAGTCATTAGGGCAAGCATGCGCGAGAAGAAGCTTGGTATCCCTGTAAAACCCTCGTTTTCAGCAGAAAAAAAAATACCCCCGTTCATATATCAACGCATGATCCTGTAATTTTGTGTCTGCCCTTCGCCTTCGTTGTTTGAGCTGTAGTAATTATGAAGGTGTCGTTTACGGCGAACTAGCGCTAGAGCGGTAAACGATGGTTTGGTGTTGCAGGAAAGATATTATTAACCGATCGCAAAGATTTTTAAATCACTAATGAGATAGGAAAAGCTGACATACCCTGGGAGGCAGAAGGCTGTCGAAGGCACCTTGCGATCAAAAGAGATGAGTGAAGCATGTAACTTTTCACCTATAATTTGACCGAGTGTCTTTCGGATCGTGTATATGATGCACTCTTATCATATTTAAAACTGAATTGTTTACAATGTAGTGAAACATTAGAGTGAAGGAAATCATATTTACGGGAATTGAAAAGTCGTTCTAAATTTATGGCAGAAATTAAATTTGTCAGATTAGGCCGGTATTACGAGAAGGAATAGGATGGTCGGTTGGGTTTAGCTCAAAAGATTATGGTACCTTTTTGCAGACAAATAGGAAAGTGTATTAGCTTAACAGGAATTAAAATAAATCTTACAAATAAATGATACCGTTTGCTAACCAAATATTTTTTTAACATAAGCAGAGCCAAACTGTCCAGCCCCTAAAGCAGAACGGCTGTTAATCAAGGTTGCACGATTTCTCCAATGGTGAAAGGTACCTTGGCAGACGGATTGTGGTAAGCCATTAATCGCCGAGGCCGATTATAGATACTAAGCCTCGCCAGTCTTTTTACAGAGATGTGTGCGGTTAACGAATAAGCGGAGTATGAAAGACTAGCGAAACTACCTTCCGGAAGTGGAACGACGAAATTTGTTGCGTGGAGGAATGTTTTCGATGAAGTGGAAGCTTGGGCAGGTTGGTGATTTAATATCGACATGTCTGCACAGCGCATGCTTTCCAAATGAGACGTCTAAGGGAAAGCCGAATATATTTCGCTGTCTTAAGGATGTGTGAAACCCTTTGCAGGCAGGTGTTTTAGTAAGATCACTGTGCACTTATAAGTGGCGGAAGCGACGTAAAATTAAGGTTTCTCAAAGTCCACGTATTGGAGTGGTTCTTTGAAAATGCTTGCGCATATTGCCCGATGTCTTAACGTTTGAATCGTCTAATCTGGCATCCACCAGGAATCGCCGCCCTCTGGCTACGGAGCCACTGATCACAAATGAGCTTTACGCAAGTGTTTGAAATTATTATAAAATTTATGAATCAAAAACTCTGCAACGTCTTTAGAATGAAGGGGAGTTCATTTAACCAAGTGGAATCAATCAGAATTCTAGAGCGATTCGGAGTTTCGTTCAGTTCCAAAATTTGTAAAGGATTTCATTGAGGCTTTGGTTATACAGAAAAGAAAGAATTGAATATTTTCATGCTCAGACTTTCGGAATGGCTAATGAACAAGATGTAGCCGCGCGAGGCGAGAGCAAGAGATGCTGACGTGCCAGCCAGCGTACTTTGAGCAACATGCGTTCGATTCAAATTTAGGTTGGGATCGATCGTTATCGAGTACTTCGAGACAATTGGCGGACGTCAATTGTGATGACTATGTGTATCTCGCACCTGCGGTCAACCGATCCGCGAGGTACATTACGTAGTAACGTAAAATTTAATTTTGTCGAGCAATGAGTAAAGTGGAGCATAAGGCGGAGCATAAAAAACCACGAGTCACGCATTTCGCCATTACTACCAATTCTGACATATAAAGTATGAATATGTCATATTCATTACCAATTTCGAAATAGGTCAAGCCAGTTGGCACCGACAGTGCGTGCAGTTCATTCAGCAAGTGAGATGACGGAGGCGAGCAACATGCTTGTTGCACGGGCGGCACATCGCTTGCTGCGATGAATAGACGCAAAAGACGTTCTCTACTGTCGTCAGGAAAGCGGCGTGTATGGTAACAGAATATTAGCGCAAACGCCCTGGGCTAAAGCTGTGGTCTAACTGGTTCGATAACATTCCTCCAGAAAAGTTCGGGTTCGGGTTAGGTTCCAAAACAGCGGAAAACATGTTCGTTCGGTGCGGTTCTGGTCCGAATGAAAACAACGGTCTAGCTCTGGTTTTTGGTTCAATACCGCTTTGGTTCAACATTATGATTTCAACGCGTGGACGCTTGGAAATTATCTCTACTGCAGCACGTTTTAGAAGACTGGTTTCCTTTGACTCTTCTCGCCCCTTTATGCAACTATTTCGTTTCCCTTGTTGCCTCAGAGAGCCGCAGCAGCGAACAGAGTAGCGTGGAAGAGCCTCTGTGAATTCATATAGGCGGCACTTCGCCGAGGCCGAAATTTAAGTAACCCTAAGAAGAAAACTTCCGTGACTTACGCTTTCTCGATAAAACATCGTGCGTCCTTTCTCGCCACATCGCGCCTGTGGAACGTGCCGCAAGAACAAAAATCGGAAGAAGAAATACGTTCCAGAAGCAAGGTGTGCATTGAAAGCGAGTAGGTACGCCCATTAGTCTTACACGAAACAGTGGAAGCACACCGCGCGAAAAATAACCGCACTGCTCGGTTCGCCGCTGTTTATGCGCCGAAAGCGATGGATGTTAGAGCAGCGCGAGAAGAGGCCTATACCGAGCCTCATAACTCAGCCCTTGGCGAAAAACGAGCGGAGTAAACGCGACCAGCCGCGGAGAGAGGCGGATAAAGGCTGCCCGGAGGCGCACAACGGTATAGCGTGCGAGATGCGGGTCAGGCCAAACACGAAAGCTAGGCTGACTGCGAGACACGCGCGTGCCAGGAGAGTTTACAAGACAAAACTTGCAAGTTTAAAGAATTTGGGAACGGGAAACATGGGAGCGACCTACGGGGCAGGTTTTATTTCGCGTGGCACCGTTTCTTTCTTCTTCTCCGAGCTGCTTATATAAGGCTGGAGTGGGGCCCACAAATGAAGCGCACGGAAACCGATTCTTTACAGATTTCACACGCACGTCTTGAAGCGCGCACGTTCGCCGGTTCAAATCTGGCGCCAGATTGATAGCTTGCTGCGACTTGCAGCCCACAATGGGGGCGCGCAATCTAATATATGCATAAAGAACTTGTAAAAAGAAAGAAAATGTTTGTTGTTCAAAAAGCATAGCTGTGCATTAAAGTTGTTTTAAAGTGAAATTATCTAAGCATGAGAAATGGTTAGACAACTTTATATCTATGCTGCCGCCTCGCCAAGTACTAGTCGCAGCGTTCGCAGGCACGAAACGCTCGAGCCGCTCGAGGTCCAGCCAAATATTTTGCCTCCTTAGCCATTAATACTTGTACTACATGACTAGAAAGCTAGGCGAGGAGGAGGGGTTTGGAGTTGTGCCATCCAAAGGATTCTATGGCATCCTTTGGATATAGACTCAATAACTCATCGATTAGCAGGTTCCGAGATGTCTCACTGGATCGCCGCGTCATGCACAAAAGACAGGCGAAGGAAAAAAAGAAGAAGACAGAAACAAGGATAACGGAGGTGTAAGCAGGACAAAACAGGCTTTATGGAAGGTGTGAGGCAAGGAAATGCGATGGTAGCCTGCATGAGGCGTCTGGTTTTTGCGTGCTGCATGCGAAAAACCGATCGGTGGCCTTCGCGACGAAGCAGTATACAGCACGAGTGCATATATACCAGACATTTCTAATACAACAGGCTGTGTGCTTGCAGGATGTCGCTGTAATTACTATGTGGTGTCATCTAATTCAACTTTCTCTCGTTATGTTTCTCTTTATTCAACGGTCGCATGTGCACGCCCGTTCAATAGCGGTTCTCTATGAATCCTCTAATCGCGTATATTCTAAGCTTGTCTCCCTTTGTCATTGCAATGGTACACTCCAGGCGAAGTTTCGCAAAAAAAAAAAATTGAAGACCATTACACTCTGCGAAGGTGAATGACCAGCGGAGCTGTAAATGTCGTGGTAAGAGAACTTATGGTAAAGACTTTATTGCATGACTCGTTGTCACGTAGCAATTACGGTCACAATGGCTTTGTGGTCGCTATGATTTACACTGATCGGCATACTCACGTACACATTGTTTGAGAATTTCATATCGATGCATGTACGTCACTGGGTTATCGATGAGCCGGATCGCTGTGGCATCGCAAGCGAAATGTCACCAAGACGAACAGAGTAAACCACTTTCTCTACGGTACCGACAAATCCACATTGAAATCACTGACAGCGACCACAGGGGTAGCGTCATCGCAACTAACCCACGCAAAGGGAGTAGTCAAGAACTGTACGGGGCAATGAGTCATTGCATTTATTGCTTGCTTACAGGGGTATGAAGCATTGCTTGGTATGAGCCATTGATGCAGCTCTTCTGCATGTTGCATGCGTGATTCGAAAGAATATTAATACTGTTCGCTTCACTTTGCTGAGTGCTTGTAGCCTCTGCCTTACGGGGTTAAGAAGCATTGCATTTTTGCTTACTTACGAGGGTATGAATGCTTACGGCGGTATGAGCGACTGATGATGACAGTATTTGTTTGTTGACACAAAATTTCTATGGTACCCTAGTCATATACAGCTCCGCTGTAAGAAAATTCACAGATGATTACGATACTCCCTAACGGGAAATATGAGCGCAGTTGTACACGTGTTTTCTTTTCATTATATATTGGCTGGCGCGGACAATCGGTCTCATGCGGACGTTGCAACCAGAGCGAAGTGTGGCGCGACTGCCTCGCTAATCGGGTGATCGCGAAAGGCAGCGGGTGCGTGACGCGTGGGCGCGATTCCCATCAGCTGCCGCAGACAGACCTCCGCTCATGCAGCGCTTTTTTTCATATATGGTATCAGTGGCGTCATCGGTGAAGAGACGACGGGCGCTACTCTTGCACCATCTTGTAGCCATAATCACCACAATGCCCGTCTTCCGCGGCACTACGCTTTACTTCTCACGCGTTCCCCATACCCACCTCTTCCGGTTTCCTTCTCGCACTCCCTTCATTATCATCGTCTCTCATCCGTGCTCCGCACACAGCCAACACTCGCCGCAGGAACGCGCGCTTAACAGAGGCGCTCTAATAGGATCGTGCCCTGCGCTCTGTATGCGCTGGGTATGAGAGAAAGATTGCGAGGGTGAGCTGAGAACGATGGTGGCCTGATGCGCGTCGTCTTCTCGTACGCCCAATATTGGAGCTCACGTGATCAAGCGCTTTTAAGAAAGCACAGCGTGGCTCCTCTCTTTAGCCCGATCGCGGCTGTGCTCGGCTTTCCATGTGCCCGCCCTACTTAGGCGTATGCGGCCTGAACGCCGCATCTTGGAGTTCGTTTTCGACAAGTATGTATATCTCGGGTAGCCGAGATATACCACATATACCACACCACATCTCTCGGGTAGCCGAGATATGTGGTGATCTCACGTGCGCCTCTTCATCACGCCAGCGTTGTGACAGCGAGTGCTCACGACGATTAAGTGGTGTGTGTTCTTGCTTACCTGTGTGCGTGTGTCGCCGTGCATGTTAATTAAATTAGTAATTGAATACTCACTGAAAGTTATATGGCCAATAAAGCTACGCACCTTACTTCATGCAGTAGAAAAATACTTTGCTATTGCTCTCCATGCTTCTCCTTTCGAGTGAAACTGTGACTTTTATTGCAACGCGCACGATGCCACAGAGTACAAACATCGTTTAACCACAGCGAAAGGCAGTTTAGGCTGTCTTACCGGAAACTTATCCAGTGCACACTAATAGAGATAAAGTAAGTTTGGCCGGGATGGCTGTTGATAATGTGAATATCGCCACCACACTATAGATCAGTCCATGACCAGTAAATTAACGCTGATACCGACCGATGTTTTTGAGCCTTTCCACCTGCTAACTTGGCTTCGTGCCCGCAGCGACTTGAGCAGATCGGCAGCTCGCCTTTTTACCAAAGCTAACGACCTGGTAGCATGGCCACGCAGATCATCGCCCAGAAAGCACACGATCTTTTCTGCAATAAGAAATGGAACAGACTTTAGTACCTGAATATACTCACGTGGTGTCCTGTCTGGTGCATGGCATGATGGATTTGAAATTTATGCGGTCTCTCTTACTCTCACACTCCCCTCTCACGTATATAGTTGCGAACCGTAGAGTCAACTTAACCTTTGTTGCTCTCCCACCTATCTTTCTCTATTGCTTCGCGCTGCAAACATCAGCACAATTTATCAGTCATGTTAGCTCCGTTGCTCAGGCGTTGCGCTGCTGAGCGTGAAGTCACGGTCTCAATCCTGGGCGTGATCGCCGCATTTCATTGTGTTGCGTACATTGCTTCCGTTGGTTTGCATTGATGAAAATTATGTGTTTTTTTTTAGCGTAGCCTCTCCATGAAATACTGTTTTGGCCTTGACTCAGAGTACACGAAGCAACGGCTGAAAACCCACCATCATTAGACAGATTATACTCGCACGTCAGCAGAGCGCATGTGCGGACACAGATAACGATGGTGAGCGCAGTGCGCGAGGCGTTCACAAGGCAGTGCCCTACAAATCGTACCACAAGCGCATCACTTCAGCCATACGCTAAAGACGTCGGAGTGGTATCGCACGTTAGTGGTGACTGCCTTGCCTTAAGGTCGACTGTATCATACGCATTATGACATAGTTAACTTCAGGATAGTGGCTAGCCGGCCTTGTTGGTACGAAGACATACTTTAGCAAGCAGCGCAAAAAAGTGGGAATAAAAAAGAGGCCCACTACACAGGCGCTGTTATCTACGTGTTAGCTACGTGTTAGTATTCTTGTTAGGAACGGAATACTCAATGGCAGGGCCAATTTGTTTTCAGCTTCGGTGTCAGGTTTCTCAGGCGTAGCGTTGTCAAGTTTCTCAGCGACCTAGCAACGCTAGGTCACTAAGTGTTACACAGGTCAGTGCCGATTCAGCTATCTCTTGTGAAGTGCCCTATTCCTGCGGCCTCAAGGCAACGGGAAAGGAATGTGAAGATAATTTCGAACCTCTACTCAGGCGTGTATCAGACAAAGAATTTTCAGGAAAAGGACAGAGCAAGTCTGGTTTATTTCTAGTCACTTGTATTTTCCTTCTGGACTGAGGCAAAAAGAAAGCGTCTATAAATCCTCGATAAATACTTTTAACGTAAGCTTTCAGAAAGAAGCGGCCAGCGTTAAATTTGGTGCGGTTTATCATGCTGCTTTGCCCGGAACTGGTAGCGTAGAAGGTCTGCAAGCTAACCATATCATACAGGACACACGTTTTACGAGATTGTGTCATACAAGGCCGGGCAAAAAAATTGGCCATCCCATCAGCGCGTAAATTTTTTTTTTATCTGGTGCGTCGAACTTAGGGCTCAGAGCTGCACTTCCGTGCCAAAGTCAACCATGAAGGATCACTGGCTCCAGCGATTGATCCGCCCATCTCACAAGCTGAAGGCAAACACACGAGTCCCTTAACGCCAGCGCTTGAAACCCGGGGCCCTGCGTCAGCAACGCCTGGCTGTTTCGTTGCTGGTTTATAGTGGCGAGTGCGAGGATATACACATATACACAAAAAGCTCAAAAACAAAAACATCAAAGCACGTTCTTTTCCTTCCCTACCGTTTCCCCAATCTGCTGGCAAGTTGAGAAAGCAGGCGGACAAGCTATCATCCTCCGCGGTTAATTACAGTCGCGTTCAGCAAATACTTCTATGACCGGCTTGTTCACGTTACTAACAACAACAACAAAACTAGACACCTTATGCCATCGCCTAAGTTGTCTCGCGAGGTGTCAAAGGAGACGTCCATCTCAGCTGTTTATGAATATTCAATCCACGATGCGTGCCGGCACTCCAGTAGTGGCGACAGCCCCGACGCTGCCGCCAGAGCCCCTGCTGCGGATAACAACCTTGATGAAGCACGCTGAGCTCAAGTCGTTGATGCAAAGACCGATACGAGCCTACCAATGATCCCGATATCCCCGGCCAGAGAGCCCCATCGGCTGTGCTTTGTCCCGCATGTTCGGATCACAGTGGTTGGAGACTAGAAGCGTAGTTTCTACACTGATGAAGGTGGGCGCGTCCTGACAATTCGTATCAACGCGGTCGTCTTTAGGACTGTGTATACTGTTCGTCTAGAGCCATTAAATCCAGCAATACTTATTGCCTCATGAAACTGTAGTGTGGCAAGCCTGCACAACGAGGCTGAAGACGTGTACTTAGATTGCTTGATTGAGAAAGGGGAAAAAGCAGTCGATACTGCTCACGTTGCTGGGCAAGATTATATTAGCTTATTTGTATTCGACACATTGCCTTTCCCCTGCTAGCCAAGAATGCTAATGGGTGCTTCATCGGCGTCTTGAAATGTTAGGAGCTGTGGAGTCCGTGTATCACGAGAGGCGACAACCGTTTCTGTAACGCCGTGTAGACGAAGGTAACAAAAAAAAAACAGTGCTTTTCGCACCAAAGATTCACTTCACTGGAGCAGAAAGCATGCCAATAAACGCTGTGTAACTTCGTTTCCCTTCATTTGTTCTTTATGAACAATTTGAGAGTTCATGCTTAAAAAATTATATGAAAGGTAACAACTTCCACTTTCTTCCGTGAAGCATGCGTTTCTTCGCCTTGACTACTCGAGATCCCAAATATACCACGCTCATTGCAGAAGCGTGCGACGCTGGGCTAGTTGTTTGAACGCGCCTTCTCAGGGTAAACAGGTCAGAAAAAAAAATACAAACAGGCATTCACGGCAAGCTATTTCCGTAACCATTGTCTTACTTGGCTAGAAAAGAAACTGCATGCACCAGACGTTGCGCTTGGGTTACCTCAAATGAGGAAAAAACGATGCTTTAAAAATAAAGAAAGAGCAAACGCAAAAACAATGTACTTGTAAATTATGAAAGACTGCAGCATTATTCAGTTAATAATGGAATTACTCATTTAGGAGCCAGGAAAGAAAGCGCAGTGAACTGGTCATCACCACGGAGCTAATGCGACGCTGCGCAGAACTGAAGGAACCAGGGCAAGTCTGCGGATCCCCATGAGAGCGATACGAGGTCGGTCCGGGCTGAGTGATTCATTACGATAGCGCGCGTGACCGCCAGCGCGGAAGCGACGGGCTGCTGCTCACAGGATTAGCCTTGCCGGGAAATGAAACGGGCCGCTCGGCACGGTGCACCACTCCATGCGTGTCCGCGTCTGCGGCCCGTCGCGTGCTCAGTTGTATTAGGCTCGTCATCTAATCCACGAATCCGCCTCGGTGTCGCCCGTTTGTCTCTACTGCAGTCATGGGACAAGTTTCATACTATTTTATTTGGTATATATAGAATATCAGAGTGAGATGAGCTGTAGATCAAGACTCGTTACCTGTCACTCACCGAAGAAAAGTTAAAATAAATGTTGAACCGGGGGAACGTGGCCAAATGCAGTGGTGCAGGGTTGCTGGCAGGCCACTTTGGTATGCCAGGTTAGCGTAAACTGGGCGGGGACAAAAGAGCACACGAAGAGACAGACACGATGTCATGTCTATGTGCCAATGGGTTCGATAAGTTACTTTTGTGAGTGGCCGACAGCCCTACTTGTGACACCTGCGGCTGCGAGGAGACGATCCAACACCTCCTGTGTGACTGTCCCCGTTACGCAGTGCGAAGAGAAGTGCTCGTGACCACTCTCGCAAAACTGGACAATCGCCCCTTTACAGAGGAAAAAGCTCTAGGGCATTGGTCCAGACGGGCTTCAGCACTCAAGGCCTTAAGGGCTTTGTTGAAGTTTTTAAGGACATGCGAATTGTGCGACCGCCTTTGAACGTTGTAGCGCGTAGTTTCGCGTTACTGTGGGAATTTGCTCTTTTTTTCCCATTTTTTCCCCTCTTCCTCTTTATCCTTTCATTCCCTTTACCCCTTTCCCCAGCACAGGGTAGCCAGCCGGTACTTACACTGGCTAACCTCCCTGTCTTTCCTCTCCTTTGTCTCCTCCTCCTCCTTTGTGAGCTGTTTAATTTTAGGTCTCGAGGGTCTGGAAATCTCGACGTGAGCGTGCACAGAACAGTAGTGTACCCAGATCGAACCGCAGAGGCGGCTTTTTCAAAATGGTTAGAATGTACACTACAAGCACCACAGGCCCTTGTGGTGCACATTTTATGTGCATTTTCCTAGTCGTTAGTTTCGCCCTCGTTAGCCTCAGTATAATTTTAAAACGCTTAAAGGCGCAGACATTGAACCAATAAACAATACTGATCCTTTTGGCTCTACTTTTTTCGCAAGAGCTCTCGACTCGAAGTTATTAAAACCCTCATTGACTTTCACATACACGCGAACACATCAGAACATTTCTGCAAGCCTTTCTCCACTTCTAGGCGCCCCCCTTGCGATGGGCTCTGATGACGTATGAACTAGAGAATCCTTGAAGTTTCACTTTTTATTTCTCATATCTAAATCATAGGGCGGCGTCCGGATCAGCGGTGTTTCACATTCACCCGCCATAAATGCATAATCAGAAAACTCTGCTTCAACGGTGAGCAGCTGAATGGACCGAGTGCAACAGAAGAGACGTCAGGCTACGACAAGGCGCGCTCGTATAGGAACGGTCGTAGCAAGGAAAGGTACGACCATTTTGCGTCAATGCCACAGGGCATATTGTGTGTGTCATGAAGCTTTGCGAAATGGCGCAAGAGAAAGTTATGCAAGGTATTCATCACCAATGCCTCAGGTTGGGTTATTCGTGTACTTGAAGCAGTCTATCTCGACATAATGTAGCACCTTTTCTGTAGCATCTATATCGGTGGCTGAGCCTGCTCCTACAGCTACGCTTACGAAGCTGTGACTTATTCCATCTGTGGTTGTTACAAACTATGTTGATGACGGTATAGTTGTTGCAAGTTGTTCTTTAAGATGGAGTTTGTGCTGCGTAAAATGGACAGAACATAATGGAACACTACCGACCATCTAGACTGCTTCTGTTCCTTTCTGTCCTTTCTATTTCTGACACAAAAACTCAGTCTTCTAGAACTGTGTATGTTAAACTAGACACTGCGGTGTCTGCAGCTTCTGAACTTGCTCTCGGTAACGCGCGCACGCTGCCAACGCCTCGTTACGCGGTCCATCACACAAGAAGTCCGAAGCACCCACTGGACAACAATGAAAAATATGATTGAATATTGGTTATTCTTTATTATTTGTGTGGTTTTCCGAATTTTACGCCGTTTTGTTTTTCATTTTAGAAACGCTTGATACAGTCATAAGTTGCGGATTTTTAACATGAAGTTCTTCTTTCGTTAGTTACCTCTCATTAATTTTTGTTATGCTGAGAGGCAGCGTAAAAATCTTGTGATTGTCATGCTTTATATAGTGATTGTTTTCTTGAAATAAACTTGAGTTGATAGCCAGCGCCATGTTGTTTCCTCTCACATTGCACAGTCCGTGTCCAATAGCGCTGTTGCAACTTTGTCTTTAAATTTCGTGTCGTGTCACTTAACGTGAAAGTCGCGGTTGGTCCGTCAGTCAGCTTGAACAGAGAGGACCGGCCATTCTCAAACTAGGCGGCAAGCGAGAAGAAGAGAAGCACTGTAACGCTTCACTGCTCGATCGTAGCATGTGTTCGCGTGCCGTGCAGGGATCAACTCTGCACGGTCCAATGCGCTCGCGATAGCGACAGAAGCAAAGAGTCAGAGAGCAAGAAGCAACAACTTCTACAAAAGCTTTTCCAAATTATCGGCTGAAACCATAACACCATAAAGTTCCTCTAGCTTCGGCACCCTAACCTTGCACTTTGTTTAGTGCCAACGTAGGTGATTTAGACTGAACGTGACTTTTATAGCTGTAGCAGTGAACAAAAACTTTAAGGCAGCGGAAGCATAATCATTAAAAATACAGATTTAAGGTAACTAGTAATAGACACATAAATAACTTATAAAAACCGGCAGTTATATTTACTGAGAATGTTAAACTAACTTTAAAAAAACGAGAAAGGAAACGGGCTCATATTTTATATTCAGCATGCTCTTGTCATTTAATGCAAATCATAAATATTCGACAGAACGATATTTGAAGAGTCTTTTTAGCAGCGTTAAATTTAAGACAACTTTTTCTTAGCATTATTAGTATTAATATGTAGTGTTTATGACGGTTCCAAACGCCCTACCTGCATTGATAATATTTCCAAGCAAGGGTGACTTGGACTTTGCAATAATCTAAAAACTCGATGAATGATCACTTCAGTTTTTGGCTTGAACATTGATTTTTAGCCATTTACAAAAGCCACCTTATCTTTTTCACGTTTCTCTTATAATGAAGTTTTCGTTTTACTGAGGCATCTGAAATTTCGATTCTTTGCTAGTGAGCCTACTTCATAAGGCCGAAATGTACGATATATAAGAAGTATGCAAAAACCTTTGTTTTTAAGCAGCTATCTTTTAGCGAAGCCTATAATTTGCTTTCACGGAACAGCTATTTTATGAAATAAGATTAATGTGCTTTGCCGCAACACGGTTTTAGCTAAGACTGAGAATTTTATGCGTACATGGCACGTTTCTAGTTATGCGAATTAGAGCTGTATATTTTGTTTCCAGTACTTGGCAGACTTCTGAAATGAACTTTGATAGTTACGCGTGCCGTCTCTAATTTTGCGCGCTGTTTACTTTTCTTTGACAACTCTTTCCTTTCTTTCTCTTTAGATCACCGACCTTTATGTGCTCTTAACTGTTTATCACTGTATATATCACAATCATCACCCAGCATCTGGAGTAGCATGTCAGGCGAAATGCCAGGCCAACACCTCCACTATCTAATTAAAGCTTGTTTAATTCTCTTTCACACCAGCCTTTAGATCACTAAACCATACTGTTTCCTAATTACTCTTCCTGAAACCGAGGACGCCCCCCGCTGCAGGTTTATGCAACGTCATGGCAAATCAGTTCTGCGGACGCCCACAATGTGGAGGAAGGCTCATGAAAGGAAGCATTCTATGCACCCTACCACAGCACGAAGCTACAAATGAAATCCACAAGGGTTTCCCTGAAACATGTGTAGTTGGAAAAAAAATCGTGCTGACTTGGGACGTCATGTGGCCAGCAAAAAATCGTCGTGCCACAAGCAAACTAGCTTTTCAAGTGCTGTTACTCCGGAGTGAAAGCGTTACATCATCTATATCTCAACCGCAATGTTCCCAATCTGTAGTTTTTTTTGACATGTATATATGCCTAACAGACTACTTTTTTTATTTCCTTAGCCTGCACCAGGCGCGCCGCTGTTATTTCTACCTTATTTATTCATTTACGGATTTTATTAGGTTATTTATTTATTTATTCATTCATTTTGCCAGTGGTTCTTGCCCGTTGTCTTCCTATACTTTCTTGTTACAAACTAATAGCGCAGTGTCACGCCATAACTCTTCCTTAAGCTTATAAAATAGCTGTCGTTGCGTTTAGTAAAACTATTCTTGATAAAAGCCAATTCCAGGACGAAATGTCAAAAATATATGCGTTTTCTCAAAACGGATTTCTTTAAATTATACAGTTGCAAGGAACACTTATTTTTCAACTGTATGTATGTATGTATGTATGTATGTATGTATGTATGTATGTATGTATGTATGTATGTATGTATGTATGTATGTATGTATGTATGTATGTATGTATGTATGTATGTATGTATGTATGTATGTATGTATGTATGTATGTATGTATGTATGTATGTATGTATGTATGTATGTATGTATGTATGTGGATCTGTTTCTGTCAAAATATTGTATGGCAAACAACGGCATCGTGCTATCACGTAACATGGATGGGAATTAAAGGTCTTGTTCACGTAATTTTGTTCCAGAATATCGTGAATGAATGCAAAAAATAATGGTGGCGTAGCGGCTTTTGCGTCACGCTCTTGAGCCGGAGGGAGCGCGATGAAATCACGGCATCGGCGGCGACATTTGGATGGAGTTGAAATACGAAAGCGCCCATATAGAGTGCATTTGGCGCACCTTAAGGAATCCATGGTGGTGGAAATTATTCTGGAGTCATCCAATACGGCGTGCCTCATTTTTGTATCATGGTTTTGGCACGTAAAACTCCAGTGTCATTTTGAATAACTGAACGAGAGAATAATAAACTTCAAGCAATAAGTGCGAAGAGGCTTTCTATGCAAAAACTATTAGTTTAATTATTTACATATTTCGTAAAAGAAGCAACAGTGTCTGTAAAACGCAGATAATTTAAATACCTTTAATGCTAGTCTAAACGTGAGCCAAGTTGCTTCTAGATTTATAGCTGGGACTTCCAATGAGAACTTCACTTGAACTTACTTTCTCTTTTTCCGTCACACATCACGCCTGAACTGCAGAGAAAAACTCATATTCATCTGAAAATGATCTAGCGAGAATTACCTTCGAGGCTAATAATATAGTGTCAAGAGATAACCAGGATAATGCACTGTAAAGAGCACTTTGATACGTTCAGATTAAAAATTCATTAAGAAAACCGAAGTACGATGGCCTAATATAAACTTACCTATAGCCCGTTTCTTCACATCGAATAAAATTCAACGTTCAGTTATACGCGTGCCCCTGAAACAAATAGTATTTTAAGAGGTCATACTACGTACGCTAGTGAACTTCGACGATTGATGGCTGCAGAATTACTTGCTTTACAAAGGCCTGCGCTGTAGCGCACTTCAAAAAACGTCCACTAGGTCTACCAAAGCTTATCGCTGGGTTTAATTTTTGTGTAACGAATAAGCGTGCATTTATTTTCGCTTTGGAGATAAAGTTCTGCAGACGTAATTGAACTAAAATATATAGACAGCAGAAACAAACCCCACAAAAGCTACACATTTACGGAGGATGAAATGTTATAGCTACAATATGCGTAAAGAGACACGTTATAAAATAATACACCTTGGAGTGTGGCATAACGGCAAGAAATGCAGTGCAAACTCAGATAAAACCTGGAGATAAAACCTCACCAAGAATCGATAATAAACTTGCATGATGAGTAGAATGAACCGAAGAAGCTCGAAGTGTCAGCATAGCTTGCAAGAACATTATTCAGGTCTCGGTTGGGAAAGCACAAAGCAGAAGTGGTTAGAGGTGACCAAACCTATTCGCCAACGTCAACGTTTGGCCAACGCAGCCCTCCCTTTCTATCGCGTTCAAGCAGCTTTCTCATGTACACGTATTCCTGTCGCTTCTCGCACTGTATATATGCATGATATAGTATTTGGTGGATGCCGTCAAAATGATGCGACCGCACCAACTAAGCTTACGCTACCAGCCTTGCAGTCTCGCTGGTTATTCTCTGAATAGAATCAGCCGACCGGCGCCACCAGAATTGCATATTGAAATGGAAATCTCTGAGGTGGATTTGGCGCATCAAACCAAGTGGTGGTCGACAAAAAAAAGAAAACAGAAATCATGCAGTACAGCACGTTATTTTTTTAAAATCTCCGACACCCTTTGGTCGATTTTGCATCCAATGAGTAGGATCAAGGCTTTTTTTTTTTTCACTGCATTGACGTATATTGTAACTGTGTTTCAATAGCTTAGTATATTCTGAGAAAAAGGCCTCTTTGGCTTACTGTGCTGCTTTGGGAAGTCCATCAATCTGCCTTATGGAAATAATAAGAAGATATTGTGCTGAAAGGAACTCCCCTCTTAACCCCCTCAGAAACACCTTATATGGGTGCCTTGCTTGAAGTATCAAGATCTTATCTTTATCTAAGAGAAATTCTAATTAGTCAAGTCGGATAAAGTGGGTGTTAAAATAAACATCTTCACCGCTTCAGCGATTTAGCGAGGAACAAGTTGCTTTCTTTGACGTGTTTCTGAGGTAGTTGGGGTGGCAGCGGTACATTTTATGCATTGCCAAAAATGGTGTGACGCAGCACCATTGTACTGTACCTTATACGACGGCATCCATCCACTACTTACCGAAAGCCCGAAAATGCAATCGTTCTGACAATGACCAGCCATAACATTGTGCATGAGGCCTCAGGTAAGTTGAACGTGTGCCCATTAGCGCCAATTGAGATAGGAGTCCGACCGAACCGGACAATTGATTAGTGCCTAATGTCATTTATTTACGCACATGTGTCTCGTCGGTACGAGACGCGATGGTTTTACAGATGGCTGTGGCGCATGCGCCCTAAAGAGCATAGAACCCTGCGCGTTCATTGCAAGACAGGACCCCACATAGCAGTCTCGCTGATGCCATGCAACTCAGAGGTCACTTCAGAAGGGAAAACCTCATTACCATCTGATCTTGGCGAACATTCGGTAGGCTTTGCGGCCTGTCTAGACGCATTCGCCTACGGCACGGGCTACAGAAACTGCGCAGTCCTAATATCAGAAGTTCGGGATATGCATATCCCTTGCCCCTAAGATGATATACACCTGTACTAGAGGGGCTGTTCCTCTAATTTCGTCTCGAGCGTGTATCGTAGTTTAGAGCACGTTAGTAAAACTGGTAGTTTAACTAGTTATATGAGCATGCTAAGATAAAGTTTCTACGCACACGGAGCGACTACTTGGAGCCGATTCCTTGTCCTAATATAGTATTTGCGCTCTTTCTCTTTCTGTTTTCTTTCTGTTTATTTGCTTTCGTAAAGCTGTATATTGAAAAAAAAGTGACGAGTTAAGCTCAGGAACATACCAAGTGAAGACGTTCTATACACTGGAAACTTAAATAGTGCAGCGTAGGTAAATAGAACCGAATATGCAATGCTAAGAATTAAAGATTAGTCGCACAATATTTCTTGAGGCAGACTTTCCTTACGAAATCAGGCGTGCGCATCTTGATTTGCGGCTTACAGAACACTACTTACCCTTTCTTTCGTCTTATCTTTTCCTTATGTTAGCCTATGTTGCTGCTTAGCCCACCTCTTGGCAAGACCAAGCTTTGCTTACGCCTTGCAGGCTGCGAGACCTCACTGGATTGATCGAAATCCGTAAGTTTGTGACACTGAAAAGGGGAGTAAAAAGAAACAACCTGTATATGTCACCTGCAAGTCAAACTTCGTTTGTACTCACTCCGAGAGCTCAATGTATCAGGAGAAAAAAGGGAATAGCAGACTGGAGAAAAAAAATACGGAATTCAAAGGAAGGATTGACACGACAAGCGCCGAGCTGGAGAGAAAACAAGCAAAACAGAGGAAAAGAGGACGAGCCTCAAGAACAAGAGCTGGTGGCACACGCGAACGTCTAGGTAGCAGCGGTATAAAAGGATAAACGCGACGTAGCCCTTCCGGAGTGGAAGTTTGCGCGTCTAAGTGAATGTAACGCAGCGGCCACTTTGAAAGTAGCGACATTCTTCATCATTAAACAATGTGGGGCTTCATTAGTGCTATGCCATGCAGAATCTTTATTTCATTATTTGCCTGTTTAAGGAGACTGAGGCTTGTTACAGGTCAGAAGTAAGCTTTCGGATTTCTGTGTGTTATGTACTCCATTATTTGTAACGTAGACAGGACGAATGCGATTTTTCGAATCGATAGTAGAAAGAGTCGGAACAACCTAATTGAAAACAAAGCTGCAGTCTCTTTCCGTGGTAAAAAAGGAAGCTTAAGACGTCAGAGCACCATATACGTGATGTTGAGGAAAGGGGGAGTCTGTCAGTCATCCTTCTGGAAGGTCGCGGGCAGGTATAGGATTGAGGAAAGCTGTCACACCTAACGTCCCAGACGATGCAATGATCCTACGGGACTGGCTTACGGCCCGCCTTCTATTCTTATTACACGGAGTGCAGAATTTTGTTGATCGTTTACTGCCTAGTAAACTTAAGGACTTAAGTTAAGGACAGACAAGATAACCATCGACTGCGCATTAACGCGTAATTATTACGGGCTATGTATGGTCCTTGTTTCTTCATATTCGTTAAACGTTTTCTATTGCAACTTGCGGGCAATAATGTGAATGAGAAGCAAACCGACATTTAACAACTGTACTTTAGTCGAGCACGCGCAATTAAACGTTAATTTATGTGTGTGTGAGTGTCTATAGTGTTATTCTGATAAACAGAATGAGTCTGGTTGTGAAATAATATAAATTTTTGTTCTTATGCACTTGAACGTTTAATCTTACCGCTATAAACCCTCAAGAATGTGAATTTGGTAGTGGAAGAACTGGATTGTTTCTATGTCGCCAATACGTGACACTGGGAATTTGCTCCTTTATTGGTGCTCCCACGGTTGGGTGCGAATGAACCACGCGATAAGTAAACAAATAAAACAGTAACCTGATTTAGCAGTGCTAGCGAAACGAGGTGGGCAGGCACACCGTTGACGCCTGTTATTGTGACACCAGTGGTGGTTTCAATCCTCAGTACCATGCGCTCTGCTGCAATGACTCCCTCAGGGTGTCGCTGTGTATGACGCTGGCGTCCTTTGTTTTTCTTTAGCGTGGGTGCATGGATTGTCAAAGGGCTTCAGCTAATTACGAGATTTTCATAGGCAGGAGGGGCGCTAATTTCATTTAACGGATGCACATTCTCTTGATCAAGCAAACCTACTGAGCACACGTCTTCCACCGGAAGGCGACAGTGGCGACACGAATCTCATCGACGAGGATTACGAGGACTATGCGCGTGCAGACTTATCTAATTATCAGCACGATGAGCGGGGACAAGGAAGACAAAAACTGCAGATTGTGAAAAATTGAAGATTCTGATATACCACAGCGGCAGGTTTCTACCTGAGAGTGAGAGGGTGACAACTCAGGTTGGATGTTTCATTTTTTTATATGGAGGAGCATGCTGTATAGCAGGCAAACGACACTGATCCGAAGCAAAGTGGCAGATTGTCATCGTCCGTGAAAACGCGCCTAGTGACGCACAGGAGGGGCCTCGTGCAGCTAGTGCCGATTTCGGGCTTTAATTATTCTCTTAGCTCACCCAATTCTGTGCCAATCAACCACAGGGGGTATGAGCCGCTCTTGGGGGAGACAAGCACGCAAGCAAGCAAGCAAGTAAACAAACAAATAAACAAACAAACAAACAAACAAACAAACCAGTAAGCAAGCAATCAAGCAAGCATGCAAACAACCAAACAAACAAACTAACTAACTAACTAACTAACTAACCAACCAACCAACCAACCAACCAACCACCTAACTAACTTTAGTAAGAGAGCGCGTGGCACTGGCCAATTGTAATGACACCCGGAAGAGGTGTAAGCAACCTAAGTGTGAACGGTTTTCCTATGCTCCAAGCGTGATGTTCATCATTGCCTGGAAAAACACAACTTCTTCAATTTCTCTCAGCACTTGAGTGAGCAAGACCGAAAATAGAAATTTTCTGAAAAGAAAAAAGCGTTTAAAAAGACAAAAACCAATATTTGCATAAATTCTCGGAATCGGCCGAATATGGAGTAAATGACCTCTGTAGGAATTCGCGACATACCTCTTTTAGGAGGAAAATGCAGCAGCGAAGTGATGTTTTCACGCCGCTGCTTTCACTAGCAGTATTTTTTCATTTAATTGTTTAATTTTTTTATCCAAAGTTCTTTGTACAGGGTGAATTTGCTGGTCAATCTAAGCACGCAGTGCTTGTAAAAACAGTAAGGCTAGCAAGTAAGGCTAGAGGAATGAAGAATGAAGGACAAATGCCCACTTTAGTGGTGCGTGAAGTAGCGAACCTTTCATGCTCTCCAATAGTTGTATTTTTCAGTGCTGTTTATGACGTTTTAAAGAATGCCGGGCCGAACTTATACATGTTTCTGTTTGTAAGTGCTGTTTGTCGTTGGCCGGTCACATTCCCGAATAATGTGTCTAGCATGAGGATAGGTTGGAATCTACTATTAAGTGCACCTATAGCACAAGAGAGTTTTGTAAGTACAATTCCGGTTTATATTTTACAGGATCAGCACATGAACACAGCTTAATGAAGACGCTGCGAGAAAGAGGGAGGTGCGCTAAGTGGTCGCGCAGACGCCAACTTATCAAATTGGATGATAAGGGCGCACAAACTTCCACCACGTCGTTCGCCTTTCATGACATGATTAAACACTAGCAAATAAATTTAGGGGTTTAATACTTCGAATGTTCAAGGTGGGCACGGAATTGCACTTACGACCACGTACTGAACAGGAGATTGCCAAGCCAGAGAGAGTCTATGAGTGAAATTTAAGTTTAAGCAACGCTTTGGATAAACGCCAATAAGACAAGCACACCAATCGTATGTTCACCTGACACTTTACCGCATTGTAAAATATAAAGAAATGCGATCTGATAGAGGCATTTCAATTATACACTCAAGCCGTTTCTGTCAATTAAATATGTGGTACACGTTACATTAGAGCCTTCTCATAGACACATGCTTTGCGATTTTCAGAGTCTCAAATGGGGCAGTATTTTCGCGTGTTGTTGTAGTTTGTATATCTTTTTCTTCAATGAGAAGGAAAAAGCGCAGAGAATGAACTCAAAAACTGGTTGTGTGCCTACCCTTGGCTGGGTGAAAAGCACCGCTCTCTCACTCTATGCACTGATGCACCTCCTCTACTCTCAAATGGCTCTCGCCGGCTGAGGGGGCCGCATTGCAACGGAAAGTGCCTTCGAGAGCTCGTAGCAAGCGCCCAATTAGGCAAAGGCGTGGTTCCCGCGTGAGGTTAATGCACTCTTTATCTCAAAATATATATGTACTTTTCTGCCTTTATTTTATGTATCCTTCCGCATAAAAGGGAAACTGATCGGAACTTTTCCGAGAGCAGGACATTTTTCGTCTTCGCCGAGCCTCTGATACGATAATTTCTTTTTTTTTTCTTTAAGAAGCAAGGGAAAGAACTAGCGACATTGACAAGCCTGTTTTCAGTTCTCGCATCGTCGCGGTACGTTTCAGCCATGATTAATCTCGTCTTAGCTTTACCTGAGACACGCGCGGAAGAAATTTCAGTTCCGCTCGGCCAGTTGAGGACGTTACTGGCGATATTTTTCTCGCTCAGGTATACTGATGGGCAAACGTGTCTACAAGGCGTGAAAAAAAAACTACAATAGCGCTGGTGTTGCGAGCAAGTGAGCATAACCATAATAATTCGACTGGCTTCACTGGTTCAAGAACATTGGCTTTCCAAGCAGCCTTATAATATGTCATCAGTTCTAATGCTTGAATATGAGCACATCGATGCAGATCACAGGAGTATCCTTTGTTAGATGTCTGTCGTTTGTGCATCTTACGTTTTACAAAATATGTTCTCGTTGTACTGAGTCGGCTAACGGTAAAAATCACCCTGCTTTGGCTGGTTAGAACAAAGAACAGTACAGGAAAACGCGTGCAAAAAAGTTCTGAGATTATCTTTTTTGAAGAGAGGAAGTCAGATTCAAGGCAGTACTTCATTTTCACATCACAATATCTTTCGAATGAAATTTTTTAAAGTAAATAATAAAACAGCTGAGCACTCAAGTAACCTTCTATTCAATTTTTGTTTCAATCCTTGATTTCGTGACTGAGCTTGTGTGTGTAGGGTTTCACGGACCATTGTTAAGTAAGTATAAAATGTTGTTGTGTCGCCACGTGGAAGCATAGACCTGAAATAACACCTTCGAACTAAGATTTCATGCATCTCTTTGTAACACGAACATACAAACTTCCGACACCCATCCACCTGCCAACCTGCGAATTTAAGTTTCTTTAAAAATCCGCCGACACAACTTCCCTACCCCTACCCTCCCAACCCTGGAAATGGGACGGGGGGCTCTGTAAGCGATATTGAGATTTGTGTTCTATTTCTTTTCTTTTATGTTTGCCCGGAGTAGACACGTTTCATGGAATAACTAATCACATTATTAACGATTATTTGCGTTCAAACACAGCACAGAAGTAGCAAGAAACTTGCAAGAGCAGAGGCTGACAAGCAGCACACTGTTTTGAGCTTAACGGTTACTTCTGCTGCGACTTTTCTGTTGTCGATTTAGCCTCCTGTGGGAACTCATCTCAACGAACTTGCTCGAAGTATGAAGTGCGAGTATATATCTTGTGTGCCTCTACCAACATAATATTTCCAAGAATTTCTTTGGAGACCGACCAGTGAAACTTTTGCGCGAACAGAGATTTCCGCAAAATTTGATGCAACGTTCGTAAAATCATAGAACCAGCCCAAATTCGTAAGCTTTACGAGAAATTGTGAAAAATTTAGCAGGTGTGCATCAATATCACGTACATAATTGTTGAGCATTCAGCCTTCAGTATATCAGTAGACGACACCGTCTCAAGAACGGTGACTTTCAAAACCAGCAAAGCTACGACGACCAAACAAGAATTGTAAACTGGTCCAGGCACAGGGTGCAGTTCATTTGAGAAACTAATTTCTACATTGCTCGCATTGTGTCTCAGGCTCTACTGCTTTACAGAAACTTGATATATGCAGCATACGAACGCACTGTTGCGATGGCAGATGGCGCGGTGTTTCCTCCATGTGAAGAGCGCCAACAGGCGATTAGCCTTTTTTTGAGAGAGCGCTTATATGTACCCTTGAAGTTCGCTCGCAGTGCTGTCACCGTGCGGTCAGCGCACCTCACACGCGGAACGTTAAAAATCTCCGGAGACGCAAGAAAAGCGTAGTGCGTTTGCGTGCAGAAAGGATGAAGCTAAGTTAGACACAGCCTCATTCATGTGCATACCACATGTGTAGTGTGTAACGTGGTATGAAGAGAAGCTTTAGTTGTGCTTTAATATGGCAAATGGTGCTTACATCTCCAGCCCAATACCAAGCACGGCACAGCGTCAGTGGAAGGAGAAATGGAATATGAAGACGAAAGCAAGAGAAGGAGGGATAATTAGCAGGAGTCTCGTCCGTTCATGGAAGAGGCCCATGATAAAGGCAGTGGCTGGCGGGGTTCGGGCGCTTATAGGTAGGCTGTGATCCCGTTCGCCTCCACAAACACCAAGAGGCTGTGGAGAGCTAGGAGATGAGGAAGGGGGGGGGGAGTCGACAGGAATAGGATGTTGCTGGGTGTTGCAGTAAGTAGGCTCTGTTGCTTGTAGACAGCGATGACCTTTTGGCGTTCCTGTGCCAACGCTGTCTGGGCAGGCACAGAGAGGGTGCTCTAGGGTCTCGAGGTCGCCGCAACGTCCGCAGGCCGGTGAGGTGTAGATATGAAGGGAACGGACTGTAATTTTCCAGCTACAAACGCTGACGGTTTTCCTTCGGTCTCATCTCGTGCACCAATCAGGTACGATGCCTGCAACCCCACTGACGACGGTCCTCATCACGCCAGCGTAGTGAAAAACCTAACAGCTGCTAAAACCTAAAGGCGATGTTTCTCCTGCGCAGAAGTTCATCCACGCTCCGTGATGCTGTCGCCGCGTGTCCTCAGAACATGTATAAGCAGCTTCGGCGCAACGCTAAACCTTGCCATAGCTTTCGATGCTTCGCTGTTTGGTTGAAACTGCCCAATTTTGTTTTCATGTGTTAAATGTACGCTGAGCGCTCACCGAGGTGCTCCGAGGGATTCTGCGATACTTATTACTGTTAGAATAGCTAATCGGACAATTAGCAACTGGGATTATGCACAACAGGCACGAAGCAGAGAAAGGAAAGGAAACAGAGAAAGGGAATTCCTATTACGATGTTCAACTGGAGTAGAAACGCAGAACTGCTGTCTAAAGAAACACCCAAATAATCTGATTAAAATTTGTTGCGTGTAAAAGAAACACCCAAAATTTAGGGACTGCAAGCTTGAGATTAATAATTTAGAGCTTCTGTGGCTCTACAAAAATTGCAAGGACTTGCTAAATTGAAGGAATGTTGAAGCAAAAATTTACAGTTGCCTAACTCTGAAAGAAAATTCCATTACTTATTACCATTCTGCAAACTTAGCCTCTTATATCCTCGAAATTGGACAAATATGGTGACTTGCTTATCTGTTTAGGTGGAACTATTACATCTTTAACGTAATAGTTCTGCGGAAACCCTCAAGGGGGAGAGAAGTAATTAATGAATGGAAAAGGAGAAATCCATCCAAACGTAGCAAATTGCTACAAAGGAAACCCTTACCGGTTCCTCGAAAGATAAAGCCTCGCCGTTGCAGAAAAATGGAACAGCGGCTGCCCTGGAAATGTGGTGGTGTCGGGTTCGAGTCCCGGAGCAGGGCGAATTTTTCTTCAACTGCGAGAGTTTTCTTTCGAGGAACCCGTATGAATATCCTTTGTAGCAATTTGCTGCCTTTGGGTGGATGTCCCATTTTCTTTTTATTTATTACATTTTTGCGTGAAATCCGCGCATGTTCTACTTAATAACTTGTGGCGCATATCTTGCGGGGATTAAAATATAGATATTGTCCCCCTTAAGTGTTCTGATAGATACATTTTACATAAGTTTGCAATTGTTTTTTTATTAATGAGCTGATTGTTTATAGATATAGAGATGGTAGTTTCCTCTCGGTGTCCTCTATATGTGCGCTCGCTTCAGGCTGTCGATTCGTTATTCTCGCCCAATAGGTCGAGTAATGTTGGTCAACATATCATGAATTTAATTACCTTCATTTTCTATGACTGACTTCTTTGGAGCGAACAATTTAGGCGATAACAAGAGACTGCCGCTCAAGTCTATAGGAAAGCACACCAAGAAATAGATTAGAACACGGTTATATCATTATATCATCCTAGAATGGTATAGGTCTATTATTATTCTACTTCTATTACTCGTATAACTTAATTTCATTGTAGCCTGAAATTTGCTGCAACTTTTTCAGTCAGCTGAAAAAACTCGCATTCAGGACGCAATAAAATACAGTGAAGTCTTTGTAACTTCTCTATTTTGAAACTTTCTTTAAACAATTACGCCATCATTCGACTACCTTGACTTCTCTATTGATGTTTCTGGTAACAAACACACGTGCGAAGTGTATGGGGCCCACTCTGTGCAACATTCAGTGACCTCGCCTTCTTGTCCTGTTCGTAACCGCAGGAGCTAGACCAGTCTTCGTAATGGGCACTCTTCTGTCTGTATTGGTTCCTGTCGTGAACACTGAGAGAGACCTTTAGAGTATTGTTTGGAAAAAAGCAGAGAAGGGATTGATACGAGCGGATCCTTTACAGACATAGGTAGCGGTAGAAGATAGAGAAGTTTTGGGGAAGGGAAAGAAATATTAAACGGGTGTACACAAAAGTACTAGAACGAAAAGCATGCAAAGCGTATACCTGAGTAACTGAAGCAGGCAAGGTGACAGTTTTTCACTGCCTCTTTTGGGAGCGGATGCCAATACATGGTCATTAACGTCATTAGTGCACTGGCATGAGTGCAGAGTTTATACGTGAGCTTTCCTATAGGCGAACAACTTCTACAATTACAGACGACGTGCCAATTACAAACATTGCATAGGAAAGCCATTTGGTATCTATTGCAAGTTCTCGCACATTCCCTAAAGCCGAGCCAGATGGTCGTCTGGTCCCGAGCTCTAGTATGCCCGCAACTTCACTCCGTTGCAAGGTTATCGTAAGCGTGCAAACATACCTTCGAGAATACTGGGTTCACCTTCTGCTACGTAAGCTGCGCATACACCCCGCTTCACCCCATCTCAGAGTCCACCCTTTCGGCTGTTCGCAGAGAGAGCGAGCACTGACGGCATACTCATCACTGCAGGCTCCTTGGGCTAAAACAGCTGTCGGCCGTAGCGATAGAAATTCGGGCACAGCCTATACGATGCTTGTATTAAAATCGGGGATAAAATGTATTCCAAGTTGTCCAGACTATCCGCTTATTAGATAAATCAGGATCAGTGTGTTTTGCCATATGTTCTTTATCTGGCAAACTTTTTAAAGCCGCGGCTTGCCATGTTTCTTGTGCAGTAAGATCCTCGTTATGGTCACCATGGAAATGTCTATTTTCTGCCTAATTGTTCTCGGGTGTGATCAATTGTGAAAGATTTGTTGTGCATAAAGTTTGGAAGTTAGATGTGTTCTTTGTAATAGCTTGTAGCAAAGACTATTATCGCTAGTTACTCGCTTACTCTGGGCACTGCCAGGAAACCCTGAGCTTCGAACATTCGTGCGTTGTCGCGGTTTAGTCGCCGTCACCCATGCTTCGGCGCATTGATTCAAGTGGGAACCCATTCACTTATTCTTGATCCGTGTGCGACATGGGGGGCGTAAGTTGGAGTGTGAGTTGGGGTGGATGTGTCTGAATGAAGTGTGAGAAACTTACTTTGCCAGAGAGCGCTGCTCCTGCCTTTGTCACTGTGCAACGAGCGGTACGCACCCTTGCGACGTTCCATGGTGCAAGTCCTTTCTTTGGAAGTTATCGACATGACGCTGGACGATAAGTGATTTTTTTTATCCTCGAGGAATGCGTAAATCGTTAAGACCCGGCAACACCGGCAGTTTTTATTTAGTAGTGGTCCGTGGACATGGTCACATGGACTCATTTCATTACTTAATAGGCCAGCCACTGTTTTGGCGGCCAACTACTGCACAATCAGCTGAGCACTGTTCCACATTTTTCTGCATGAACAGAGCATAGTGCATCCGCTACAGCCAGTTGGGTTTCAGACAGCTCATCGCACAGTAGCAGCGCAGGAGCGGTAATGGTTTCGTATTCGCGTTACTTCTCTGGGACAACGTGCGGAGCGCGACCGAAAGCACAATCTCCTTCCTCTAGAGAAAATTGCTCCACGAAAACGGTCTATTGCAGGGTGCAGATTATGTGACAAAGGACGTGACGGACATGAGCTGTCTTTTTTCCAGTGGAAAGAAGGCACATGGGGGACGTCCTCCTTCCAAAGGGTCGTACGTGCCTCTTGTGCTACGCTGTATAATGCGTGTGATGGACTAAGTTTCCGAAAGGAAACTCCAATAGCGACATTGATGTGTCTTCCTCAATAGTGCGTGGAAACAGTACGCGTGGCATTAGTTCCAAAGGCTCCAATTTAAGCGGGAAAATGGCAAAATTACAGGCGTGACAACTCTCTTTCTTGCATCCGCTCCCAGAGTGTTGATTTATGAACACAATTTCTTTTCCATTCTTTCTTTTTCCTTTCTCACACTTTCCCTTTCGTCAACTCAGATACCTCTCCCAATATGTGAAAATAAGGACCAACAATAAATCGCTGCTCATGTTTATGCAGTGCTAATAGGACGTCGCCTTCGCTCCTTCAATGCCCTCCTCCCCTCTGCTCCGGTGAACAGCAATGAGGGGTCGTTAAACAAGCCTCGAGGGAGACAGCCTCGGCGTGAAGAAACAAGCAAATTCTTTGCCTGAGGCAATCTGCAGCAGCATCTTAAATGGAAGCCCACGCTTTGTTTTCACTGCTGGGCGTGTCCGCCCTTTCGCGTCTCTTATTCAAACTGGCTGCTCTTTCTTTTTCCCTGTCCATGTCTTCGCCATTAGCACAGCGCTCCCTGGGTAGAAGGATTTGGTTAAGAAGCTCCCGTTGAGATCATTTAATGCAGCTATAAATAATGGCATTTAACTAGAGGAGTTGAACCACGAACTTGAATTGGTTTATTGAAAGAGAGCAAGATCTGTTTAGCAATGTCCTCCCTCTTGCACTGTAACTAGATTGAACAACCCGTATGAATTTTTAAAGCCATGGAAATCAGTCCTACAGAAATGTTGTCTTCCTACAATTCCCTGACATGCTGCAACATTGTAATATGATCAAAAAAGAGAAAAAATTCACAAAGTCACATATGTGGAACCTAAAGGTGGCAACACATAGGAAAAGCCGCAGTTTTACATCAGATGAGAGCAACAGCAGTGTCAGAGATATTTCGCCACGCAGCAAAATTCACAGAGAGGTACAAATCCATAAGCATTGATCCTGCGTGAATGCTCTTCTTCTTCTGGTGCAAGGGTAATGGATAACATTGCGGCCCACTTTAGCGGTACCTGCAACTATCTGCGAATAATTGCAGCTAAGAGAAAGGAAAACCAGAGGTCATAAAACACAACCATTTAAACAATGCTTTTATATTGTTTGAAGTACTAATCTTTGGGTCGGTTTGTCATGGCCCTTTTATGTAAGTTTATGAAAACTGCAGTACCGAGTACAATGTTTAATGACGGAAACCATGCTTTTGTCGCGTTTCGTGATTGAGACGAAGTTTGATTCCACCACTTCCTGTCATTCTGTTATTAGTCTGTTTTAGGTTAAGAGAATTTATAACATGTCAGTCATCTTTTGTCAATCATTTTGTCAAACATGTCAATCATCGTCTCTCGAGCCTAAAAAAATGAATTGTTTTATACCTCAAGCGCTGGAAGAGCTTTGTTGTAATATAAAAAGTATCTTCTACGAGGGTGATGGCTGTACGGTCTTTTCACGATACATGGTGTGTTCTTCGTTTTCATAAAGTAAAAATAAAATTACAACAGTTACACAAATATCGTTCAATCTATCTTTTTTTTCTTGCTCACAGTACCTCCCAAGCGGCCCGTCATAATGGACGAAAATGGCACGAAGATTGACAACATCACCAGGCCGTACCTCGAGGGCGAAGACCTCACACTGACCTGTGACGTCTACGACGGTGAGATCCTTTCCCACACTAACAGTCCCTGTTATTTGCTCAACTTTTGAACCTATTTGCATTAATATTGCTTTCAGGATACTTTTGCACACGATATAACTTGTTCTATTAAATATTGTATCCCACGAAACATGTGTTAACATTTAAAAATGTGCAAGTGTCCCGTGGCTAAACGAAACCAATGTACTTTTGTTTACCGTCGCTTGATGTAAGTCTGACAATTTCTTTATTTCATCTTATTGCATAATTAGTCATTTTTATTGATTCGATTAACTTCTCAACTATAATACTCGGAGCGAAAGTGTGATTGCCTTGGTTCTGCTAAGCTACGTGACGCTTGCGGATTTTTTTACAAATTCAGCACAAGTTACATGGGGCACTTAGTATATAGCCGAGCAAGTTGTGCCTTTTCGTCTACAAATTGTCCTTCCAGAACATAAATATGCGACTGCAATATGGCCGATTGGAATACCTCTTGAATTTCCATGGCGAATGCCAAGAAAATTCGTTTACTAATGCAACTCAGTTTTGCAGAGTGGTTCCGGCTTCTTCGTCTTGAGTGAATTATTAAGCTGCAGAAGCATTTTGTAGATGCTCTGTGCGACCGCTGCTGTGGATTTTGATGGATGTGCGACCTTGAGAAGACTTTTCATGCTTGCAACCAGATGAAAATTCTCCCGATAACTCGTTCAGTGTCCGAAAGATGGCTTTAATGTTCTGCACCCCTGGTTCATTCATATCAAAAGACCGGTAGAAAATATGTAAAGGTGGTTAAGTGTTGACGAGCGGTTATCGTGGCATCTTCATGGTAGGATACCGTCGTGGCAGTAGACCAGTCGTTGGGTACTTTCCTACCGGCTTACATGTAGGGTCATCGTGAGGTCGCTTATTGTAAAAAAAGAACATCGTCAGTTTTATACCGTATTGATTGAAAGCTGCTGCGGCTTCCCCAAGTCAGTGCGTTTGAAGGAGCTGGAGTAATTCCAGAACATGTGGTCGAAGTATTCCGCTTCGTTCGTTGGTGTTTACATAAATGGTCTTACTCCTTTACCGGAGCAATTTTTCCGGGCTACGTAATTACATGAAATGTAGTGCAAAAGGATAGAAAGTTGGGCGAGTTGGTACGGTAACCTGATCTTGGATTGTAGCGCGAAGTGACACCGACACGGACAGGAGCAGACAGGACGAGCGCTCGTCCTGTCTGCTCCTGTCTGTGTCCCTGTCACTTCGCGCTACAATCCAAGATCATGTAATTACATGAGCTAGTCCGTTTCTCATATGAAAAGTAACTCTTGAATCCCCATGTAGGACCAATATTTGAGTTTCGCTTCCAGTGTTTAAAAAAATGATTTGAATTCTTTTCTGCAGACATCTTGGCGGTTGTGTTAATTTACAAACTAGTTAATGAGAACTTGGAATGTTGCAACGATAATCACTTTGGTGTGCCGTGTGTATATGACAAAGGCTATAGAAAGGTTCCGTATTGAATATTAAACACAACCACAACAGGAATAATATTATTAAAGAAGTAGACTGTCCAAATTACGCTGCTACGCACGCACTTGTGGGGACGTCGAATGATCGTATCGACGCGCAAGATATGAAGCAAGAACTGTTTCACCAGAAGTGAACAGAGCGAGTCCATTCAACTGCATTGAAATGGCCATGTGTATGGACGTCGTTTGAAAGAGGCAGTGGCTAGAAAAGGTCGTCTGGCTTAAAGAATATTTCGCATGTGCAATCTTTTCGTCTCTGTGCACCTAGGCCTAGAGAGCTACTTTACGAATGATGACAGCGGAAAGCATGGCATATTGCATTTTTATCACTCCTAACGGACTTGCGATAGGTTTTCCACTCTATTACCATGCGTTGACCATTGGATACAATTCAAGCAGACAGTTTGGGCAACAGTCAGCGGTATTGCACTGCGATGGCGCCGATGCGACGAAGTTAAGGCAAAAGGATAGCCTGCTTCTCGCTATAGACAACAACGGTCTTCGCTTGGAAAGTGCGTCCTTTCAAGTTATGCTTTTACTATCCTCTTAGATGCATTTTCATACTTCAGAGAAGATAAATGACCGCCGCTCTGTACTTGCCATGCCATGCAGCAGCAGCTATGGCCGACCATGGTTATCAAATATGTAACGTCAGTCGAAGTAAGTGCGTTTGTTCTTTGCGACGCAGTTGTTGGTCGACCTTTTAATTCTGACATTCCCAAAATCAAGAAGAAGGTATTTTTGTAACTGAAGAGGCATTGTTGATATTATTGTAGTTCCATGATTCGTCCGCGTTTAGCGCTAATTATAGTGTCTAACAAAATTTTAAGAAAGGAAAAATGACAAATGAGTTCAGCGGAAGCCCGCAAGGTGGAGGAAAGTACATAAAAAGGAAAAAGCGGCATCCACCCTAACTGTAGCGCGAAGCCAGAAAGGAAACATATACGGGTTTCTCAGAAAGAAAGCCTCACAATTGAAGAAAAATTCGTCCTGGTTGGGGACGCCAACCCGGCACCAACACCTTTCCGGCGCGGTCGCTCTACCATCTAAATTAACCATAATGCTAGCCGATAACAGAGCCAGGGCGAGTTAATCGTCATGTCGAGGCGCTGGAACACTGAATATGGCGAATGAGTTCTGCTGATGCGCACAAGGTGGAGGAAAGTACATAAAAGGGAAAAATTGGGCATCTACCCGAATCGTAGCATGAAGCTACAATGGCTTCCTGCTACAATTCGGGCGGATGACCAATCTTTCCCTTTCAAAAGAAAAATGAATGTTTCCAGCTGTAGTACCTGGATTGAAAATCGTTTTTCTCATTTTTCGTAAACATCTAATTGGGGATTACTGCTGAGAATATCGTTGAAAAAATGTATCTCTAGTTCAACGAACACATGCCTTCAGCAGTTTATTCTCCCCACTCAATGTTATTCTTAGATGAACGACCTACGTGACGTGGGGGTATTATCTAGCCTTTTCCTATGAGATAATTCCTGGCCTCTTCTGTGATCGCCCCGCACATGTTGCTGCACAATACTGTAATTTTCAATAAATTAAATCCCTGAACGGTAACGTGCCATAACCACAATTTGATGAAAAAGGTGCGCCGTCGAAAAGGGTTCCGGATTAATTTTGACCACCTAGAGCTCTTAACGCACACCGAAATCTAAGTTCACGATGCTGTTTGCATTTTGCCTAGATCGAAATGGAGCCACCGTGACCGGGATCAAACGTGCGACCCCACCAGCGCGACCCCATAGCCATTGAGGTATACCGCAGTGGTTAACATTCTAACTGTCCCAGTTTGTTACTTACTGCATCTCGGAATTATCTTCGGGATCCACTTGTGCAGAGAAACGTCTTGAAAAACTCATGAGAAGCAGAATACCATTAATAAACGTATCGTTAAGGTCCTTGTCTTGACAAAAATGGCGTTACATTCTGGGCAACACGCCTTCCGCACGACACAGCTGAAATCACTTGCGCTAGTATCTGCGGACCTTCCGAAAGAAATGGGAGAAAAGCAAACTGCCTGATTCTTAGTGTTCCCCCTCGCATCGTCTCTTGCATGGCTACCCGAGACGACATCAAGTATAAGCTCGATCTCGCATAACGCTGGAGTAAAAGCGGAACTATAGCAAGCTGCGGCGCCTCCAGTGTAGGAGATGCCTGAATAAACAGTGAAAAAAATGTTACAGATGGCCCCCTATTTTCTGCCCAGAACCGTATGGGGGAAAACAAGCGAAGGCATTACGGGCCTCCCACTGCGCGGAGCGAGAAGTTATGATCCACGGAGACGCCGACGAGGTCTCGCAGCCGCCGGCACTGCGCACTCCTCAAGCGGCACAGACTGAGCGGGTGGAAAGCATTGTTTCCAAGCATGCGATTTCTGGCGCTGACGGCTTCGCACGAAGAAGAATGTGCGGGTTTCGCATTTGTCTTGGTTGTTCGCGAAGTGGGAGGAGGGGAAGCCGGGGGAGGGGCGTTGGAGGCGCGCTTGCCGTTCGGAGGATACTGCCTTTCCGCGTTGAAGGGTGGCGCAGAGCAGTGCTTCAGAAACAAAACGCTGCCGCACTCTGGTGCGGCAACCCTGTTATTTTCTTTTCCCCTTTTTTGCCTCAGCTCAACTACTGCCTGTCCGAATGGGCCGCAGATTTGGCCTGTCGCTATATTCGGTATAGGGTTCGCCTGTCAGCCACAATGCGCAGTTTTCAAAAAAAAAAAAAATGCAGCCAAGGGGCAAAAGGAAGAGATAGATCGAGACAGTTATGAGGAGATATGAAGATAGGGCACCGAATATGGCCTCTCCGTTGTCTGGTGGCCGCGTGCTCTGTTGGTTTGGCGCTGCAGTTTTCGATCCATTCCTCCCCTATTTTCCAGGGCTTTATTCGTGCTTGCAAGTGACAGTCCTATTGGAACCAATAACTTTCCGAGCATCTCTACTGCTCGATCCGGCAGCGGCGTGTACTGCTGACGTGGGCTGCATTATAAATGACCGGAACTTTTCTCGGCGAAGCCAGTGTAGTGAATCGCGAATATTGGATTCGCCGCAAGCGTTTTAGGGAACCACGATGTAGTTGGTGCTCGCCCACGCCAAAAGCGGTGGCAGAGGCACCATTCACTGTGGCCGCCTGAGCAATGTTGTTGAAGCAAGCAGCACGCAACGTCCGTAGCTATGGTCTCGGCCGCCTCTTGTTTCACCACGCCTGACTCGTTTATTTTGAGTTAACAGCGTTTGCCCTCTGTGCCAATGTTGGCTGGCGACCTCCAGATTATTTTTCTTTTGTATGTTTTGCCTGTTTCGAGTCAGCTGTGCGCTCTCTTGTGCAGCGAAGCGTGAAAACATTTATTTCCACTCGGAATCGTCCTAAACTCGGAGAAATACAGCTGATTCCATATCAGCTTGTCTTTCTTCTATGAGGCTTTTGGAATGCTTAGTGTTTGGTAGTGCTGAATGGACGCCGCTGTATGACATGGAAAAAGAGGCGAGAACTTTGATGCTGTATCGTAATGTCGGTAAATATCTGTCATGGAGTTTTAAAGCAGCGCAAATAGAAAGCAGTGTAGACAAGCAATCGAATTCTGACTAAATCAAAACACAGAGAAGGAAAACGTAGGGAGCAATCAAAAGCCAAGCTTTTTATATATGAAAAAAGAACTATCTACCAGCCAAATAATATCGGAACAAGATAACTAGTATATCATGAACGGAAGATTTGGCTCAAACAAGACATATACGCCAAGAAACAGATAGAAGCAACAACAGATTGCTAACTCAACTTCACTGTCCACCCGGAGTAACTACGCCAAATTTATTCATTTATCTAGTTTCGTGGTCATTTATTCTTCTACGTTCACGTTCAGGACTGCCACATGAAGTTTACTGAGCGATAACCTTTCGACATGTAAAGGAATGCCATGGAATTGCATCCGTTGAATGAGAGGTGTGCTTTACATTAATTTTTTTATAGTGAACCAACGCTGTCGCGCAGTCTCACTGAAGCACGTGCCCGCATGGCTTTAGTATAGCTCTGCGCAAAGCACCACTTATTCCTATAAAATGCACTGTTAAACTGGTCCTCGGCCACGTCATACTGAATTTGCTTGTCGTCAGGTCCCCGAAGCTAAGCTTGTGCCTTCCTCGAGAACCGCTCTAGTTGACTGAAACTGCCTCCGCCTCTCGAGCCTTCGCCTACGAATTCCCTACCTTTCCATGAAGATCCAGTGGCTCCAAAGCCTTGAACGCTGCTATACAACATAATTGTGTGACCTGTGGCTTGCTGCGGCCTCAATAAAGAGCTATTAGTTTATCAATGGGATAAGTGAAACACCTTCCTACGGCATGTTAAGGTTCGAAGAATCTATGGAATATCTCATCTGACCTTGTCCCTGCATTGAAAACCAACGTCTTCTACGCAGCTTCGTGTTCGATCACCCGGATTCCATATGATTCCTGCTGGCAATTGTACTACGCTGTGGCCACATTCCTCGCAAGCCCGGAAAGCGATACGTGTATTACTGCAGTTCCTAAAGTCAATGAACCTCAGTGAGCAATTGTTGTTTCGACATGAACCTGTGGAAGAAGCGACACCCTGAGTATTTTCTCTCCTTGCTTGGTCTCTTTGTTTTTCATCATCTAGTCCCTTTTCTCTGCCTCGGGTAAAAAACCGAACGTGCGTCTGGTTCACGTCCCTACCTTTCTTTAACGTTTGTCTCTCGCCCCCTTTCGCAATTTGGAGACTGCCGCAAAGTTGCGAAAACTGAGGGACATTTCTCGATCCTCCCACATTACGTCGGAAGGGATTAGTTTGCCTTGAGCGAACCAGTTTGCCAGTTAGTCAGTTCCGATGTCTACGGCAAGCAGTGCCTTCCCTCCCTTAGTAAAATCTTTGTGTATGGAACCACGTGGCAGCCCTCCCTTCTTTTTTTTTATTTTTCAGTCGTCCTTGGTGAAGATGATTCTCATTCACCATGGTAAAACACGCGGGAAGAAAGACATCGATAGAGCGTTTATGCGTTGCCTTCTTTAGCTTTTTTACACCTCGTGCTACAGGAGGACGCTTGCACGTTCGCCTTTCTATTTACGATACCATTCTTTAGTCCCTTGTATTATTTCTACACAGAAAAGAAAGCAGTGAAATATGTAGTATAACTTGTCGCACTCTAGGGACACATGGTAGCACGGGTTTATGCACAAATTAAAGCGAAGAACATTTACCAATGTTCGTTCGTTAAACGATATTTCTTTGTAGGTCTAGCTGCACGTGCTCTGCTGTGAAGTTAAAGTTGCAGCATCTAATAGTAGCAGTAACGTAATGTGAATTTCAGCGGCCGCATACACATAAATGTGGCTTGAAACGACAGCCATATTTTATCGCGACTGCATACAACCCGCCAGTCTATAAAGTGACACAGGAATTTATTTCAGAAAATATTGGCTCTCTAATAACATCAAGTTTACGCAATAAATCACGTTCTGTTTCGCGCACATTTCTCGCAGGCCAACCAGAGCCCGTGGTGACATGGTGGCGTGGCTCGGAGCTCCTGCAGCAAGCGCTGAGCCGCAATTCGGGCGGCCATCCACGTGCCACGCTGTTCCGCCTGCGGCTCACGCGCGCCGACTACCAGGCGCGGCTGACCTGTCGCGCAACCAACAGCAACATTACGCGGCCCGTGGCCACAACCATCGTCGTGAACATGCACTGTAAGTACGCGCTGTTTTAGACTCCACTTGCGCGGCACGTTCACGCGGACGCTGTGACACAATGCCATCGAGCATTGCTGAAACATTTCCTTGTTTTTAGATTGTCTCTCGCCCATAATACCGTGGACATCTTATTACTACAATTCAAACAAGGACACAAGAAACGGAACAGGTTTGTGGAGATATCATATGCTAGTTACGCAGTTTATTTTACTGTAAAAGTGACGGCACGCGGCGCCTCAGACAGCGAGCGACAGAGTAACATGTTTCAGCCCAAACCACAATATTCCAAGATTACTGCTGTGATTTGAACATCGCTCATCAGTTTTCATTTGAGCACAACAGCACTGTTCCCTCCTGGCTGGCGCATCGCAGCAGAATTCGTAAAGAGGCGTAAGTGAAACATCCATTCCCCATGCGTGGAAAGTGCAACTGAGAGACCGAACAGAAGGATTATATTCACAAAGAAGGTTTTAAGCTAAGACAGACACCCATGACGCTGGATATATTACTAGCGAAGGCGGCCTGTGAGTGACCAAGAGCTCTTACAAATAAAGAGCAAGAGCTTTGCGAATTACCCGCCGTGGTTGCTTAGTGGCTATGGTATTCGGCTGCTAAGCACGAGGTCACGGGATCGAATCCCGGCCACGGCGGCCGCATGTCGATGGGGGCGAAATGCGAAAACACCGTGTACTTAGATTTAGGCGCACGTTAAAGAACCCCAGGTGGGATGAGTTTCCGAAGTCACCCACTACGGCGTTCCTCATAATCATAAAGTGGTTCTGGCATGTAAAATCCCAGAATTTAAATTTTTTAGCTTTACGAATTCAGCTCCTCATTACCAGAGGATTAAGAAGGTGGATGAGAGAGCGAAGTAGAAGACAATAATACAGACCTATTACAGAAATGAGTACCAACTGATAGAATATACTTCTCTATATGCCGATACCCATCTGAGTGATGCAAAAAAGTTGTTGCTACGTAAATTATAACATTCGAATTCACGCTTGAACTCACTTGTGTAATATTTCACTGAATTTCATAAAGTAAACCTTAGAACACTACAGACAGAGCACATGCTAACTAAGAATTGCATTTCGTTGCGACGGCGTTACTCCTAGCTTGATAAACATAGAATGTTGGTTGACACATCTTTTATGAATCCACTCGAAAGATTTGCCGAGAAAGAGAATTTTCTCCGATGAACAGAACGACGGTTGAATGTGCATCAGTAGTTAGGAGAGAATATGGAGTGTGTTTTGCAAATGGTATCCTTAGAAACGCCAGAAAAACAGTTCGATTAAATACATTGTCACCAAGGATCGATGTCACATCTCTGCTTCATCCTATGAAACCAATCACGAAAGTACGTGTGATTTGTAAGTGATTTATTCTAATTTTAACATCTTGTGTAGCAAATATTATTTCGCGCCAGCATTTTTTGGTGACATGATGCAACGATGACGGGAGCAGTGGGAGAGAAAGCTGCATTTTACATTGGTTTATCGGCAGGTGTATGAGAGATAATGCGTGAAAACTCAGCACGGTAAAAACAAGGGCAATAATGACGAACGAGGCATCCATTTTCTTTGTCAGTATCTTATCTGCGTTACTATTTCTTTGTTAGCGCAAAGATTACCGCAATGGCCTTTCACTACGTGGACCGCCGTTATGGTAGAAAGAGGTAACACAGTTCACCAAAAGGAAATTAATGATCAATCGAGCACAGGTCGCTACCGAGGAGATAAGAAAGGGAGAAGGAGGAGATCTTAACCAGAAGAGCGACTGGTTGGTTAACCTACTCCGGGTAACGGCAAACCTGGAATAGAAATATGAGAGAGAGAGAGAGAGAGAGAGAGAGAGAGAGAGAGAGAGAGAGAGAGAGAGAGAGAGAGAGAGAGAGAGAAAGTACAGAGGAGGCAAAGAAGCGCATGTAGCTATGGGAGACACCAAATTTCCGTAAGATACTAACGTTACTTTTTCGTTGAACAGTAAGTAAAAAAAATGGAACGCTTGACTACTTAATTGAAAAACTAACCATTCGTTAGACCCAAGTGAAACAAGGATCTTCTTAGAACAATTAAAGTAAAATGCGACACTGATAATATAATTTGTGCTTTTTTGCTTGTTCTCCGACCACTAAGTCTAAAATGTACACTATCAGGGCCCTATATACGACGTTATCTACATGCGTGCGTACATGTAAGGACTGAAGCGCAGCCTTAGCGATCCATATGCCAAGTGCACGTATCTGTGGCTTATTTTTGATACAAACTCAACGCATATAGCCCAACAAATGACGGGAGAGTGAGATGGCGTCGGGGAATGAGCCCATAAAGTAAGTTCTCTGCGTGGATTTATGAACACTAATGCTTTTTCGTCTAGAAAACCGTCATTTCTTGCCGACGCAAAGTTTGCCTTCGTGGCGGGGTACGCAGTGGTGGGAGTCATAAAACTTCAGTAAGATTGCTAGCCCGCTTCCTCCTTTTCTGGCACAGCCAACTTCGGTGCAAGCAAAATTGACTTCGAGCTAAGTATTTGGCGCATAAACTACGTTTATTTCGCCGAATGAATAGCACAACTTACAGCTATTCATATGACGAAGCATATCACGTGACGGCGAAAACGTTCGTCCACTTTGATCATTGAGTTCTTTTCCCAGAGTCGTCCGCATGCATTGCCCTTTTGGGAAAGAAAGTTTCTCGAAGGCAGCCTACTCCATGATTAACGTTGTGCATATCAGAGCGAAGCAAACAAGCAAGGTTGCATAAGAAGAGCAGTGGCGTAGGGAAAAACTTGATATATTAGCTCCCTTGATTAGTTCTCTTGAGATTTCATTTCTTTTATTTATCTGTAAAGAAACAAGCAAAATTTCCTTCCGTGTAGTCTCTTCTTTCTTTTCTGGCAGCCGCTTTTCTTATTATCGTTCTGCCTTTAAAAGAAGGACGGTGCTGATTTGCGCACGAAACAGTTGTTATTTGCTAAAGAAAAGACAGAGAAGGAATACGGCATGGGGCAACTTGCTCGACGAACGAGTTAATAGGATTGAGTAAATCCCGAAGTCACCAATGGGACTGCCATGGCCGAATATACGTAATTATTTTTCATCAAAAGGATGGTCGCGAGGCATGTCGGAACGCCAATGGTGAAGTCATCCCAGACAGTAGAACTTCGCGGCTACTTTAAGCTCCGAAACGACCCATTTCTTTAACTTACGCTTAGATTGAATGGCACGGTAAATTTCGCTATGAGTGTGAAGGCATTAGTTTGAATCGAGACCAAAGACAGTAGTGGCACTGCACGGCAATGTCGCTGACGGAGCCGACGTGGAGATTAATGACCGTCAGGGTACTCTTAAAATGTTCGGCTTGTCGTTGCTTTAGCATCATTTTTTCTACTTTCTTTTCTTCGTGTTTTTCTTTTCGTCTCATGGAAGTTTAAGCTCGCCTTGTCGCACATTATAGCAGTCGTTGACGCGTCCCAAATGGGCCCACAAATTTCCTTCTTGCTTGAACGTCGTTAAAAAGAATTGACTAACTGTAAATACAGTATGTGTCCAATAGCACGCATTCGCCACTGCTACAACTTGAAAAAGTAAAGCCCTAGTACCAACAACAGATCTGTCTTTAGGAAAGTGTGCACTTTGTCAAGGGTATCAATAGTCAAAGCTCCCTGCTGATTGCTATATTGCGTAATCTCAGGTAGGAAAAAAAAACGCATTTGATTTCGTAAAAGCCGAATTGCATTCCTGCAAACTGAAGTGGCGTGGGTTTATGCAATATTGGGGTAAAAGCGTACTTTGTTTTTGTCTTACTTAAAGCCAATAAGTAATTATTTTTGAAATTCTACTGCAATGTCATTGTAGGCTTCACTCGCTTTTCCCCTTTAAATTGTAAGGTAAATGTTACCCCAATTACTGTCTTCATCAGATTTAACCCTTTAATGTATACTACAAACGTATAACGCAAACGTATGCGTGTAGAACAACCTCTTGGCGAATCTTGCATCCCATAGATCTTAGGTTCACTTAAACTGGCCTGCGTATCTTTTTCTTTCTTGTGATTTATTTTCTTCAAAAGTAACTAATGTTGTGCATCGTGATATAGACAATATAAACAGACATAAGGTGCCTCATAAAGGTGCCCTGCACTGTCGGCCCCATTCTTGACAATCTTGTGCAGATATTTTTTTCAAGAAGTTTTAAATTTAGCCTACATTGTACTGGAATAACGGTTTACATGCTCCTTGTATATTACAGCGAAATTTCGCATGCCAGCACTTCTTAGCTATACTAGTTGCAGCCAAACTAGCTGCAACCCAGAAATGAGCACTTTCTCTTAGTTTCGCCCTATCTGTCAGATGCGGCTGCACACCAATCCTTCCCAGCACCCCTGGCCCATATCGAATCTTCTTGTTTCCTTCCCACGAGTTGTGTGTGTGTGGTTGCCTCATTTGCGCCCGGCCTTTTCTAGCAAGCCTGCTGCCGTCACAATCCTGGCCCTTGGCCAGATTTTCGGCTGCAGCAGCAGGGTTCCGTTAAAGCTCAGCATTCAATCTGGACGCGGAGCCCTTGCCCCTCTAATGACGATCGGTGTACCCGTGCCTCTAATGGATCCCTTGCCACCTTTTACACGCCTGAGATTGTCGGATGGGCGCGGAACTCATAAACGTAGCCTGCTAGCGAACATAGCTCTCCATGATGCGTGCAGGTGAGGAGCACGAATTACTGAAAGGGAGGAAGCATGCCTCACAGGGCAGAGAGCAGCTCTGGGGAAGGGGTTAGATGTAACACATTGAGGGCTCCAATTCGAGCGGAGGCTCGGGTGGTTCACCTCTTTCATCTGCTGGTTGAGGACGGCGGAGAGACTGAGAGAGAAATGGGGGTTAACGAGGAAGTGGCCTCCACAAAGGCGGTGACAATTGTTTTGAAACTAATTTCGCCAGCTCTACTCGGAGGACGCGATGAAGAGAGGGCTGCGAACATAGCCAGGAAAGCGGCGGGAACGATCAGGGCATGAAAGTGATGGCGTGGAAAACTTTAGGTAGGGATTGCCGTTCGCGTTACGTCTGCTCGCCTTTATAGTAGTGTTGAGCCACAGGCGTTTTCGTAGCTATTGGTTATCGAAGGTAGGAATGCGTGTCTGTTGGTACGCGTACTTTGACTGACCCCAGACGTGTGTCAGAACGGGCACGTGACGAGTCTTTTTTATTTGTGTGTGTGTGCGTGCGTGCGTGCATGCGTGTGTATGTTTGTGTGCGCATGTGTATGTGTAAGTGTGTTCGTGTGGGTGTGTGCGCGTTTGTGCAGGACGAGGTTTGGCGCAATGAAGATGATGGCATGAAAGCGGCATGAAGATAATGCGATGACAACGAGTGTGTGATGACCACGGCGTAACGACTATTCTATCACGAAGAGTGACACGATAGGGTGATGACGATGGCTTGATGACAACGGCATGATGACAGTCAGATTGCTAAGCGGGCGGAACGTAGATACAATGACCACGATGACGTCGCAACGACGGTACGACCGCCAGTGCCTCACGACTCTATGGCGAGAATGGCATGGCGAAGATGGCATGATGATGATGGGATGACAAAGCTAAAATAATGGTGACGCAACGACCGCACAACGACCAGAACGGCATCCTGACTTCAAACACACAATTAGTGACCCAATCTTTTAGACAACTTCGGCCACTTTGTTGACGTACAAGGCATGACGACGACGGTATAACGGGTGTCAGATGACAAAGTTGGAATGGGATCGAATCACGACGGCATCACGACTACATAGTGCGTCAAGCTAGAAGACAAGTTGAGCCACTGTGTTGGCTAAGAGGACGGGCGGATGGACGGACGGACGGACGGACGGACGGACGGACGGATGGATGGATGGATGGATGGATGGATGGATGGATGGATGGATGGATGGATATGGATGGATGGATGGATGGATGCGGCGATCGACATTGCCAGCTTGCTTGCTTGCTTGCTCCTCACTTGTGGCGCTTACGCACTACGGGAGATTGGTCAAGAACACGGCAGTTAAAGGTTAACAGTTAAAGGGAAAGGGAAAATCCTAAACAGAAAATTAAATCAGGGGGAATTATAACCGTTCATGTTCATTCAGAAATAGATTTACTTGGCAGATATAGAAATAAGTATTTGTAAGGTATACACAAGAAATATTGCGTTCTTTGTTAGGTGGTCTTGTAGTAACTTCAAAGACACAATCAGTGATTTAATTATCTGTCCAATTATTGATTTCGAAAATTAACATGATAACCTTCTTTTGTCACCGCGATAGTTGCAAATGGCCACGCAGATGTTCCTGTGACTAAAGCCAAAAAAAGAAGCCCCGAAGGCGAGGATATTTTGAGTAGTTAAAGAAATACGCAATTTTCGGCATAATGATTTTAATTTGTTCCTCTGATTTCTATATAGATGGCATGCTATCAGAAAGTGACCAATGTTTTCGGGTTCCTGGCTGGCATGACATCGAGGAGACGGTGCCAGACCGGACCTGTATAGGTAAATATTTAAGGGTGGGATGTGGCATCGTAATTTTATTTTGGAGATTTGTAATTTACGTGTGGGACACCATTTATTGTCCTATGAAAAGGACAAATGATAAAAATCCGTAGTTGGAATTTTCAGTTTTGTAGAGCTTTGGAAAAAAGAAAGTTTCTAATCCTAGCCGCAGTGGCATAAGCCGAAGTAGGCATAACGTAGATAGCCGGTCCATCAAGAGACATCCGCGCAAGTGTGTATGCTATTTCATTTAAGAATATACCATGATGGCCTGGATCCCATATCAAACGCACCAGGCTTAGGTTTGGGGGGATTAATGATTTAAATATATTGGCTACAGTAGTTTCTGAAGATGAAGTGAGTGATATGCATACCGACAGTGAATGAGCCGCTGTAACATCACCAGCCTGGTAATGAACAAAAGAGGAAGACGAGGTTAGAAGGAAGAACGTGTCAATAAATGGGTCAATAATGTCAATAAATCTCCAGCCAAAGCGTTCTTCTCAGTCGCCTGGCCCCTGGGCGGTGTGATCAAGTATAGGGCGGCGGTATTATACTGTTAGTTTCGCATTTTCGTTGTTCTTTTGACTTGTATATTGTTTGTCGTGTATACCTCATGTCTCTTTCTTTTCCCGGTCAAGGGCATTCCCCTTGGCTAGCTTCTATCCTCGCCCGAGAGTGGCCGATAGACACATTTTTACGCAGTGGCGTCAATAATGTCCCTACGGCCCTAGTTCCTACTAATGGGGGAGCCCTACAGATAAAGAACCCGAAAAGTATTCAGGTGGAGCTTCGGAAGGCCACTGAGTTCCATAAATTTGGTCGCGGTGGTATTCTGTGCTGTTCGTCAGAACAGGAGTGCGTTGGAGACCTCCTCAACTGTTCCGAGTTTGCATCGAATCCGGTGAGCTTGTTTATTCCAGCACACCTTGCTTGCTGGAAAGGCTTAGTTCGCGGGGCACACGCGGTCCTCGACCCCTCAGAAGTATTAGACGTGTTTTCAGTCACGGGTGCTGTTTCTCTATACCGATGTAGCCGAATTATTGAGAACAAGAAGTCACCTACGGAATCGGCGATTGTTACACTCGCGGGAACAGTCCGCCCGTCTGAAATCGAGGCATGGCCGCTTATATATACAGGGCGTCCCACGTAATTTCAGCCAAGCATTTAAAAATGAAACGCCCATCGCAAGCGAATTGAACCGAACGCAGACTATTCGCAATAGTCTATAGTAAATCAGACAATGTTTTGTTGTCCCCATAACTCACTAATTAAGTTTAATGACCTAAGTTTTTAATTATTGTCTTAAGACCCCAAATATGAGAGCCAGGTTTGTAGAGCACCTTCAGAAACCAACGATCGAATAATAATAATAATATTTGGGGTTTTACGTGCCAAAACCACTTTCTGATTATGAGGCACGCCGTAGTGGAGGACTCCGGAAATTTTGACCACCTGGGGTTCTTTAACGTGCACCTAAATCTAAGCACACGGGTGTTTTCGCATTTCGCCCCCATCGAAATGCGGCCACCGTGGCCGGGATTCGATCCCGCGACCTTGTGCTCAGCAGCCCAACACCATAGCCACTGAGCAACCAAGGCGGGTGCCAACGATCGAGTTGTTTCCTTTACGATACATCTCACGTAGTCCCTTTTTCCAGGTTGCAAAGAAATCCTGCGAAATATGAAAAAAAAAGAGAAACATGTCACGGAGCGCTTGCGCAGTGGTATTGTGCTGCTGTCAAGCGTGCGTTCGGTGAACAAGGTACAGAAAAATTTTTTTTTTGTTTGCAGAACGAAGTAGGTAAATCATCACTGATACCACCTCCAGCCTGTCAGCTTCTCGGTTTTTGCTGGAATAAACCGTGGTGTCTTTCTCGGCATATGGAAGTTACATACACCAGACTACACTCTCGCTTCCCGCCATTGAATTTCTATTTACATAGAGCTGGTCTGACGATGTCCCCTCTATGCCACAACTGCATAGAAACTGAATCAATACTTTTTGTCATGCAGACGATATTCACGCCAGAGCAAGATATAACTGGATGCGTAACTCTGCAAAATTGGATTGTGGTTAAGTATAGCAGTATCATTACATTTTGAAGCCTCGACACTAGGCTATAGTCACAGAAACGTTTGTTTTGCTGTATTCAATTTTTTAACCGAAACAGAACGGTTGCCCTACTAATTGTGATTTTTTTGTTCTAGATATCAAATCTGCATTCATTTCACCGAAATTTCTCTCTCTAAATTCTTTATTAGCATTAATTTCAGCTTCATTGTACCCTATTTTAACATTCACCTTTAAGTTAGTCTAACTGCTCACTCGTATACTAGTCTAGTTATTGCATCATCTCCTTTTCTTCGTACTACTTTTACTTTGCGTTTATCGTCTTCAAATAAGAATTTCCCTTAGGTACCTGCGGCCGCCAGATTTTCGGCCTATCTCGCATAGTGAGTGGGAGCCATGACAGAGGCTCATCATAATGATAATCATCATCATCAAATGTGTTCTACCTACAGTACCCTAGTGAAATCTTTACGTTGGCGTCGCGGTAAAAACATGAACCTGTGGAGAAGAAGATGAACGTCGCGTTCAACGAGGAACAAACTACCATCGAAGGCTACCAAGCAAGTGACGAACAACATGTCGGGCTACTGGAGGACGTTACCACGTCTGTATGGAACGTTCCAAGTGCCTCTGGATTTACGGCTGACGACCCCGTCACTAAAGGTACAGTTCCTGCCGGCAATAAACAAGACCAATCTGAAATTTATTTTAAAGGACTCATCTGAACTCGTGAAACTCAGCCGTCTGTAACGCCGCCAAACAGGGACATAACTATTACGAATGCATTGCTTGACCATCAGAAATGCCAGATTAAGCAACAGCAGCAGCTGGTATATCTTCCTGATAGGCTATCAAGATCTGGAAGCAAGAGATCACATCCTTTCTTAAAACCGATGTTATTTGATGAAAATTCGACTGGTGTACATGCCTGGCTTCAGTTTTATCAGCACGCGTGCTTCAGGAACCAATGGTTGACTGACGAGGATCGCATACAGAACATGCTGGTATTTCCGTGTGGCAACGCGCAGAAATGGTAGAACGTTCGGTTAAGTTTATAGTTGAATAAATCGTGGAACGAATGGAAGGACAGTTTCTCTCGAGGATTCAAAAAGAATCGCGTGGAATTTTGGAATAACGCTATATTCCACATACAAAAAGCAACGAACATTCAAGAATATGTGTTGCAAAAGTAGAATTTAATTTGTAAAACCCAGCCAAAACTTCCAGAATCGTCTGTTATCGAGCTCATTGTACAGGGTATGACAAGAGAGTGTCAGAAACAAGTTCTAGCTAGGTCACTAAGCACAATGGACCAACGGCTTCAATCAATGGCTTACGTTATGACTCCAGATTTTAATGTGTCATCAAAAAAGACAAAGGTCACAACCCTAGACCAAGTGACAAATACACTGCAGGCTCGGTACTTCATAACCAGCCATACCTCCAATGGTCAGAGCATCACATAATCTCACCAATGTGCTGAAGAAATGGCGCTCCTTGAATGAGGCGTTCTGGCGGTGCGATGCTTGTAAACAACCGAACCATGTCAGCATTGATTGACACTGGTGCTTCCGTGAGCCTAGTTAATGAAACTAGTGGACTCAACCAGCATCATTTCCGGGAAGCTTATTCGTGTGTGTAGCTACTATGGTTCATCTAGGGTTTACCATAAATGGACAACAGCAGATCTTGAGTTCCAAGGTCGGACATTTAACGTGGAAGTGCTTGTCGTATGAGTGGTGAACTTCGCCTTCGAAGGAACAAGAAGGTTTGCGACGTTTGTCACACCGTTCAACATCTACGAGTATAATCGGTTACCACTTGCCTGGAAGAATTCTGGGTCGTGGTTCCAAAAGATAATGAACGAAACAGTGAGCAAATTCATTGGAAAACTTTACAGTGTATATGTATATGATGTCATTGTCTACTCTAGGACAAAGGAAAACCACGAGGAGCATTTGTGTGAAGTACTTCAGGCACTAAGCACTGCACGACGTCAGATTAACATGAAGAAAATTTAGTTTTTTTGCAATAGGGTGGCCTTCCTCGGAAGGGTGTTTGACGGTAAAATGAAAAGCACCAAGCAAGAAAGTGTTCAATGCACCAAGAAAATGGCGAAACCGTATGATATTCATTCCCTCCGGCTGTTTTGGGGACTGGCGGGCCATTTCCGTGCAATCATAAGAGACTGCGCCAGAAAGACAAAATCTCTCACCACACTGGTCGAAAAGGGCGTGCCATTTCCGTGGTCAGAATAATGTGAGAATAGTTACACCGAGCCTGTACGCATAATTTCGTCGGAGCCTGTATTACTGCTCCCCTACTTCAAGCTGCCCTTTTATGTCTATACCAACGCATCTCATTATGAAGTAGCTGTCATACTCTACCAGTGTGATGCTTCAAAACACCGAGGAATGGGACTGAGCGTAATAGGTTACTGCGCTTTCACTTTTGCGAAGAAACAAGAAAATTATGCAACAACGGAGAAGGAGGCACTGGCGGTGGTGTTAGCCTTGAGTTACTTTGGAAGCTACTCGGAAGGAAACCACTTCAAGTTGTTCACAGACAACCAGGGGTTTATGTACCCGTTAAAGCTATCGCAGTGGAAGGGCAGAATAACAGGGTGCGTTAGCGAAAGACAATTTAGCTTTGACGTCATACATCGGATGAAAAGAAACGCCAAGATGCGGATGCGCTATCTCGATTCCACGTGCCGGATGAAACCCCAACTATAGACATGTAAACCTATTACAGTTTTCGGAGGTACAAAGGAGATGGAAGTAAAGAAAGGCAAATTGTTCTTTTCGGAGACCAAAGTCTCGACAGTCCTGAAGTTTTACCACACAAGTCCAGAGTTAGGAGGGCATGGCGAATTTTGGAAGACATTCCACAAAATATCGCAGTGTTTCACTCGGAAAAACATTGAAAGAAGAAATCATAAATACTGTAAAAACTAGTCATCAGCGTCAGCTCGTTAAGCCAAGTAGAAGTCTAGATAAGCGGGATGGTCTTGCCAGAGTATTCCGATATTCCTTTCGAGATTGTTTGTCTTAATTGTGCTGAAATCAAAAATAACGGGCAGGGAGCTAGGACCACGCAAGCATTCCTTGTCACCGAAGATGAGTGCACGCGTTTGGCCGCCGCCAAAGCTGGAAAGAAGGACGCAAATTGTGTGATATCATTGCTGCAACAAGAATTCTTCAAGAACGTGCGAATCGTTGTCGCTGACAATGGCCCAGCCTATAAAAGCGACAAACTGTGACTTTGGGCTGAGAAAAGAAATATCACCCTTCGTTTCCCAACACCTTACCATCTGCAAGCGAATTCTCTTGCAGATCTGATAAGTAACTTGAAGATGTACATACGATTATATCCCGAACTCTAAGGCGGCTGGAAATGCGCCTTAAAAGGAGCCGTTGCGCATCACAACAGATCATATACAGCCGGCCTGGGATCCAGCCCACATTTTGCGGCATTTCGCACGGGCTCATGAATGCCATCGCAACAAAAAGTGGGCTTAATGAAAGAAGTTGGTGTAAAGGACCATCCCAAAACTTCTCATCAGCGACAAAAGGCGCAGTGCATGCAGTCTATAGACAAGGACACTCAACTATGGGCCGCCTAGCAGGCCCGGGGTGCGCTCGAATAGCACAAGCCTCACGACACACCACAAACGGGCCGAACTAGGGTAGTGCAGAGTAGGGCATAACCACAGGTCGATGCTTGGCCTGCGTCGCGACGCATTAAACCATTGGTTGCCGGCATTTAAAAAAGTTTTTCCTATCCTATCCTATATAAAGCGACAATGAAAACGAATTTTGAGCGCAGACTCTGCACAAAAATCCCGGAGATGGAAGCAGATTTATGGATTCTGGTCCAAAAGGGACTTGATTCCAAAACTCCCTTTACAGGACTTTACTATGTCATCAGTACAGCGAGGCAGCAAAGATTTCTTCAGACAATATACTGCCAAGGACCTATTAAAAAAGTTGAAACGGCTTCACCGAATGTGCTGCCATATCCTCGTGGGAGTCAAGGGAGCCGATTGATAGTGTGTGGCGATCCACATCAACAAGCGTGGTAATGAAGAAGAGAGGTTAAACCTTAACAATATATATATATATATATATAGATAGATAGATAGATAGATAGATAGATAGATAGATAGATAGATAGATAGATAGATAGATAGATAGATAGATAGATAGATAGATAGATAGATAGATAGATAGATAGATAGATAGATAGATAGATAGATAGATAGATAGCCAGGCAGGCTCAAAACGTCTGACGTGGCGAAATAATACTCATCACAATAATGATTCCAGTGAAACAAGAAAGACTGCTGAGCGGCATGTCGAAATTCAGATAGATCATGTTCAGGAGAATGAAAATTTACTCGCAATCGCGGCCCTACGAAAGTGGACGTCCAGGGAAGCTGTTAAATACCCCCATTACAACTATTGAGGGGAATATCAAATGATTCATTTTGTTAGAGTACTGGCAATAATGCTGTTCTAGAGCAATGATAGTAATGGGCGTAATGATAATTTTGACAGCATGTCGCTGCTCATATCGGTGCTGCAACAACATTGAAATAAGTTGCTAGGCTGGTTATTTAAGTCACTCCCGATGTCACGAGCTGCCGTCACCCCTGCAGCCTGCCCAACTGTAATCCTCACTGGAAAACGTATGCGGGGAATGCTACGTGCTTCCCATTGTTATCAGGACCACCTTATCATCAAATATGCGGTTCGAATGCTTGTTTTGAGCTTGTTTTTTATTGAAACGTGTACTGTGTTGTATGTTGTATGCGTGATCCCCAACAATGTATGCACCAATCTTTTCCCTCTGCTGAGTCTTAGTAGCGTCTGCCTTACGGAGGTATGACCATTGCTCGGCCATGCACTGCTTCCTGGATAGGCCCACATTGTTTTCTATCGGCGCTCCGTCAAGAAGAAATCCCGGGATCGTAGCCGTAGGCAGCTTCGCGGTAAAAATAAAGTGAAAGAAAAGATTGCCGTGCATGTGTTACTAAATATAACGGGCAAAATCCAATATAGCTTCAACAAACCGGACTTGCGCGCAAGCAATGCTAATGCATAAAACGGTAATGAAGGAATAGGAAATTACACATAAGAACACTAGAAGATAATAAAAAAATTATATAAAATCAGCATCAGGTAAACTACCACTGGGGAACGGACTGAGCGTATCAGCCTGTATAATAATTCTGGATGCATATTAATTTCTATGTTTATAACAGAGTTTTGTTCCTGTTCCTTTCTTAAGCTCCTTTGGGGCTCTATGGCGTAAAACTATTCCAATGTGCTTTAATTCCAATCTCGTGACGTCAAATTTGCGTAACCACCGGCGCAAGCATCAGGCGGTGACCAGCAGCGTTGCCTCAACAGCTCAATCAAGCGCCCTCTTAGTTTATAGGAGGTTACTTCTCTTTGCTTTCAAAACGAATAACACTGCCTAGATTAAGCAGTTTTTCGTTTGCCGATGGCTGCCAGGAGGCCAGAAGCAGAAAGTTTCGATGGGGCCGAGCGGGCGCACTGAAACTAGAGAACGGAATGAAGAGGGTGGTGCGGGGGTCTGCGATTTATCCGCTTTCCCTTACTTAGCTTGCAGCGGCTGGTCGAAAATAGCGGCAGCGTGCAACGGAAGGTTAAGAATGCCGTTAAAAGGGAATCTCAAAAAAGGAGAGTCGGCAGAGCGAGGTCATAAACCGCAGAAAGTTTTATTATACGCAAATAAACCCAAGCTCTCTCGCAGGTGCGAGTAGACAGTGGCTGAGAGATCGGCAGCAGCCATCTTTTATTCCTTTCGAAACGGGGAAGCCCGGGGCTATTCAGAAAAAAGTTCCGTTTTGATCAGTATATTAATGCATCTTTAACGTGTACACGTTATTTTGCCGCGGTGAGTTTTCGTGGTTTTGCGGCGTCGCGTGACAGGTATGTGCAATGGCTGCAGCCTGAAAGCTTTGGACCAATAGCCGTGGGTAATGGCGAAAAGGCGTCCAATAAGAAATAGCTATTTTTCTTTTGTTCGGTCTAATCATGCATAATCAGTGTATACACCCCATATCAGATGGGGAGCTATCGAAGTCGTCATCATGTCACCTGACAGACCGGAGAAGTGAGGGTGGTCCAAAAACGTTTTCGATCAATCGCGGAGGGCTGGTTGCAGAATTTGAATACAAAAGTTTGGAGTAGCCTTGCGTTATAGCACTCCTGTTCTTGTTTCTGCCTTGTATCTTATACCTTCAGACTATCGTGAGGTTGTCCGTCGTTGTCGGTCAGTCGCAGAAACAGAGCACTTCAATACAAAAACTTCGTTTAAAAGGCCTTTGTTCAAGATATTGTCCTTGTAGTCCAATGCTCGGCTGTTGAAGAACCGACGTATACTTGTAAACGAGTGGATTCATCGTTCATCGCCTGATCTCTTCGCGTTTGTTTCCGCCTTTTGGGGCAAATAAATGCAGTGTATCCCACTTCATTCGTTAGCGGCCCTGGAATGAACTCCTAAATGCACGCAGTAATATATCTTAAAGAAACTATAATTTTCTAGAAATTTTTAAAATCACTATATTTTGGAATGTCTGTTGTCACTACAGAAGCCTAGAGCATAGCACGTCCAGTGTGCTCGAGGGAAGCATGTACTGTAATTGCAGCTGACCGCTTTAGGTCAGCTGTACTTACGGGAATGTATAAGAACAAGTTATGAATATTTATTATTATTTCCTTGTGGGTCTCTTGCAAGAGTCAGTTATCAAACTACAGAATGCTTAATGTGAGATAAAGTTGCCACGCGGCACTATTCCCAATATTGTTGGGGGCCCTCTAACAATATTGTTGGATCCAGGAGGGTGTCTAATGTGCATTGTCCTATTCAAGAAATTCTGCAGTAAGCTTCGAAGTTTTAAGTTTACATTTTCAGCTACAAGAAGCAGTAGCGCTAGGAAACCATTTTTTTTGTCATCAAGCTTTAAACGGATCGCAGAAAGGGAAAGTTGTTGAAACGATTGTGTCGCATTTCCACAAATGCGTTCGTACGAGTTCTTGAAAAGCAATGCTCGTTTAGTTGTGACATAGTTGCTTGTCGCGTGTAAAATGAACCAACAACCCCTGCCTTGCCAAGATGATTGCTCTACCGTCTGACCTGACCAGTGGGCTGGGAGTTCACGAAACACGAGCTAAAAATTGTCATCTCCGAGCGGTGGAAGCCAAAAGAATGTGGAATAGACTTCAAGAGAAATGTGCCTAGTGGAACTAGATTTGTGAAGCAATATTGCCATTTGTTTCACATTCACCTGTTAGGGAAAAAGTTTGAGGCAAGATTTACGTGGCAACCTATTTCACGTGTACTTCGCAATATCTTCTGTTATGAAGTTGCTGGTGACAAGCGGAGTATGCAGAAAATAAGCGAGGCCCTGTAAGACCAGCGATGCTCTACAGTTGGGTGGAATGGAGCCTAATAGTGTTTTTGAACTTTCCGAGCAAATAAATTTACGTTCGGCGACGGTTATGCGATTCCCAGCTTCGGTTACATTTAGTTAGCCTTTTGAAGTGCCCGATAACTGGCTTATGGACATCTTGGTGCTCATACGGGCGGCTAACAATTGGCCCAGTCTTTGCCAAGCTTCTTTTAAGCGAAGGAACTGTAGATATGCAGACCTGCGGCGAAGTATGGTCTGGGATGGGTTGGATGAAGTAGCCAAAAACACACAAAACAACTGTCCCTTTTCAAAGCCACCACAGAAAAGGCGCATGAAAATTTATGTAATATGATGGAATAAAATGGAAGTGCATGGTTCATTATTACGTTTCTTTTTCTTCGAATAACTGGATGACATTACCTAAAATTCAGGAACTAGCTCGGGGGCAAACACTATGGTTCTCTACTTTCCAGCGTTTTTGGTAACGGGAGATTTTGCTCACCAAGGATCTCTGCGAAGGGAAAACACCAAAAGAAAAAAGAACTGACGACTACGTTCTTGAGAGACTGCTTTGGAAATCGATCACCGCTGCTTTTCCTCAGGGATCCCAAGAGTTCCGAATGGGGTCTTGGGAAGAAATGCAGTTCGAATTGCCGTCGGGTTACAATTAGATTTTGGGCTGCTTCAAGAAATACAGTCGCGGCTTTTTCGCAGCAAGAAACTGGTAAAGAAGGCGACTACGAAAATCGTCTCAGCGCAAGTTTCAGTGTAATGTTGCTCACGGAGAGGGATATACTTTTTGTGCGAGAAGACAATTCTGCTGCTCACCGGAGTGCAAACACGGCGCCCTTTGCATTACAAACACTTAAGGCGATGTTCATGTCCTCGTATAAGAGATGAAGAAGTTGAAACGGAGGCTACATGCCGTTAGTGCTCGCAAACTTTGTCGGACGTCTGAGCAACTCGTCTGTCTCCGCAGCTTTCGAATGCGTACCTTTCTACGTTGGCTTCTGAGAAAGCACCATTTCGATGCGAACGCACTCCGCGCGACTTGTCTGATTTTGGTGATCATTTCTTTATTTTTAATATTATTGCTCTGATACAAGCTACGAACTGGCTCGAGGAACTTGGCCGTCTCGTGGGATATCCGAAGGTCGCAGCGTGCGCTCTTCTCACGAATGCTTAAAACGTCATAGCACTATTTGCACCCTTCTTCAAATAATCGTCTGGATTATATCTGTTCCTTTATTTCTCTCGTTTGCCATATAATTGTGCGATGCCGCACGACACTGCACATATCCATGTATGATTGTGGGTATACTTCAGCGCAAGTGGATAGGTGACCCAGAGCTGAATATCATAACAGCTGTATGCCACGGAGACTTGCAACAAAAAAAATGCAGCAGATCCAACGAGCTGGAATCTATATACAGCGAAGCTTCATCTGAGTGCACCCGCCGTGATTGCTTAGTGGCTATGGTGTTGGGCTGCGAAGCACGAGGTGGCGGGATAGAATCCCGGCCATGGCAGCCGCATTTGGATGGGGGCGAAATACGAAGACACCCGTGTATTTAGATTTAGGTGCACCTTAAAGAACCCCAGTTGGTCTAAATTTCTGGAGTCCCCCACTACGGCGTACCTGATAATCAGATCGTAGTTTTGGCACGTAAAACCCCATAATTATTTTGTCTGAGTGTACATGCTAGTAAAAAGACGAGTTTTTTTTTTATTGAACGTCTGCACAAAGTGACACGGAAAGCTTTATTGAGGCATTGTAGACAGGCTAATTCAGTGGCACTACCGCTGCTGCGGATGCGTGCAGACGAGCTTTTGGGTTCCTTTTTCTTTAACGCCACCACCGCTGCCGCCGCGCATGCGTAGGGGCGAGTGTAATTTGATCATGGTGCAAAGAACCCAACGGGGATGTCGCGCGCGTCCTCCGCTGTGATTGGTTGGCTTATTCGGATAGAGAACAGCCACACAGCACCCACACTAGCGAAACAAAAACCCAGTGAGATTCGCAAAAAAAGCTTCGGTTTCACAACACTGCTGCGAAAGATGAGAGCACGTGCCGAAACACGTCGCTAGAACGCGCACACGTTGCCGAAATTGTGCGTTTATCTGGTATATTTTGCGCATCATTCGCCATTCAATGCGAAATAATTCTTTCAACAATACAGAAGGAACAAGGACGCCAGTAGAGACGAAGAATATCCGAGGTGACCGAAGAGCGGACGCAAAGGAAGACGAGTGTCACTTCACCGGTGGAAGTAAAATAGACCAGTCTAAAGGGAGGGGAGAGGGCGCTGGCAGACTTGATGGCAAGACATCGCCTCGCTTTTACGCGTCCTCGGAAAAAAGATTATGCGTTTCTTTCACCGCAGCGCCAAAGATATATTCTCGCCGCTGCCGCCACCACCACGTAGCGGTGTACTTAATGTCTGAATGGCGTGTCGTAAAAGCGGTCGTTGCGAGAAGCTTTCTTGGTCCCGGCGTCAACGTATCTGCAGACCAACGCACGGATGCTCTCTCGCTGTGGGCGCAGCAGCGTGCTCGACGAGAGAGACGACGCTGCTTGACAATATGACGACGCTCTTTGAGATCTACAGGCAGGCGCGTTTCTCTGGACACGAAGATGGGATGGGATGCTGTCGTGTAGCACACGAACTACGCTCGCTACATGTGCATAAGACATCTGGCGGTGGCCTGAGCTTTACACGGTCTTTTTTATTACTGACATATAGAAATGCTGTTCACAGTGAACAGGCGCACCTTAGCGCGAATCTTATGCGCTAGCGTCAGCGTGTGCTTTCAGCAACATCACGCGCGACGTATGTTGCAAAAGCAGTGGCACCAGAGCGAAGGCTATAATTTCTATGTAGCAGTTGTTTGCTATAACAAAACCTAAAGTAGTATCATTTCTTTTTCTTCTGATCTCTTGACCGTATTGCTTAACGAAGGTATGAAGGAACAAAACTATAATTGAAAGTGCCTCGTTTGTGTTGCAGTATAGTTTTGCACGCATGCCGTCATTTTACTGTGTATTTTGAAATCTGACAAATAGCTGTAATAATAATTTTAAAGAGTAACGTCCCGAAACTGCACAGTAGATTATGTGGAACTTGGTAGTTGGAGGCTCTAGATTAGTTTTAAACACCTGGTATGCGGTAACGTGCACTCAGCGCACTACACGAGCACAAGCATTTTTGCATTCCACCCCCATCGGAATGCGGCCACCAATTCCGGAGTTGAACTTGTAATCTCTTGGGCACCAGGGCAACGCTAAAGCGGCTGAGCTATTTGGAGGTGCTTGGAAAGGCTGCTGCGGATCATAGCAGCTGCGGCCACTAGGAGACGCTATAATTTGTAAATGTGCTATCTCATCCTAACTTTTTGTCGTTTTAAATGCGCAAACTGGAGTTGCCTGTCCATTCACCTTCAAGAAAGCTAGAAAGCGTCCACGCCTCGGACACATTCCGAGTCTCTTTCATAAGTTTTTGTTCTAAAGCACGTTTATCTATCTAAAGTTTCTACATTCAACTTCACGATGCAGTGAAGCCAGTCTCGGTTGATATCAAGGGACCCCGTGGACCACTGTCGGCGGAGCTACCTGCGCAGGTGATCTGCCAGGTGAACGGCTCAAGGCCAGAGGCACTGGTACGCTGGTTTCTGGGACCGTACCAGCTGAACGACACCGAGACGCACGTCATCTCGCCTAACACCACGCTGGGAGTGCTGAACTTCGTGCCGGGAGACCGCGACCATGGCGCGCGGCTGCGTTGTCTCGCCTCCAACTCGGCAATAGAGGGAGCGCAGGGCAGCACATCCGCGCCGCTGGAGGACTCCTGGATACTGGACGTCCACTGTAAGACCCCACCTAAAGTCATTTCGAGAAGCATTTGATTTTTCTGCAACTAGCTGTTGTTGCGAGCCATGTAAATCTGAAAATTTGTAGTAAAGGTCTCGTAGCGGTATGGGTAGAATAACTAACCACAACATATATCTTCAGTAAGCTGGGTGTTGTACTTCATTTAATCCTATCCTTCGCTGATCCCTCTTCTACTTCACTCTCCTTCTCTGCTTCCTCTTCTTTTACTTCCCAGACGCAGTCTGCTTCACCCTTCCCGGCTTCTTTTATTGACACCGCCTGGCGCACTATTTGAACACGTTTCATAATGCGGCGCACTTTGTTTGACTGCTGGCTCCCCGGTACGAAACAGTCTTCAATAGACCGTGCTGTGATGCCGCTTTAACAACGTGGAAGTGTCCGTTATAAGTAGCGCTGACACTTCCATTTACTTTTCTGACTAAGACGCTCTTTTCCACTTCTACATCTAGTATGTCGATGTCTCGCCTCATGTCGAATTTCTTCTTCATGCGCTGCCTGTAGGCGTCTTCTTGTCTACCGCTTTTCTTGACCTCACTAAGAGTGAGCTTCCCCAGGCTGCCGAGTTCGTAATCCGCAGGGAAAGTAGACACCATTCCATAGGCGGAAAAGAAAGGACTGCAGCCTAAACCACTCGTATATGATCGGTTGAGGTGTCTGGTAGCAGCCTCCAGGCAGCACTTCCAGCCACTTCGGATTCTGGTACACCTTCGTGTATTGCTTGATGTCACTTAGAGCACGGTCAGCAAGATTGTTTGCTGTTAGGATGGTTTGGTGAAAAAACGTTTACTGTAATCCCATGATCTCGTGTGCAGTTGACTTTTTGCTCAGAAAGCTGAGGCCATTGTCACACACTACCGTCTTAATATTTTGGAAGCATTTAGCTTGAAGAAGTGCAATGACACTGTTGGCGTCTTCTTTTTCTGCCTTAGCCTTCTGCCTTCGCCTTCTGCCTTGGCCTTCTGCATGCGTTTTTTCTAAGTTCTGCGAAATCTGAGTGGATGCCTTCAAACGGGATGCTTGAATGCTTTGGAGTTATCATCACATCTGTTGCCTGCTTGAATTTCCCTTTCTTCATTAGACATAGGTGGCATGTGCGGGTGTAGTTTTTGATGTCATCCTTCATACTTTACCAAGTAAACCATTTTAGCACTTTGTTGTCAATGCGCCAGACGCCATCATTTCCCCCTGACTCTGGACTGTCGTGATACAGTTGTAGTATCTTAGGAACCATTGTCGGTGGCACGTGGTATCTTCCGTTCACAAACTTCATTTCCTCAGTGCTTTTTCACAACTTGACGTGATTTATTTTTTCAAGGTGTTCATTTGTCTCGTGGACAAGCAATCTAGACATGGCGTCCGCAATCTGTAAGTAGTTGATCAGACCGATGTGATACATCAAAGTCGAACTATTGTAGGTAATTAACCCATCTCTCGATTCAACCATTTGGTTGTGCCACGCCTATGAGATGAGGCAAAGCTTGATGATCGGTAAAAATTGTGAATTTCGTGCCTTCTACATAGGTTCTAAAATACTGTACAGCTTTTAAAACTGCCAGCGCTTCTTTTTCTGTGTTAGCAAAATTGAATTCAGCATGCTTCGGTGTATAGCTGTAATATCTAACGTCGTAGTGCTTTTGATAATCAGATTGTCGTGATGACTTCTGATACATACCTTGTGGGGCTCCCACACGTGTTCTAGCGACAAGGGAACGACAACAGAGTAGTGCAAACAATCCCAAGGGCATTTATTGCACGTTTCATACACTGATGACTGCTGGACGAATTGCTATCCACATAACATGCCGATGAGCTCGGGACAAGCCTAGGAAGACCGACTCTTCGCGGCTGTATATCGAGCGCACAACAACGCCTGGTCGTTCACCTGTACGGTCATGCCAACGGTGGCGCGCTCGAACAATCGTATTCGTCTGTTCCGGTGTCTTGTTGCTGGGCTTCGCGAGGTGGTCTCGCAGAAGCATGAATCGGCACACGCACGGAACGTGCTCGTGGCTTGCCGATCCCCAGCCAAATAGAAAGAGGCGGCTCCCTGTCGCGCCCGACTAATCGTGTCATCAGGAGACGTTAGCAGCGCAACACTCGCGCCATCTCTCGCAATATGTTGCAACCAGACCGACCACTAGCTCTTACCTTCGGGAAGAAGCCGGATTACAAGAGATGCGTGAGTCATGCTGGGAAAACGTCAAGGGACGCGTGAGAGTCGGCCATCCCCACAAACTGCGCCCGTTGCATAGTGCGACGCATCAGTATTGAACGCGAAAGGCAAGGAGACGCCTGGTATGCGTGGGATGGGATCTGACAATATAAGTTAGACTAATTTGCCATAGGCCCTTAAACACTCCCGATCCCGTTGGAAAGCCACGTCCTTTTGCATCAAACCTCTAAACGTCTAAGACACTTTGTCTTAACCGCACAGTCTCTTATGAAGGACCCGAAATGTTCATCAAGGCCTAGAACCACCCCGAGAGAGTGGACATTGTATGGTTTCAATAACTTTGACATTCGCTCAGCAAATTCTTGCTTGCTGCTTTTAGTAGACCCGTCGTAGGCCCTGTCAAGGAACACGACTTTCTTTTTAAAAAACGCACTTTTCTTTAAATTGATTTTAAGGTGGGCGTGGCTGAGGGCACTTAGGACTTGACACAGATGATTCTGCAGTTCTTCTTTAGTCTTAAAAAACGATGACATCATATATGTGGACATTAGTAAAAGTACCTAGGTGTGGTTTCAATATGTCAATCATAATCTTTTGAAACCAAGCCGGACAGTTCCTCCAACCAAGTGGCAGGCGATTATACTCAAATAATTCGAAAGGCGTAACACATTCAGTGTGCTTCCTTGTGCTCACTGCGAGGGAAATTAGCCAAAACCTCTTACTAAGATTGATACGAGAAAACCAGTGGTGTCCTCCTGTTTTGTCTATAATGGCATATAAATTTGGCATTGGGAAAGGTATAGGCTCCTTTTGCTTTTAACGGCCCTAAAGTCAGTGCATAGAGGGATAGTGCCATCTTCTTAGGGCGCCATAGTTACTGGTGAGGCAAGCAGTGAGACGGAATATCGAATAATATAAGCCTCTAACACAGCTTGCAGTTCCTTTTTATCCATATCTTCTTTTCTCTTGACATCATGTATGGAGCTTTTCGCACCGCCTTTTTATGAGCGATTGGAAATCGAACCTAATGTGACTTCATTGCTGGCGGGTAGGTCACCTTACTTACGAATTCAGGATGTACAGCTCAAATGTCTCCCTCGCACTGAATTACTCGTTGTGGTCTAGGTATCTCAGCATTTGCCTTCACTGCTGTTTCTTCTTCAAGGAGCACTTTGTCGTCGCAATGAAGAGTAATCTTGATTTTCTTCACGTAAGCGTGAGACAGGAGAAAGTCATATTTAACATATGAAAGCGGGGTTCAGGTACGGGCTAGTTGGTATTTCATTGCAAACGTCACCTTCAGCGCGTACATAGGCAGGGACCAAAGGAACGATGAAGACAAGCGCTGTATTTGTCGTTGCAAACACGGGGCTGGTGACTAAATGACCTTGAAATTCAATTGCTACGGTCGACCACTCGCTGTGTAAGCTCACCAAACCATAGAATCTTTGTAGGCGAAAAGCTTTACCAGTATGAAAACAATTGATGTTTAATCGATTCTTGTTAATAATTCATCCTGAAGCTCCACTGTCTACCCAGGTTTTCATTTCGAGACTGTCGATCTTGAAAGATGCCTGTAGTAAACTTTTCGACATTACGCACACCGTCTCATGGTGATCGTTATGGTGGTGCAGATTACTTTCAATGAGTTAGGTTGTAGTTGGTAGGGAGCTTGATACTGTGTCAGAATGGTGTCTGCGCTGTGACAATGGTGTTCGGTGCTACCTCACTCACTATCAGCAGATTGGCACGAACTGTGCATGTAGTTACGTGCACATTTACATGGGGATAGGCACTCCTTAGGGGAACTCAACTTATTCACATCCTGCTTGCCAAAAGCCAGTTGTCTCTTCCTAGTTGAGCTTTCCTTTTCCAGTCCTGTTCCTGGTATCAGATTCTGCAGGCATTGCAAAAGCTCCTCTAGGGTTCTTGGGGCTCTCATCTGGACTTCATTTCGAATGTCTCCACAGAGTCCGTGCATCACCAAGGCAAGAACTGCCGTTGAAGGGAGTGTAGGTTGAGCGGCGTGCAGCAAACGGCGCTTCTCAAGGGAATACTCTAGAAGGCAGCCTGATGTGTACTGGTAACATATAGCAGCATTCAATCTGTTTACAGCTCTGCCTTCGAAACCAGCTAGGGAACACACTTCCTATTTCTCCCATCATGGTGCTTACTTGTCAAGAAGCTGCTAGTCATACCATTTGCTAGCGGTGGCATGAAAATAACCTCGCATGTCTTGAATTTTTTTTATCATCACAGATTCACTTATTTTTTTCTGATGCGTACTCATAAAAGGATAGCCATTGTTGAGAGCTTTGGGGTTTTGCTTCAAAAATGTCCGGCTCCACAAGCTTTTGTACTGGTTTGTCTAGGCTAAGTGACTCAACTAGATTTTTCATTATTTGACAGTGTTACGTCATTTGTCGCTGCTGCTCTTCAATAATTTTCATAACGATGCCCACCTTCTACGCAGCAGTTTCCTGCCTGAAACATCCAGACCGCATTGTCTCCAGGATCAGTTCTTCCAGTGCTGGTAGTTGCAGGTTCACCTTCACCGACTTCATTTGAAGAAATTGTTCCTGTCCTATCGAGGCTTCTTTCATAACTGTGTCGATGAGGTCTGCTGAGCTAACATGACGTGGAAGGTCAGTTGATGGCCAACCTTGCATTTGGTAACTCTTAAAGACAACATGCTGCAACAACGACTGGTCGTTGCAGAACGCAACCCACATGTTCGTCGTCGGCGGCGCCAAAATATGTGGCGGTCCGGGTGAACCAACTAACCACAAAAAACAACTTAAGTAAGACGGATATTGTTCGCCATTAAATCTCATTCTTCGCTTACCCCTCTTCTTTTTCTCATCCCGTTATCTGTTTCCTCTTCTTTTACATTCTAGACGCAGTGTGCTGCGTCTAGAATGTCGTCGATTTTGCGTCGAAACGACCCAAAGTCGTTGCGAGGAGCATTTGTTGTTGCTGCAACTAGCAGTAGTCGCGAGCCATTGAAATCTGAATATTTGCAGTATAAGCCTAACGTCTAGTCTACAATATGCAAGTTTGCTGCATTCATGTTTTTTTTTGTTGCCCGTAGTGCCCAGCCAATGTGTTTGAGAACGAGCCCCAATGGTGACTAATTTTGTAAATGTGGGGGACAGAAGGAACGAAATGGCCACGAAAGTATTGTAATGATCAAGCAGTGGTATTCAATGAACGAAGAAAACATTACCTATGGGGTATTTTATTCTCTTCTAAAAATGCCGTTTTATATTTTTAAGCAGATAAATGCAAGAGAAAGCGACCTGGGCGTCTCGAAAATCAAAATGAACGAGGTTTCATTGTGCCACATCTATTGATCACAAAATACGCTAACAATGCGGCTGCGCCAAATAAGTTAGATATGAAGGCAAAGGTGGATATTAGGATGCCAAGAATTCTGCATTGCTCTAGAACGCCGTCAATTCTGTCAGAAAGTACGTAAATATGCGGCATGGAATCTGAAGTGGCTCAACACTTCATCGCTTACATGTGTTTTTTTTTCTGTTATCGAAATATCTTTGCTAACAAGGAACGTGACAGCCAGCTACACCCTATCTTTTTCCCACATAATCTCTCTCGCATGCTGCGATTGTGACAGGGCTCTCTCACAGAAACTGGCAAAGCGCAAGCATTGAGCAAAGAAATTACAAATGTAAAGGCATTTAAGAGAAACTAAAAGTGTCCCTTGTTATCCGCCCAAACAATTTTTCGTGCAATATGCAAAGGGCATAGATAAACAAAACTCTAAGCTTGAAACCGTCTGGGGATGCGGGTGTTGAGACCGGGCTCAATACAGCTTGCGAGTAACGCGTACTTCACAAAAACCCTCGCAATGACACACACACGAAAGACAGTTCACATCAAGATATCTCTCATACGGTGCTCAATACGGTGCACGCCCACGTTATGCTTCGAAGGGTAGCACGGCTGGCCCCCAGTTTTTTTTTTTTTCACGTAGAAAACTTTGAAACCTGTTCTCACTTGCTCAAATCTAAAGGTACTAGAAACAGGCACGCTCAAGCGGAACGTACGTGATGTGCATCTTAGCAAACTTCGTGAAGACATCAATTTGGCTCCTTAATCACTATAACAACCACAAGCGCTGCTACAGCTAAAGATTTAGAATAATCATGGGAACCGGCTCGCAACATAGAGCCTCAGTCAGCACCCAGCCACTGAAAAGTGCATGGATATGAGTCGAGAGGTGTCGTGAAATGCGCTTTGACAAACCAATTGCCGTAAATGCACACAATGAACATCGGTGAAGTGTTGACTGAGAAAGGGTATCCGATGAAGCATTTTCTCTCTTGCCAACCTGCTAAATTCCGCATTTGAATAAATCATAAGCTGAACTACTTTATAGCCATCTTGCGACTTGAAGTTAACCTGGGCGAGATCGCACAAGCAACTCCCTTTCCGAACGTTCGCTTGCGCTCTCGTTATTCGCCGGCGCGGCACTTTCGTCAGCAGTCGTCTGCACGGCGAGGCGAGAGCGCCAACTGAACACCTCTCCCTCGCTTACGTAGGAGGCGAAGCGAACGTCGGAAAGTGAGATGTTTGCGCGATCTCACTTTTGAGAAATGCAACAGGCCTTTGGGAGCCCGAAGTTTTCAAAAGTAATCAACGAAAGATCGATTAGACTGAAAGAAAAAGGTCATATCAGCTCCAAAAAAGGTACACAAAACTGATGCCTGCATTATTAGCAAAAAATACGCAGTCGTCATTTTCTTTTCTCAAGACCCGTCGACCTCATTAGGAGTTACAACCTGGAGAGTCTAAGGCTTTCACGTTTCATAAGTGTTCTGCGTCAACCCAAGCTTTTTGTTCTCGCCATGAAAATACCAGGCGCACAATGTATGCGCAAAGAAGGAAGAAAGAATATTTCAAATATAATTAATAATAATAATAATAATAATAATAATAATAATAATAATAATAATAATAATAATAATAATAATAATAATAATAATAATAATAATAATTAGCAGCTTTACTGGTAACGTGCATAACCTCGAGGACTGCAGCACGAGAAGCCATTTAGTCTCCATTATTAATTATGTTACCTATAAACAGGTACATTTTCCAGGAACACTGTGATCATCGTCATTATCAGCTTAAATTATGTTAACTGCAGTATACAGAAGCTGTTTATGGCACCACTGAGCACTGTCATCGGTATAGTGGTTTACAGATAAATATAAGTGTACATTTATCGGCCACGGACTTATGTGCTAATTTGCCCTGTTACACCTAAATATTTGCAGCTATTTGAACGATTTCAGATTACATGAATATGCGCAGGCAGCGCAGAAAAATCCACTAAGTTGTAACATCATCCCGAGCATGGTAGCCTTCATATATTCTAGGGCTATTTTTATTGAGACCCGCCAAAGCCGTTATTTGAACTAGAACCGCTAATTCACAATGCAGCTGTTCTTCGGTCAGCGGATTTTTATCGTGGAGTAGTGGTGTAAGTGTGCGCCTTCATTTCTTCAACTACCTATGCACGGGACCTACAAAACTTTTGCTTGGACTATCTATCTATCCATCTATCTATCTATCTATCTATCTATCTATCTATCTATCTATCTATCTATCTATCTATCTATCTATCTATCTATCTATCTATCTATCTATCTATCTATCTATCTATCTATCTATCCATCTATCTATCTATCTATCTATAGACAGCTTTATCCACTGGTCATTTGCCCGCATGGAGCACTTGCTGCTGGCTGCAGCGTAGCTTAGTATGCAACTTGGGCCGCTGGGTATGGAGCGCCACTTGATGGCTGGCCGAACAAACAACCTCGGGACTGGGTATTTGATACTCGATATGTGTAACTGGTTATGTGTAACTTGCTATATGCCTGTTCTTGGCGGGTCTCTCCACACTGTGAGGTGTGCAATGTGACTGAGACTATAGGTCATGTGCTTTGTGACTGCCCTAAGTACGTGGAAGAGCGTGAAAGGTTGGACAACGACCTTACGTGTCTCGACGGCGCACCGTTGTCGGAGGACGTTATTTTAGGCCCTTGGCCAGATACTCAATCGAGTTTCAAGGCCATTCAGGCATTACTGAACTTCTTAAAAACAACGGGCTTGGATTGCAGACTTTGAGCATGCCAAATTGCTTGCGATATGTTCTACTCCTTCCTTCTATCGTCATCGTCACCCATCATGCACCTCTTCCCTCTTTCTTTCCCTCTTCCCCTTCCCCCAATGCCGAGTAGCTGGCTAGAGGAATATACCTCAGGCCGACCTCTCAGCATTTCATATCATTAAACTTCTCTCTCTCTCTCTCTCCGTCAGAATGAATGTGCCGCTGTAAAGCAAGGAATATGAAGCCCTAAGTGCATTTAGACATGTGTCTCTCTCAATATAACTCTCATCGACATTTTTTCCTCGACGAACAGCTAACAGCTGCCCGTGACGAGGCAGTGCTCGTGTCATAACTCAACCACAGCTCAAACAAGCTTCGCATCATTAACATTCCGACATACCGCTGGATCTGCGTTTTCTTTTACCTACTATTTTCCGCAGCAGAAGTGCTTCTGCATGACATCACGTGGTATTACGCTGATAGGTCGATGACGAACTTATAGGCGCTCATCGCAATAAGGGGAATAGAAAATGAGACAGTCTTGCCTGCTGAGACTTGCCCAGGGGTTACCGTGCTTAGGTCATGTATTGGTTGACAGTACGCCTGCCCTTCTCTAATAGTTCCACTCATTTTGCAAGAGCGCATCAATGGGATTAACTTGCTGTTAAATTTCCGTGTCGGCGCGCAGACAAGCCGTTGGTGCAGCTGCGGCTGGGAAGCGGCCTCAGTCCGTCCAACATCCACGAGGGCATCGACATCTACTTCGAGTGCAGTGTGCACTCCAACCCACCGGTGAGCGAGGTCTCGTGGACCTTCGATGGTCGAGACCTGCACACGGATGGCGCCCGAGGCATTATCGTCAGCAACCAGTCACTCGCGCTCCGCTCTGTCAACCGTACCAACAGTGGATTCTACGCCTGCCACGCTGCCAACTCGGAAGGTGAAGCCGAGAGCAACCGCCTACGGCTCAGGGTTCTGCGTGAGTTTTGATGTTCAGTATCACGCCACTCTTGATGAAGTCCACATTGGGTAATTCTCACAATGTGCCTAGCAGCTGTTTATACGTAGGGTTATTTAGTTATGAAGGAATAGTTGTTATGTGGGAATACGTAAGCTTTAGATATGAAAATAAAGGAAACAACATTTTTTTACAATCAAATAGAATAAAGGAAACAGTTCTCTTCGAAACTGACATGTACGAACATAAGAGTAGCCTGTAGGAATTCGCTGATGTCCTTGGTTTCATTTGTGTACGTTTAGACAATGTAAATGAATGCTGCAATAATTATGTTTATTCTCAGATGACAGCCCATAGATTTGTGAATAAAAGTGTCATACTTAAAAAAAGCATTGCTCATCTCGATCAAAATATTGTAGTAACATAATTTTGCTTGCTTTGGAGCGAACATTTCGGTTTTATTTATTATGTTAGAACATACAACAAACACTGCGACTAGACAGGCAACTTCCTCTTCTGGGCATGGAAGAGGGCACGGGTGTGAGTGCACCAGCGTTTGGGCGTGCCTGCTGATGCGCTCTGCCCAGCGAAGCCTGTGGCCCCTGTGAAGCGTGCATTGCAACACATAGACTGCTATTGCAACAACGCCATCTTTTTGGTTAACTTCTTCGGGGCTAATGAAACATCTTAAACCGAAATGATTCTTCACATTTTCTCCGCTCACCCTGTGACTGCACACTTGACTGCTTCCCGCTAAGGGATCATTTTGTTGTCCTTTCCTACTTTCTTCTTGCCCCCCTTTGACGCTTATTCTCCCCATTGGGTCGTCGTACGATGTACCTGCAGATTCACCAGTGTGCCAGTCGGGCCACCGGCAGCACTCGCACTCGGTAGCGAAGCACGAGACGATAGACGTGGAATGCGATGTGGAGGCGGACCCGAACAACGTGACCTTCTCGTGGACCTTCCACCAGGCGCACCGCACCGCTCCGCTGTCTCCAAACGCCAGCTTCTTGACACCCCCAGGGGCACCGCTTCGTTCGGTGCTGCGCTACACACCGCGTTCGGACACCGACTACGGCACGCTCTACTGTCGCGCTCGCAATGGCGTCGGCGACAGCCTCGAGCCTTGCATCTTCCAGATACACCCCGTCGGTGAGTTTGCCTTCTTGCACTCACGAGCAGTATTCTTGAGTGAGGTAAGCTGCCTTTCCTATGCTAGAGAGCGCATATGGCATGCCCTCCCCAGCCATGATGGGAGGCTTACCGATATGCTTAAAAATGTTATTTAATTAATACATCATAAGGGCACTAAAGTATAGGGCTTAAACTTAGAGAATAACGAAGAAGTTTCAGAAAAGCTAGGAAGTGGACAATTGGACAAGTAAGTGTTCATTCATCTCATAATGCGCTGAATACAACTCAGTAAAACTAATAACACAATAGGACGCACTTGACAATGGCATCAGTCATCCTTGTCTGGTGTATCCTATGGCGTCAATAATTTTACGCTGTTGTTCTCAGCGCATTTCTAGGTGAAAATAGGAAGAAGCTCACCGACAGGCAGTAAAAATGAAGCAAACTATGATAGGCGTATTTGAAAGGACAAGAGGACAGTCCTGCGGATTAGAGAGTAAGCGCGTATAGCTGATTTCCAGTTAAAATTAAGAACACGAAGTTAAGTTGAGCTAGTCAGATAATGCGTAGAGAAGGAAACTGGTGGTGTAGTAGAGTGACAGAATGAGTATCAAAGGAAGGGAGCCGTACGTAGTCGAGGAGGGCAGAGGGTTCAGGGGTGCGGTGGGATAAAAATTAACGGGACCGGACAAAGTCAGCTGAAGAAGAACGTGGAAAATTGGAGGTCTCTTCACGAGCGAGGAATTCGTCCTGCCAGAGATTTTCATCATTACTAAAGAAAAATGCACTAACCGTCCTGTTCTGTTGGGGATAGTTTCCATGCCTGAGCATGGGTAGCAAATCCAAACAGATAGCTTCCTTTGAAATCAGGGTCGTATAGCTAACATCACTATACGACAAAGCAAAATAACTTTGGCGAATAAAAATTAAATCTTGTTTGTTTGTATTTAGAAAAGAATTCATTCTCGTTCTATTTTTTATTTTATTACGCGACAACACACGGTGCAATACGATAATTGAGAGCATGTAGGAACAAAGTCCTATACACTTCGCATAACTGAGGAGTCCTATATCCGTGTACAGGTTATGCGCCGTATCCATAAAAAATTTCCAGGGAAGTCACTAGCGTTACTTTTACTATCTTTACAAAATGTCTAGCACGTGCACATTTGCGCAAAAGTAACTGGTACATTAAGTAACTGGCATTTAATAACTCGGTGAGGTATACTTAGAAATTGGTGGTTGTTCAAGGGTTTATACATTGTGGACTAGGGGTCTATACTGCTTCAATTTAATACGTGAACAAAAAAAATTCTGTGTACGACTGCTTTTGAAGTGAACCACACACACAAGATGACCGTTTCCACGCTGGCTGCAACATTGAAGCTGCACGAAGACCATGTCCTAGCACTAGTGAATGTTTCAGAGACACTCTCTAAATGCTAATACAAATCACTACGCCTTTACTTTAGTTTTCTGCTTCAAATGTTGACGTACACAATACACGTACATTTTCACATATAATCGAAAACGTTTGATTTTCAATGAACGTGACCTCCACTCCGGTTATCCATAGCGCCGAGTATACGAAAAAATTCTGCGGCTCAAGCCACCATCTCAGGTTCTATTGGCTTTTCCTTTCTTCTTCGCAATTGAAGCGATAATCACTAGGAACTACATGAAAAATACTCTGACGCTTGTATAACTTAGCATGCGTCAAATTTAAGGTTTCTTGAACTTCGCGCTACATCTTATATACTAATAGTATATCATCAATGAATAAAACAGCCTTCCACAAGCTCTTTTGTTTTTCCCACTATTGAGCAAAAGACAAGCACGTCAGGTAGCTATACCTCACGCTGCAATTCTGACATAGGCAGCTTCAACCGAGACAAAATTATAATGCCAGAAAGTGCACTTCGGCGTTTACAGAAAAAAAAGCACATCAGCACATGCTGGAGCAGCAATAGAAGAAAGGAAATAGCGATGCTTGCAGAGGTTTAATTATGTTGCCTACAAATTTCATGAGGAAGTTCACTTTTCTTACTTTACATACAGGGTACGAAATGTGATTCAATTCATCGAAGTGTTTTCGCATACCTCGAAACGGTGTAATGTCTGTGTGGATATACAGCTCTAACCTACGGTTATAAATTTATACGGTTATACGGTTATACGGTTATACGGTTATACGGTTATTTAATAACCTACGGTTATTAAATTACAAAGCGTTGTTGAGTTTCCTTACCTTTAAATTAAAATACAAACAGTGCAATCTATGAAATGTTTCCGTTCAGGCGAATCTTCTGAAGGGTGCAGTATGCTAACTGCAATAATAAAGAATGAATTCGCTGAACATAATGCTTTGCCTTCAATTTCATCCAAGAGGGCGCCTGAGTTTATGTCGTATATTCCTGACAGTATCAGATTTTAGTATTTTGCCGTCGCAGTAAAATGCAACAAACTTTCCTCGGGCCTGACTTCATCGCTGCGCTAGTCGTGCATTCTGTATTCCCAGCTCGGCTAGGGATGAACGGAACAAGCAACGTTCTCCTCTGTAGTACCTAGGCGAAGACAGATCTCAAGGACCGAAAGTCCCCCCATTTCTCTCTCGCAACGACTGATCATCACACATGTGCAGAAAAAGCGGTGAAATTAAATTTTGATGTTTAAGTCATTGCCAACGACTCCACTCTCTCCCAACACTCTGACCTTCATTCTCCTCAAGCTGTTAAGGGGAAGAAACGGGAGAGGGCTATGCGTACATTTTCTGCGTGTTCGTTCTTTCCGAGAGGCTAGGGATCGAATACGCAACCCCTAAAGTGGTGCGGCTGCAGGCTCTAGCGCTTTTACAATCTCTCCCATTCTTACCTCCGCAGTAGGTGCACCCAGTGACCTCTTTTTTCCCGCTTCCCTCGCAAGTATGCAACAGCTGAGGTGCCGGTTTTTTTTTACGATCAACTGATTGATCTGTATTTAAGCTTTTCACCGAATAGAGATCCCGTGCCAGTGTCCCCTCGCAAGCTCAGAACGAGACAATATCAGGCGCACGAGAATAGGCTGAAAAATATGTTATAATTAGGGGAGAAGTCTTTCGATGTAGTGGTCTTGACGTCGAGGACGATGGTTATTTGATAGCCTTGGTGATTCGCGCTGCAAAGAGGACAGACATTAAAACATACCCAGTAGGAAAGAGGCATGGTAATGCAATCTGATCGGGCTGAAAGGATGTGGGTGAATGTGCAGTCTCTGGAATCTTATTCTACATGTGCCTTTATAGTGCCAGCTTGATTAGTTTTGCACTTAGATGGCGCATAATCTAATAGCATTATTTATCCGGAACAAAATTGTACTATGGTCCGTCTCTATTCTATTTATTTATTCGGCAGAGAGCACCCTTTTTGATGTCCAGAAGTGTGACATTCGTAGACAGTGATATACAAGATACAAGACATTTATCTAGCAAAGGATATGAGGCAAAAGGTGTCTGTATGACTCTTGACTAGGCTACACAACGAAACAGAACACACAGTTATCCGGACAGTTTACAGTGCAACCTGAAACGTTAAGTGTATGACACACATAGATAGCATTATACACAAGCACGAACAGGATACAAGAAATGACCAGCAGTCTAAAAGGAATACAACGAAACGTCAATCAAGTCGATTTCGATTGAAGTATTAGAATACCGAATAAGATAAAAGAGAAAAGCAAACAGGCATGTAATGGTGAAAATTTGCAGAGCACCGCATTATTCAAACCCTTTTCAGTTATTGAAGGGAAACCATCGAACGCTCCATTGAGTGAAAAAGCCGGCGTCTGCAGCAGCGAAACAACATCTAAATTCACATTACCTGCGATGCCACGTCACGTGCCGGAGCAGTGCGGGCGAAGGGATACGCTTGTTGCTGCACTGGCGCGCCAGATGTTGCGTGAGGGGAGAAGGTTTCGCCGCAAAGCCACGTCACCTGGCTACCACTCTCGGAAGCCTGTGTTATCTACGCGCTCCTTGTCCGCGAAAGCTCTCGCCTGCATTCTAACTTCACCTCGGTAATCACTATAAAAGAATTACTCTACGAAAAAAAGTGGACACATCCTTAAGGAAAAACGCTGGCGGTAGCGAGTTTCGAACCTAGAACCACACGCTCGGAAGCTGAGCGCTTTACCCACTGCGCTAAACCTGCGCCTGCTGGATGGTCGGCCTGGGCATTCTGCTTTATGACACGAAGCTACGTGGACGATTGCCCCGCCCGACGTGACAAAACTGGTGACGTCCAAATAACCGCGGCTTAGTCGGGAGCGTCCCCACTAGATTCTATGACAGTCGGGCAAGGTAGCATTATGTAACGGATCGAAGTGCACGGGCCTCGCGTTATCTAGGAGACGTTGGCCAAGCATCTCAACGTGTTCTCTTGCCCGTGAGGAGGTCATAACTCGAAGGACCGCTGAGCGGTGCGGAATTGGACATTAATGCTTTCGCATTCACAACTCATAAGAAGGGCTTACTTAGGTGTGCTCGATTTTAAACCTGGTTCCTATGTCCTTACAGATTATTGCGCAATGACAAGCTCTCGACTGCCCGTCCCGGTGCAACAACACTTACACAATACCTAAATCACCGGCTATTTCAGATGGAGAGGTGAATTAATACATTTTATTTTCCCCGTGCCATAGTTGCGATTCCGCTTTCCTCTTTCTGTTCCCCCTTTCCCTTCCCCCAGTGTAGGGTAGCAAACCGGACGCTCGTCTGGTTGACCTCCCTGCCTTTCCTCTCTTTGCTATCTCTCTCCCCCAAACAGTTTGCGTGGCGTTCAATGCTTCTGAACGTGAGAACTGGTTACTATTAGGTTATTCTCTTTCAGACATATTCAGGCAGATAGAGTGTGTATGAAATGAAAAATGTATGTGGCAGAGGACGTCTGCTTCTTTTACGTGAATAATACATTTCAATTTAACACTCTAGGCCTTCACTCTATTACCGTAAACGATCATAATTGATTCGTCCAAAATACAGGACACGGTCGCAAAATACTCAAGAATAAATATTTCCCAGAAAGGCCAACATCTAGAAAAGTCCGTGATGGTAATGAATGGCTCTCAGTGCACAACCACTTCGGTTGCAAAATTTGTGAGAACAAAAATTGAAGGGAGTCCAGAGAAATTGCGATAAATATAAAGTGTTGCTCCGCGAATCATGGGATTATGTCAAAAGAATACGTGCAGCAAGCCATTAGCGTTCTTCCCTATGCAAAATTAGAAGCGAAATGCAAGAAGAAAACTGCATTGTCAGAATCACGCACCGAAGAAATGTACACTTTATAAGTACTACTAGCTGGGATGCATTGTGTGGAATAGGGATTATCAGAAATAATGTTCCACTTTTGATTCTCAGGAACACTGGTCACAGAAGAACGAATAACGCCGTTTAAATGTTCTAGATCCGTACTATCAATGTTAGGGATGTCATAATCGCTGTGACGATAATGAACATTGATCATTATGATAATGACTGTGTGATGTGGAACGTTCAAATTCTGCGTTCGAGATGCTTGGGGTTGCAATAAAGGCAAGTTTTACAACTGCCATGTATTTTGTCTGAGAAGTTTTCGTAGAAGATTTAATGATAAAACGCAATGAATTTTTGTTTTGTCTCACAAAACAAGCTTCGTCTTCCCTTTAGGTCCTCCAGTGACGCCCTACAACTGCAGCGTAGAGGAAGTGACGTCAGAAGGCGTCCACGTAGTGTGCCAGCGCAGTGGGGAAGGACAGCAGCAGACTTTTTTGTTAGAGCTGCAAGATGGCCAGAGCACGCCTATCATGACAAACTTCACCTCCGGCCAGCCCAGTTTCCGCGTGCACTCACTGAGGCCAGCCACGCGGTACCAGATGGCGCTGTACGGTATCAACGCTAACGGCCGCAGCGAGCCCGTCCATTTGACCGTGTTCACGCTGCCTGTGGGCAGAGGATTGGTCAACAAAGGTGAAGACAAGTTCGAGTTTTTTTTTTCTTCATAAGCTTCCATTGCTCAATTGAGAAGCTGTTTCTAAGAGCTACTAAACTAACACGCAGGTCGTCATGCTACTAGGAGATGTGGAAAATTGCATGACTCCTGAAGTTTCTCTGAATATAATATTGGTACGCGCCATGTTCAAAACTAGCGTTTTTTTTTCTAAAGCACAGGTGTACGAACGGTTCGCTTGCAGGATGTTATTACTGAAATTGTCTGGAATATGCCTCGATCATTGCCTTCGCTCTTCCATATACTGTATAAATTCTGTTGTCGAAGTTTTTTTTTTTTGTCACTGCCCAACAAGCGTTTCGCAATCAGGCATAGTGCCTGACCAAAAGCAGCCATCGTGTAGGAGCTGTTCGAGTACATTCTACTGTGTAACTACAAAGGATGTGTGTGATTTCTGTACAGTGAAAATACGCCACATGCAGGACTACAAGCTTAGTGAGTTTGAATGGTGAGTAAAGAATATGAACGTAAAGAGGCAATAAAAAAAGAAAAAAGCCAGGCTCACTGTTTATTTTTTGGAATGAACGTGTACAAGGGCTGCGTACCTCGTCAAGCCATAAAAAGGTTTTTTGTTCGCGGTCCTCAACATTTTTGTGTTGAAATAAAGTGAATTGAATTGAGTGGAACCCTGCTTTTGTATTATCCTCACACTTGATGCACGTTAAGGGAAATGTCAAGAAACTTGTAATTGCTTTTGCAGTAATGCATTATTTAGTGGCGCAAATAGACATAGACAGCGTGACATAGACAGTGACCTACACACACTGAAGTACGATATGTACTTCCGAAAGGCTGGATCGACCCCTCTGGTGGACAGGTGGTCGATGGCATTGCCACGTTAGTGAATCGGAACTCGGTACATGGGGATCAGGATGGCGCCAAACTGTTCCCCCATGTAACGGGGAAACCACTGGTTGGCCGCCTTCATGAAGTCCACGTAGAAATCTCCCGCGAAGTTCTTGGGCAGTTTCCTATCTCTCGAAGAGTGCGATTACGTTGCGTGCGGCCGCCTAGAACGGCCAAGAATAAGGAAGTCTTCTTGGTCGCGTCCGCTGCACTCTACGCCTAGCACCTGTATGAGCTTTCCGGAATTCCGAGTCACGATGTATTTTTTTTCTAGCGAGCGCCTCCGTAGCGGTGAGCGGAGCAAGGCGATGAAAGGAGCAACATCTCCGGGAGGAGCCCAAATTTTTCGGATAAACAATTGCCACATCCTTGATCGTGACCTTGCTCTGACATTGGATCTGACTAGAAAAATAAATGTTTCTGAATTAAAATTGGGAGCGCATTACCTCAGCCTTGTTACGCCATAGCAAAGAAATAACTCAGGATGGTATTGCTAGCCCGCCTCTGAGACCCGGCCCTCACTGGTTTTTCTTACCTTGCATGCAGCTGACACAGAGTGGTCCCTAGGGTCTACCACGCTGTGGGCAGCCACACTGAGCGCCTTGGCCGCCTTTCTCATCGTATTCATCGCACTTACGCTGGGAAAATTCAGGCGGAAGATCCTCTTCAACCGAGGTGAGGTTCATCTGTTCTAGGCTTGAATCTTACGCGATCATGATTCGGTAGGTCGGTTCTGCGCAAACACTAGTTTTCATGCTGTGATTTTGATATACAAAGATGCACGTTCAAGCGCCAATCTTTGACACTTTTTCAGTTAAGAGAATAGGTGACATAGCGAAACACAATAGCTCATTATTTCGTCCACAGCCTCACGTTTTTCAGTGCCTCATTCACGAAATCCACACTCTGCAATAAATTTTTGAGCTTTCCAAGTGACGGAAGTAATTGCCACTGATTAATGCAAACACAAAATGAAATAATAGTTGATATGGGAAGAACAAAATGGCATCACGCATGTGGTTTTTTTCAACCATGAAAATCAAAAAGAGATGCATCAGCCGGAAATTTCGCAAGCAATAATACAACGATCTAGCCCAACAGCCGACTAGTTTCACTATATAGGGCTAGTAACGCAACGGCTTGCAAAGGCTAGTACCGAATGCTCCGGAAACACTTACTGTTCACACTGAATGGCTGGCAATTAAATCAGTTCTCATGTTGCTTCATCTTGCGCACTGAGATAGAGGGAGGACAATAAGACATGAGAAACCACTCGAGGGGATTCAATAAACAAAGAGGCACACGTATTTTTTTTGTATATTTGAATGCAAAAGCTGATGTTTCCTCATTTTAGGGTAAATGTTCGTTATCTGACGTCATCAGAGAAAGTTGTTGTTCTTCTTTTATTCTTTTTATTTAGAAGCGTTAGCGAGCCCTAACGAGGAAAAAAGCGTTCATGTTCATGTTTTTATCCCTCGTGCACGCAGCTCAGAATGTTTGGAACAGGAATGAAAGGTGAGTACATCCGTTTGAATCTTCATGCTTAGTGCGTCTTGTCACAATAGGAAGCTGGACAAGTATAGAAATGTCGACTAGTGCTTTTACAAGCACAATAAATTTTTGAAACCACCAGCATCCGAGGCTTTGGACAAGCTAAGCTCTTGTTAAAGGGATGCGAATATACCTCATGCTTTTGATTGCTTACCTTCTCAACATCAAGCGCAAGTTTATTTTTTGGTTCTGGCTCATATTCTTTAGTGCTGTTCAAATTGAAAAGAGTGAAGGCGCAGTGGGCCTAAGATTGTTTTTAAGAGCAGAAATGCATTGCACAAAAATGGGGGGGGGGCGGAAAATACGAAATCACCGTTTACGCCGTATACCTTCACCAGGAGGAACTTCGATGCGCAATAAAGATGACGCACAATGAAATAACAGACCATGGGCATTAACAGTTGAGTGTTTCACTGACTCGTCCTTCAAGTAAGCAGAACATCTACTGTGCGTGTAGTTTACCTTTCACGACGAGTGCTGACAAACTCTCTTTTGCCGAAAGATAAAAAGAAAGCACCTGCTTTTCCTTTTTTCTTCTTTTTTTTAGTACTCTCGACAGTATTCACACTGGTCTTGCCTGCACTATCGCGGCTGCCACTCGTTCTCTTTTCGAGCATTTTTGAGTGCTCAAACATACCGGAATTCCTGTAGGTGTAGAAGCAATCAGCAGAGTGGGTCTTGCCACCTTTCGCTGCAGTATTATAAGAACGCAAGTAATGCTTGTATTGCAATACGCAAGTGTACTTTATTCGCCTGGTAACGCAGCAGCTTTGAAGCAAAAGTGTTCATCGCGTAGTCATCTTTCGGCCTCTTGTTCCCGAAAAAAGAATGTCATTCAACGCCAAAACGCTTGTTCTGCGGTACGATTGACCACTGGTTCAAAAGACATGTTGCCAGCAGCACTGCTGTTATCGGACGCGTGATTTGGTATTCCGGTATTGGGGATGCGATAGCATGTCTCCACCATGCCAAAACTCGCCGTTGAACCAGGCTAAAATGAGTGATTTACTGGTGACGAGAATGAGGCAAAGCAAGCGGTGACAAACGGCAGCACACACTGTAGTCTGCGTGTTCCGCATGTCAATGCTCAGACGAATACACCAAAGAGCCTTGCACATTACACTGGAAAATGTAGTATTGCTACGAGGAAGAGCCAGTGCCGTAATACACACAAGCAAACAACACAACGGACAGAAAATGAGCGTGTGTGAGTGACCGGTATGATTAACAACACCATATCTCGTAGATTAGGAAGACTGTGACGTAATGTAGTGGTCATCTCGCCAGATATCGTAATGCGTAGTTAGGGTCATCGCTGCGCGTGAACGTGTCACAGGTTTCAGGAATTATACTGCCAAGAAACAGACGTGTATTGACATTGATATATACAGGCATATATTTCTACAGATAGCTCAAAAGCGATAGCCGTTGAATGGGGCCCGATCAGAAGCACCTACAAGGGACACTCGCTTTCCTTATCAGTTGTTGGCTGGCGTTTGTGCCCAGTCACTGCGTGAAGCTGTACTAGAAGTTACCTGTAATAATGTGAGACACTAAGCTCCCAAAAGCAAAACTTCATAGGTTTTTCGCAGTGTCCTCTTGCAAGTGAAACTTATGAGGCAAAATCTTAGAGAAAGTGCGCAACAACTTTGATAAAAGCAGCAAGCCTCGCTGGCTGCTGGTTTAAGCGTGGCAGACGCTGACAGCCAGAATGTACTGCCTGTGTCACAGGCAGTACACATCTAGAGACGCTACAAAAATAGAAAGAAAGACAGAGAAATAGAGGAGGTATTTACACTCTCGTAACTGCTAGAATGGCGGCGGCAAGAACGATTCCCTACAGGACGTGGAGGTCTGGAACGGACCAGCAGCCGGGAGGCAATGTTTCCGAGCCGCATCCGGTTTTCGAGAGCAATATACAAACGCGTGACACAGAGAAATGCGTCACACAGGCGGAATCGTGTGGCAGGGCCAACGCGATAGTGCCACGGTGTCCACGCGTCTGCGAGTCATTAGGCTCGCGAGTGGTCATTTGAAGCTTCCAGGCTCTGGCCTCTGTACAAGAAAGGCGTCAATGGGCGCGGCTCGAAGCTTAAATGGGCCGGAACAGAGCAAAGCGAACCTGCAGGGCGACCCTCGGACCTCAGAGTAAAAGGGGCGAGTGAAAATCGAGGGAGGGAATAGAGATGAAGGAGAGAATGAGTGGACTGCCACGCTCTTTTTCCGCCAGTGGTGGCTGTGATGCAAAAGCTCCAGGGACACGCCTGTTGTGCCGACGTTCTGCGGAGAAAAGAGAGGATGTGGCATGAGCTTCAGGATCAGCCGCTGTTCAGCTGCACATTTCCCTTTTTTTTCTCTTTCTCTATTATTAAGTAACATCAGCCTCTTAGTGTCGCTTCCATAATGGGGGGTGAAGAGATGACCAGACAGATAGGCCCTCTCATTGGAATTCAGTGGAATTGAGAGGAACCAGTAGGTTGAAGCGATGAATACTGTTGCGGCAGAGGAACCAAAGAATTAAGTTTTCTACGTTGGAAAGAAGGCTCGCGGGTACTTGCATTCTTCTTGCATTGCTAACTTATCTTTTAGAACAGCGTGTTGAATATAGCTGGTTCATACTGCGAGAGGCATATAAAAGAGCGAAGCATGCTTCCTGTGCCCATCCCTCCGTCCTTTCTAAAAGAATACGTCATCGTCATCGTAATCATGTTATCCCTTCAATATGAGCTTCACGTTCACCACGTTATGGAAAAAAAACGAAAACTATGCCAACCATTAAAGATCGAACTCGTGCCCCTGCGACGATAAGTCGGAGTTGTGCTAAGTACTGCGCAGCTGCGCAGTACTTGGGCTCGGTGCGCTGTATGGTGTTTTTTGCGCCATGCAGGCAGGCTCTTAGACTGGTGATGTCTGTGCATGCAGTTCGAAAAATACAGCAGGCAATACTACAGTGGACAAAGCCGTCGATTTGTGCAGCTCATAGAAGTTGCTGAGAAGAATTTAGTAATTTTCTATTTTAGCCCCGTAACTATGGCCCGTTGCTGAGGTCGAGGTCACCGGTTCAGTCCCAGCAGCGGCGGCCAAAGTGCAAACACGCTGGTTCATGTTAGAGAACCAAAGGTAGCCGTAATATCACAGGGTGCCTACTAAATAGTGTGCCTCCCAATCATATTGCAGTTTTGGGGGCCTATAACGTAAAACTACTCCAGTATGTTTTTATTCCAATCTCCTGACGTCAACTTTGCGTCGCCGCCGACTCAAGCATCGGGAGGTGACCCGCAGGGTTGTCTGAACAGACCAATCAACCACTCTCCTCGTTCATAGGAGGTCACTTTTGTTTGCCTGAAGAACGTATAACACTGCCGACACAGAGCGGTTTGTCTTATCGAATTGGCTGACAAGATGCGAGGAGTACGCTCCAGTGGAGAGGAATTCGATGGGTCCGAACCGGCGCACTGAAAATCGATAACCGGATGAAGAGGGTGGTGCCAGCGTCTGTGATTGGTCCTCTTTCCTTTACTAAGCTTGCTGTAGCTGGTAGAAAATCGCGGCGGCATGCAACGGAAGCTTAAGAATACTGCTAAAACGAATCCTCAGCAAAGAAGTGTTGGCAGAGCGAGGTAGTAAATGTGCCTAAAGTGGGCGAAACCGTTACACGGCCGCGCAAAAAGTTTTGTTATTCGCATATAAACCCATGCTCTCCGGCGGGTGCGAATAGCCATTACCTGAGCGTTCGGCGGCAACCATCTTTTATTCCTTTTGGAACGGGGCAGCCTGTGGCTGTTCAGAAGAAAATTCAGTTTTGTTCCGCATATTAATGCATATTTATCGCGTTCACGTCACTCTGACGCGGTGAATTTTCGCGGTTTTGTGACCTCGCGTGACAGGCAGGTGAAGTGGGCGCGGCCCGAAAACTTTTGACCAATATCTGACGTCTCATGGCAAAAAGGCGTCCAATCAGAAATAACTATTTTTCTTTTGTTCCTTCCAGTCATGCATAATCGGTGCGTACAAATCATATCAGATGGGAAGCTATCGCGGTTTCCGTGACGTCGCGTGACAGAGAGGCGAAGTGGGGGTGGTGCAAAAAAGTTTTTGGCAAATCGTGGAGGGCAGATAGCAGAATCAGAATAGAAAAGTTTGAAAAGTTATAGCGCCGTTGGTATGCGCTTGAACAGAAGTTAGTTTTCTAAATAGTTGTCTATATTGTTCCGTCACTTTTCTTCCCCCTGCAGCGTGTTACTAAATTTCCGTCAGGACAAGTAAACTTAACGTGATCGTCTGTATTCTCTTGCATGGTAAATTTTATTTCACTGCCGGTGGCGGAACTGTTCTGGAAATCGGTTGTACAGGAGTAGATTCATACGATCGAAAATCACTACTAGGGATGTCGCCAGTAGTGTGCTATTTTTGTACTATGAAATCTCCTTTTCCCAGAATTCCTGAAGGACTCTGTTGAGCTATTGCAGCACTCTCACTCTGATAGGAGCCACATTCTGAGGCTACAAGAACGCAGGTTTCCGCGGGGAGCCTGCTGGTGTCGCAGGGAATGCGTTCACTATCCCCGTATATGTATACAATAGCATAACTATATACATATATATATAAGCCACGTATATGTATACTATAGCCGGATAGTTGGTTTGCAATAGCATGCTCCGTATTTAACTTCTAACTTCAGCAAACCTGCTCAGCATGCGTCGATAGGCTGCGGAGGGGGGTCAGTGAAGTATTTTTTTTTAACTTTCTAGTTAAAGCAATTGGGCGAAGTCATACTACGTAGTTTTATTCGATCGTGTGGTGCCTAAGATGTTCAACAAAAACAGAAATAAAAAAAGACCCGGCTTGGTAATAATACAATCTCAAATAAATGTACACCATTTGGGGCTTATCTTGCCACACGACAAAAATCGTCATCTGTCTGGTCCGCAATTCTTTCCTTCAACGCCGTGAGTCCGCCACTTCCAAGTCACGAATGACATGCGCGTTATCAAGATGACAGGGCATTCTCGACAGGAAAGTAGCGAGCGCAGCGTTTTCAAAAAAGGCAACACAAGCAAGTGAGATGACGATTATTGTAGTGTGGCAAGATAAGCCCCAATAGTGCAAAATTGTTTAAGAAGGTAGCCGGAACTTGCTATGCCCCTCTTTTGTGTTGCACGCAAATAACAATCTTTCTTTTTCTTCCTTTTGTTTTTCACTGACGATGTAGCAGACGCCCTCACATTAAAGCATTTTCATTGCCAGTCATGTGCTCGGAACGCATTACAGGCCAGTGCGACCTCTATCATCCCAACGATTGGAACCGGCCTTTTCTCCTAAGTGTGCACCACGGCACCGCCATCGAAGAAAAATGAACGTCGTCGTATAACAAGCATACGGAAGGCAGACATAAACAACAATATAAAGAAAAGTATTTGCAGTCACCTAACATTACCGCAGTGCGGCCGCGCGAGAGCGTTTCGTGTGGCTGCGCTTTTCTGTGCCACGGGGATATCTAGGAGCCGCAGGTACGCCCGCACAATCATTCGTCATGTATGCCTGCCAAAGAGACAATGCACTCTTACCTGTTTCACTGAGGCACTCAGGAAATGCGTTTCGCTTGACGGCGGGCTCTCTCTTATGCAAACCGGGCATCCTGGTGCGATGGTTGTGGCTGCATATTTATGACTTTGATGGTGAAGGGTTTGTTTTGACGATGCAGACTCTGGACCAGAACAAATATGAATACCTAACTCTGTTCGAACACCGATTCCAGCAAACCTGTAAACTAGAGAGCCTCGTTCACTCCCATTTCGGATATCTGCAGGGCATGGGTCAATACAGTGACGAATTAATCGCAACACGAAACAACTTTTTGTTGTGTTTCGTTCTTGTTTTCTTTTAATTCTGCAGTACAAACATCTAAGATTATGAACAAGCCCCATTTTTAATAGTTCACGCTTATAGTTGTCACGGTAGACTGCCCACCTGGTGAAACCGTTCTTTTTCACTTGGCTCACGAACATGGAAAGCTACTGGCTTTGAACAGCTGCAGTCAAAGTTGAACGTTACGCGGTAGATGAGTGTAAAACCCAAGTTATGGATAGCCAAGTTGAAAACCAATGTAGCAGTTACAGCCGTGATGCTCCTTTGTCTTCTATTACGTTCCTCGAGCTTTTCATAGTAACAAAAAACATTTATAAGTGTTACAAAAGAAACAAAAAATACGAAAGAACCAGCGCTGTGTCTGCAATCTGCACTCCCCTCAAGCACTGCGCGAAGCCCGCTCTTATAGTAGATTAGGATATTGCGCATACGATTGTGTAATTATCGCGCAGTGAAGCATGTTGATCAATATTCCGCGGCGTGCATTAAAGCCTGAGAATGTCCTGAACCCCACACGTCCTACAAATCATAGCTGGGGAGAGGTAACGAATGTTTAAAAGAGCTTGGTTGTTCAGCACCTGGAAAGTGTTTGTTGCGACACTATTCTTATGAAGTGGTTTAATGAGCGCATATTCGGAATGTCTAAGCAATTTGCTATGATTTAAAGAAGACAATGCTAATAAAAGCATTTCGTCGGGCAAAAAGAGCATGCCGTTAGTTAGAACCAGTTTGAATTGAGGTACAAGCAGTTGATCGCAAACTTATCCTATGGCATGACGGAATAGTTCTGTGGAAACTCGTAAGGTGGAGATAAGCAAATAATTAAGGGAAAATGAGAGATCCACCCACTCGTAGTAATTGCTACAAAGGAAACCCATACGGGTTCATCGAAAGAAAAGCTTCGCAGTTGAAGAAAAATTCGTCCTGGTCCGGCACTCGAACCGGAACTACAGTATTACGTCCAAGTCTTGCCATTGCTTCGAGTTGCTGACAAATTCGACTTCGCCCTGCCATTCGCTAGCCGCCTCGTTAGCTCAGATGGTAGAGTGGCTGCCACGGAAAGGCGGTGGTTCCGGGTTCGAGTCCCGGACCAGGACGAATTTTTCCTCAACTGCGAAGCTTTTTTTTCGACCAGGCTGTATGTATTTCCTTTCTAGCAATTACAATGATTGGGTTGATGTCACATTTTCCCTTAATTATCCCTTGGAACTGCGAAGTCGTGCTCGCCCTTCCAAGGCAAGCGCGAAGGCGTGACTATTACGCACACGCAAAAGGCATTATCCTGTACAGGCGCTGAATAATGACACAACTGCTGCCAAGGCAGTAGTATTGCAATGGCATAGTACAGCAGCAAATCTAACGTGGCCCACAGGGCATAAAGACTCACCTGTGAATGATTGACCTAGTCTCGGAATCGCTGTTGATGCGAAAGCATCCACATATCTCCGGAGTCGTGGCGCGCTGTCGTTGCTTGCAGACAGACGTTGGAAGCAGACTGGAGAAAAAAAAATATAGAAAAAAGATGCTGGTGGGTACGAAATGCACACTTGACCATTATCGCCCTCATCGCCAGCCCCACAGGCGGCTGTCGCGTGTCGTTTGCGACTTCTCCGAATAGACGCCATAACGAGTTCATTAGTCGTCCTAACTGCTCGCAACTGCTCTAAGCCAAGCCACGAAGATCCCTTATGCAGCAACCGCAACGGCTATCTCGACGCGCGGTACGCTTTCTCCACGCATTATGTATAGGCTTTCAGTTGCAGCCTATGACGAGAAGTACCCATGCCACGTAGGCACACATTGCGGTATTCATGAACGTGTGCCTAAGTCTGGTGCAGCTTTGGTGGAGCTTCACGATGCAAAAACTGGCGGTACGTACTCCTCTTTCAGCGAGACCATTTGTCTCCCAACAATTATCCTTCACAGCATCTCACACGTCTTGGCATGCCTCCTGGTTGGCAGCTGCTGCTAGATGACGTTGTACAGACTGCGCTGTGGCCTGCCATCGCGCCTAGATGTCGTTCGCCCGGCCATCACCGGCTAGTTGTGGTGCCGCTCGCGTGAAGTCCACGAAGCAGGGAAAAAAAGTTAGACTTTGTTGATCTAAGATAAGAGATACGTAAAGCTCGCGATAGATCCCAGTGCTTCCGTGCACATATTCATATTAATCTCCTGAATGGTGCAAGTGGGGCCTGCATAGCGTGGAGCGCTAACGTGAAAACGCTACTACAAGTGCACAGCGGGAATTGAAAATGTGAGAGCGGGAATGTACCACCACTGCCGCTGAATTAGGAGAAGTGGTGCGGAAGGCTGAGCCACTTCGGCGTGAACGGGTGAGCAAACGAGTGGCATATACATAATAGGTATATTGCTGGCCACCCGCCGTCTGTGAGAGCCGGACCAGCCATGGCTAACGAAAAGAAAATCGGTGGTAGCAGAGGCTGTTTGTTTTCAATGAAAGCAGTTTATTTTATTTTATTTTTTTACTTCAGACAATACCCACAGCTGCTTTGATGACATTATTGTGGGGTACACGAAGATTTATGAAATAAATCCGCAGTCTTGGGCTCAATCAAATCTGCTGGTAACAAATTTCATTCCGAAATCGTTTTGGGGAAATAAAGAATTTTTAGAAGGTCGATCCTGAGGATGCAAGGCTGAATTTTAAGTTTGCGATCCAAATGGGAGGACTCATAATGCACTCATCGTATATAATCTGAACCATTGATTCTCGTTTGCTTGTTATGAATTGAACAAACGAATTTAAGCCTAAAATTATCTCTTCACTCTTTTAACGATTGCCACTTAAGGTCTCTCTCTCTCAAGTGCATCCTATTTACCTTGCGAAACGGGTCCCACACAGGGCAGGCATATTCCAGTATACGGGCACTATAACGTAAAACTATTGCAAACTTTTCTATTACAATTCTGAAATCAACCCTCTGCGATTGGTCAAAAAATTTTCGGGCCACCCCCGCTTCGCCTGTCTGTCAGGCGTTGTCACGAAAGCTGCGATACCAAACAAAAGAAAAATAATTCTTCCTGATTCGACGCCTTTTTGCTATGAGACGTCGGCTAGTGGCCAAAAGTTTTCGGGCCGCACCCACTTCACCTGCCTGTCACGCGACGTCACAAAACCGCGAAAACTGGCGGCGTCAAAGTGTCGAGCACGCGTTAAAGGTGCATTAATATTAAACTGAATTTTGGGGCCTTTTAACGTGAAACTATTCCAATATGCTTTTATTACAATCTCCTGACATCAAATTTGTGGTAACCGCCGACCTAAGCATTGGGCGGTGACACGCAGGGTTGTTTGAACAGACCAATAAAACGCTCTCCTCCTCCTCTCCTCGGACTGCGCCGTTCCGAAAGGAATAGAAGATGGCTGCCTGCTGATCGCTCACGCACTGGCTACTCGCATCTGCCAGAGAGCATGGGTTTCTTTGCGTATAATAAAACTTCTTGCGTTGCAGTATATTTTCGAACCCTTTCGGCCTGTTTACGACGTCGCTCTGCCTACTCATCCTTGCTAAGGATCCGTTTTAGCGGCATTATTAACATTGCACGCCGCCGCGGTTTTCGACCAGCCACTGCAAGCTAAGTAAGAAGAAGCACACGAATCGCAGACGCCGGCACCACCCTTTTTATCCTGCTATTTTTACGGCCCTGGCTCGGCCCCATCGAAACCCCCTATACTTGAGCGTGCTCCTCGCCTCTCATCAGCCGATTGGTAGAGCGGCTGACAAGCTGATGTTAGAGCGGCGGCCCCGGACAGGCGGTGGTTCCGGGTTCGAATTCCGGTCCAGGACGAATTTTCGTTCAACTGCGGGGCTTTTCATTCATGTCTGATTTCCCCTTAAATTATTACTTCTCTCCACCTTGCGGCTTTCCGCAGAACTATTACTTCAAACTCTTGCCTTTGCTTCGAGTTGTTGACAAATAGACTTCGCCCTGCCATCTGCTATCCACCCGGTTGGCTGAGATGATAGAGATGATAGCTGGTCCCAGGTTCGAGTCCCGGACCAGGACAAACTTTTGTTCAGGGCTTTTCTTTCAGGGAACCCGTATGGATTTCCTTGAAAGATTAGAAGCAGTAGACGACCGAGGATGATTCCTTGGGGCACACCAGATGTCATATGAGCGGAAGATTAATTAGAACTTTTAGCATAAGTGAACTGAGTTTTTGCGATAGAAAGTTTTTAATCCAGGCGAGTAAATTAGGGTGGATGTTAAGCTGTGCTAATTTCACCCCGTGGTGAGGGACCCGATCAAATGCCTTTGAAAAATCCAGAAATGCTGCGTCGACCTTTAAGCCCGCGTCAAGTGATAAATTGTAAATCGTTAACAATACCAACGAGTTAGTGTCACAGGAAAAAGCCTTGCGGTAGCCGTGCTCTTATTTGAAAATAATGTTATGATATTCGAAGTAGCTAATTACTTGTCTGTGAATGACATGCTACGAATGACAATAGCGGTGCACTATTATGTTCACAGATTGCTTTCTATTATATATTCAATTTTTATTGTTGCCTTGCGACCACGAAAAGAAGCCAAGCCACCTCTGTCGCCTCGACCAGCAACTTTTAAACGTGGTATAATAAATTACAACAAGTTCTGAGACTTTGCGTGCTAAAACCTTGGTCTGATTATGAAACACGGCTTAAGTGTGGGGACTCCGTGTCCATTTTCAGCACTTGGGATCCTTTATTTGCACATTAATCTAAGTACACAAACGCTTTTGCAATTCGCCCCCATTGATTTGCGGTCACTCTGCCGGGTTGGAACCCGGGACCTCGAGCACAGCCGCGAAACACCATATATCTACTAAGCTACTACTCAGGGCGAGGGCGGTTCATTAGCAATGAATAAGATTAAATCAAAACAATCCTTACGGTATAGGGAATAAAAAAAATTGGCGTTTTACGAGTTAAAATCACGATCTGATTAGGAGGCAGACCATAGTGGTGGACTCTGGATTATTTTATTCCAACTCAAGTTCTTTAATGGGCATCCAATGCACGGTACAATGGCGTTTTTGCATTTCACCTCCATCAAAATGTGGCTGCTGTGACCGTATTGGCTTATCTTCTAAACATAGACATTTTCATTCACCACATATGCGTTACTAACAATATATTCGGCTGCCCTAAAACTAAACATGAAGCATAAGAGCGCGTAATGTCTCACTATTCCTTCAATAGCTAACAACAAACGTACTGTCTTCAGGGATACGAGAGAGTCTTGCAGGACACAGCCGGACGACGATACAGACATTTTAGCTTACGCTTCCAGCTAAGATCGCATAAAAGTGACTGCCTATGTATTGTGTCTTGTGTGTACCGAGTGCGTTACACTGTACGTAACAAAACGTACCAGTGTACTGTGAAAGGGCCTTCAGCTTCGCGAGGAAACGGGCTGTCATAATTAATATCTTCGACGTATTTAACAAGCCACGCTTCGAAGAGCGCGTATCTGTTTCGTATTTTGGATGTTTCCCGCGCTTTCGTTCTTTCTCGGAAAAACCAACGAGGCAAAGCTGAGCACGAAACAAATACTTGATTCGAGGTTATTTAAGGTGCTTTACAACTTTGTAATTGACATGTTTGTGATTCAAGTAATAAATAAATAGTTCACTAATTGAAAACAATTAATTAATCATTACTTCGTGACGAAAAACATACTGGCTGTAAGTACACACGACTGACGCTACTATGCAGTCGGCAGGATTTCTCTAGAGCTCTTGTTTTTTTTTTGTTAAATCTTGATCCAAGTTTTCTGGGACACCCGGTATGCACTAAGGTGCATTTTTTATGTCGGGCTTTCATTGTATGCAGTTCCGTTATTTGCTGTCAAATGCGCAGTGTGCAAAAGTATTTATACCGCTGCTCTCTTGCAGCAGGAGGACGAACCAAGTATCGTCATTGTGAGCTCTGCCTCTTCTAAAATAAATAGAGCTTGCCCGACAAGAAGCTGCTAAAAAACGCATTGTTATAAGCTTGGGCCACTTAGCCTGCAGAATTAAAACACGTCTCTTGTGGTAAATTTCTTTTGCAGTGCAGCCAATTGCTGTCAAAATCAGGAGAAACAGAGGCCTTCTTTCCACGACGATGTGAACGCAGGTGTGTATTTATACATTTTCTTGAGTTACAAAGCGTCAATTTTAGTCAGCGTAAGGCCGAGTGGATTCAGTTCAGTAGAAATTTGGTGAGCCTGTGTCCAAGTGAGCACTAAGAAAAAACATATATTTTGGGAATTAGTCTGAGTAAATTTACCGAGCTATGGGGACAGCTTGAAGCACTTAGCAATTCTGAATTTGTTCAACGTACTCCAATAATACACAGCGAATTCCTGCGTAGGTTCAACTGAATAAGCTCAGCACTTCGCAAACAGCAAAGCTTTTAATCCCCTACTAAGTATCAAGAACGTCACTTAGCACAAATTTAATATCTTACAGCGGCCGCATAAAGAAAAAGAACCATACAACAATAAAATTACTTCACAGCGTTCCGTCGAGGACGCACGTTATTTACACTAAATAGCAACTTCACACGCTTTATATAGATTTGAAACGACGCAGTTGTAAAAACCACGTTAGCTGCAATACATAATTTTCTGGTTTTTAGTTAATACATAAAACATGACTAATTATCCCTCAGACACTTCCGCGTTTCAACAGCTGTCGTACTTGACCTACCCAAACTGACATATCCTCTAGATTTCATTATGCAAGCTCCAATATAATTGTTCATCCACCTCTGCAGCGGATGTTTTCTGCCACATAGGCTTACGGTATTGCAGAAAAAAGTATAGAGGGCTACGCGCAATAAAGAAGTCGCTGTTTCGCCCGCTGGGCGAAACATTGATTGCGACAGCAACTAATTAGACAGCTATACGAAGTAAGGTTAGTCGTTTTATCAGCTGCAGCAACTGCTGTAAACATTCGCTCACTAAACAAATTAACAAGTACGTTGTCAGGTGCGCAAAACCAAACACGAACACAGCTCACTCGATGACCGCAAACACTCGCTTTCAGCCCACTGCCGCGATGATTACCGGCAGCAGCGGTGAGCGAGTTCCCCTTCCTGCTCCCTCTCGCTTAACACGAACCAGGCACGCGAGAACCTAGCGCACACACAGCCATCAGCTATATGCAGCTATATGCAGCCGTCTAGCCTTCGAAACCTGCGCAAATTACCTCCAAGATAGGACGTGCGCAGCTGCGCTCAGCCACCGCAGCTCGAGCAGAAAAGGGCATGCGCACTGGTCTATTCTCCCCTCACCCCCTCCTTGCGCACGCACATCTCTCCGCTTCCCCCTTCGAGCGCATGAGAAGACCGTCCTCACGCTCTTCACCTTCCTTCCTTGAGAGCGCGACAGGCATGTGCACCACCGCATCAAGCGGCCATCCTTCCCTGCTCACCATTGCAAGATCTCGCTCGTACCTACAGCATACGACTTGCGGCATTTGGAACATCACAGTGACGCCGACGCAGGCGACGAAAATTTCGCTAGAGTGTTCATATCATTGTTATCGCCATAAAAGAGCGATCGCTCAAAGCAAATCAATCACTTCTAGAAACTTCAGCGAGGCCTCCGTCAAGGTTCCCCCGTCGTTCCCATAGTGGACGTAAATTTTCCCCGGAGCAGCGGCCAGCTTAGCGGGGCATACCATCTCCCAGCCTCCTAGGGCCATGGTTGCCCGACTCCGCCCAACGTCAAGCGTAAAGCATTACCGAAGTAAAACGCTGTCTATAGAACCGCTGCTCTTGTGACAGTTATCGCGATCAACGATTGTTCATTTTTCTCGTCGCCTTTTCTTATTCTGCTCTACGCGTGCTTTTGGGACCGGTCGCCCGCTGTGGAGGTCGCAGTTTTCGTACTTGTGCGTTGTATAAAGGAGCAGCAGTGTTACCGCGACAGCGTTAAGAAACCCCTGCCGCAGAAAATCCAGCGTCGGCGGTGGCCTCCCGCGTAGACGTGCGGCGTCCGGCGCCATACGTCGCATCGGAGAAAGAATCATTTTCGAACCGCACATAGTTAGGCCGTTCCTGTGACACAAGAAATTCATTGAATTGAATTTCTCAAGCTAAAATACGGTATAATAACAAGAGCTTGGTGGCGCAACCCACCGCCCCGTTCCATAGGGGACGCTCATTACATCCGTCCATCCATCCGTCCGTCCGTCCGTCCGTCCGTCCGTCCGTCCGTCCGTCCGTCCGTCCGTCCATCCATCCATCCATCCATCCATCCATCCATCCATCCATCCATCCATCCATCAATCGCGGGCTCTTGCGAGCGTTTCCCGATAAAATTACGGCTACATACGCTGAAGTTGCCGAGAAGCGTGACAAGCAGTCTGTGATATCTGAATGCTATCGCGTTCCATTCTTAAATGCGAAGTTTCAGTGACTTACACATTTTTTTCCGCTTTGAAGATTTGCACGTTGAACATGTTTTTTATTTAAAGCGAAGCTTTCTTTACAAATCCTCCCATGCTTTTCTGAACAAGGCTGCTGGGTGCTACTGTCGTGCCGAATAGCTCACCCGTTTAAAAAAAAGGTTTTACGTGCCCCTGTGGTGGGATCATACCTGCGTCCCCCAGCACTGCAGACCAATGATCTAACCATTAGGCCACAATTGCAGTAACACCGCTGACCTATCATGCTAACGCCAGCTACCTCTTTGAGATTATCGCCGCGTGTGTCACACTGCGCAGCCCAGGTGCGCGAGCGCATATGCGTGCAGGCCAGTTTCATTTACGCCATTGACGCCGGGATAAATAGGACAAACTTACAGCATTTAGTTAACCGCTTCACGTAGATTACTAGATGTGCGTTGAAGCTGCATAATTTTGTTCTTCGTGTTAGCTGCGTGTACAGCATACAGGCATAGTCTCCCGTAGCGCTGTAGTTCAGGATGACACCCATACTCGCCCTCTATGTATATGTGTTAGTACTTCCCGTCTCCCTGAAAGCTATGACACCGCAACCCGATGCCTGTTCGCGTCTGCTTTCACGCCTCATTCTCCCTCGCAAAAGCGTTGTTGCATATGTGTTGCATAAGTCTGGGGCAGTGTGTTTAAGACATGTCCCCATATTTTATTTTCCTGCTTAACGAAGCTCTGTTTGATGTTGAAGTAAGAAGGCACGGAATTATGCACAACGTACTTGACGTACAGGCATACACTTGCAAAATCACTCATCAGTCGACTCACTTCGACTGAGACCTACGTGGGAGTTTGGGTCGGAGTAAGGCCGGTTGAGCAGAATATCGGTGAATCTGTATGCTAGGGAGTACAGCAGCGTATAATTTAAGTTAGGTTTAGGACAAGAAGGCTCTAAGCTATAGCTAAGAACGTATTTTGTGAGTGTGCCTGAGTGAAATTTCTTTATTTTGCCAATCTATGGATGTAAGGATAAGGAAACTGCGGAGGTTTCTCTCGCTAAATTTTGGAACAATTTTCTGCTGCAGATACGCAGCCAGCCAGATAATTAGCGAGAGAGTGAATGCATCCCCCTCCTTTTTTTTCATTTGACACTTCTCCATACCTCTAAGAGATTCGTCAGCGGAGCGGAACAAGGATGAGGACATTAATAACAGGAGGAGTGTTTCTATTAAAGTAATGAACCAACTAGCCCAGACTAATGCTTTGATCGAACATATTTCTTCCCAATTCTGATCTATCCGTGTTTCTACTTGCTGCCTTAAACCTATGGTTTCTCCGACACGAAGCATTGCTGAAATCGGCAATCCAGTGCAAACTTCGATAGCTATTTAGGCATTTATGATTGGGAAACCAGCTGTAAAGAAATGACCATGTCCGTGTGCCGCGTCGAACAGCAAGGCCTATTCACCAAGCAACATAGCTGAATATATTGAGTTGCACTTCTTTTCATACGTAGTCAGTCTCTGAAAATGAATGTTGGGCTTTTTGTAAAATTGGTAATGAAGTGTATGGCCTCTTCTTTAGAAATAAAGGTCGCTCCAGCAAATATGTGCTGTAGAAGAGTAGTGTTTTGGATTTTTTGCTACATCAGTATTGTTATATCGAGTAAAGCTGTACAAGTGCGAACCCAAATTAAATACCTGTATACTGTGGTTCAACATCCCGAAATTGCGCAGCGCGTTTTAAGGGTCATAGTAGTGCAGGTCCACTTAACAATTTAGACCACATTGGGTTATATAGCGTTCAGCTAAGCCGATGTAGTCAAGCGTTTTTACAGTTCTCCGCCATCGAAATGAGCCCACTGAGGCTGGAAATTGAAACCGCGACCTCGTTCTGCACTGAACCACTTCGGCAAGACCAATGAGAACCTGAAGAGAAACTTTATTCATTAGCAAAATAGTCGCCAACGGAGCACGACAGCTTCCTCGTTCTTATAATTTATTTCTAGCTGCCAAACATCAAAAGCCTGCTGATCTTTGCTGAATGATCCCATACAATGCCAGATTACAACAGGTAGAACCACGTATTCATGAGAGTTGCTGGAATAAAGTCCTGGCATCTTAATACGATGCAATTTTTGTCCAGAGGAATTAGCACAACCTTGACTCGTTCACATTCTTTTCCTTTAACATGTACGTGACGTGAAATTCAGACCGAAGTTACGTATCAATCGACCTCTTCTATTCACTAGGCCGTCTGCCAGATGGAGCGATCTCAACCACCGGTGTCGATGTGCTGGCTATTGGCATCCAGGGAGCTGACCGTCTACGCCATGCGGGCAACCTCGATTAGGACCTTGCTCGCGAGCGCCTGACACCATGGCGAGCGCCTCCGGTGCTTGGCATGCAGCATGTTTTGTAACAGGCAGCCGGAGACGCCCATGGAAGATTCGTGGACACTGGAAATACACTGTGGGTGACATTCTCAGTATCCGTTCATACTTGAACAGACCAATTATCGGTACTGTAAAATGAAGGCATCAAGGGAGATAATGCTTGCTAAACACGAAAGGAACAGACAAATAGAAGCCGCATTCTGGCTGCGTTACTTGCTGACATACTTTAACTTCCGAATTGACTTCGGCTAACCTCACTGTCTTTCCTTCTTTATATCTCTCTTTTTCTCGCTTTTGAATAACGTTACGTACAGCCAGATATCTCGACGTTTTAACTGCGGACGCTCTGCTAATGCAGTGGACAGCCAAGTGAATGAAAATAACGGCAGTATCAAGTTAGCGCACCAATAGTATACCTTCGACTCACTCCGTTATCACGGGCTCATATCGTCGGCATGCTGTCGGCTACCATCGATCAGAGGTCGCAACACTTGCAGCAGGAATATGAACATAGTTGCAAGGAGGTCAGAGGCATCGCCAACGAGTGAGAGACAGACGATCGTTAATTAACAGTATGACTAGCGACTGTCGAATCGTATGCCCTTGTCTCGACATGGAACGTCTTGTCCAGGGCTTCATGTTCCTCACGAAGTCGAAAAAAAAACGAACAGTCTACACTAGAAACGTTCGAGTGATAACACTGTGCATATTTTAAAGCCAAGAAATTATTTCAATAATTATGCCTATGACGACGCTCTACGAGATGAAGAGTTGCCAATAATGCCCGTAAATCTTGTTTTGCACCGTAGAGAAAAATGCAAAATTGCTAACCTCTTCTTTTGCGAATATAACTCAAAGCAAGGCGGTGTTCCTGGCTTAAAAAAAAATTATGGGGTTTTACGTGCCAAAACCACTTTCTGATTATGAAGCACGCCGTAGTGGAAGACTCCGGAAATTTCAACCACTTGGGGTTCTTTAACGTGCACCTAAATCTAAGCACACGGGTGTTTTCGCATTTCGCCCCCATCGAAATGCGGCCGCCATGGCCGGGATTCGATCCCGCGACCTCGTGCTCAGCAGCCCAACACCTGTTCTTGGCTTAACATGCACGTCGACAGAATTTCAGCTTAATTCGAGTAACTATTATAGATAACATTTGTAGTCTACTTACATAACACAAAATCATCTTTGCAGAACATATACTGGAAACTGAACCACTTTTATAAGAAGTCTAGAGAAATCTAGGGATTGTATTTGGCCGAGTTAGGAGAAAACTGCCTTAATAGGTTAGCAGCACTGTCTGAGCCTAACTAGCACTGCGACAAAATTTGAGCTTGATTTCAGTAGCTCAATATGTAGATATTTAAAATGGAGCTTAGAAATAAATTTGAACATATATTTTACCCTCTATTCAAATAACACAAGACAGTTATTTTTACAGAAACAATATTGCTTGATTGAGCGACCGCGAGAAATGCTTAAAGAAATCCTATGAATTTTATATCTTAGATAAGGCAAAATTAGCTTCGGAGGTTGGCGGTACTCGTACAACCCAAGGTTTCACAGGCCTTTTATGATACACACACATACGCAGAAAAGGAGATGAGAAATCGGGTAATACAAATAAAGGAACCTATTAGCGCATTGTTGCTGCAATAAATCATCCCGACATTGTATTCCACCATCTATGCAGTGACGCCAACAATAACGAAAAAGACTCGTTACGTCTGCGCACTCACTTGCGCCCACGTAATGACATGACTATATTGTTTACCAATATGTCGTTTATACCGGTGCCTTTGTGGAATTATGGTTTATGGGAATATGTGTTCCACATATATTTGTGTGCCTTTTATAACAAAATTGATATTCATAGCCTGAATGTGCACGTTTTATTATTGACGTACAATTGAATGATGCCAAGGTCGTATCAAACAAAATCACTGTTGGAGGCTATTCATGAGGCTTTGCGCACCCATTGATATATGCATCTGTATTCTGCTGACCACTTGGCGTAAAAGCTTTTCACGGCATACCATTGCCTTTTCTCTGTATAAGAAAAGTTGTGTAACATAAGACTTTTATAGAGCTTAATTGGAGAACCAGCATCACCCTCTGTTCTCGCCGCCGTACAAGTAACACTAAAATGGCTAGTAGACTGACATCACCAGAACATGTCTTTTTTTTCTGTTGTTTGTGTGAATGAGTGTCGGTGTGATATTGTTGATTTTTGTGCAGTGGCCAGCATGCCCAACATGATCACTACGAGGGAAGCTGTCTTGCCCAAAGCAGGCTCTAATGCCACGCCGAAGATTTTCCGGTCCAAACTATGCGCCTCTTAGCCGTCCTAACGTGGGCCATCCCCGTTGTCGTGTGAAGGAACTTCTCACATCATAGCGAGTTTGTTGGACCACCTTCGCGTATCTTCAAGGCCCGCTTTCATCGTCACCATCGGTCGTCGACAATGCTCAAACTTGTGTCGTGCCTTAAAGCCTCTTCTCATTCGTGTCGACATGTTGAAGAACAATTCGGCAGCGGTGGACACTCGTCCTGTTGCCTATCTCTCGTTGGTGTAAATAAAGTTAACCCGTCAGAACAGCAGACATTCCTTGTCGTATTTACTTATGATTCTTTATGTATACCAGAGAAATATACATACGGTGTGGAGAATGAATAAACTCCATTGGTGGACCTCGACCCCATAAGGAGAAGTGTAAGAATGGTTTGCGATATATTGGCCCCTGAATGATTCTCCAAGGGCTTTTTAATGCGCCAGCAAGTGAAAGGGAGTTGCAGAAAGAAGAGTAAGAACCAAGGTGCGTACCCACCGGCGTTGTGTCTGTGTTTCTCTGCGTTTTTGAGCCATGCAGTGGTTTTGAGCCATGCAGTTTCAGCGGGTGACCTGCTGCTTCCAGAAAAGGACTATGGGTGCAGTATGTCGTATACACGATTGGTGTCAGGTTTGACAGAATAAATTAGGGATCGGGTGACTCCATAGAAATAAACTTTGTACAAACGTTCTGAGTCGTTAGGGGAGATCATTCTGATCATTTGTGACACATTTGAGTCCTCCGCGTAAAGCGTGTAATTTATTATAAGATTTTAAAGATGTATATTCCTCGCTACCGAGCGCAGCGACGCCGTTCCCTTTATTTTGGAGCCGCCCCACCCCCACTGACGTTGTTTGGCCCAACTGACGTCAGTTGGGTGAGCTACTCGATTGGCTACCGAGGTCGCGTCATCAATAATTTTTCCGACGCTATGGTGAACACACGTTGTCCGTAATAGTTGGAAATTGAGTGAATTTGTTTCTATAACAATATTCAACAGAAAGAGAATACACAACGACAATTTCTCACTAGACTTAAACACTTCCGGCACACAAATGTCGTCTGCTTCTGCTTACGAAGTTCTCCATGCTGATGCCAGCAGCTAGGTCAGTCTTGGTATCGAGCTTTCTTTTTTCTAGCACATTGGATCGCCCTTGTTGCGTTGTGTGCTGCAAATTTAACGATCGTCGACATGTCAAGTCACGGCGTCGCGTCCCTCTGTAAGGAAACATGCGAACAGAGTGGCTGCAGCGCGTCGGGCTGTCGGTATCCGATCGGCACCAGCATCTACACGTTTGCGGCTGTCACTTCATGCCGAAGTATTACTACCACAATAGAGAGCTTTAGCGTGTCCGGTATTCGGGTAAACGCCGGCGCTAGCGCGGATGAGCGGAGGCGCAAACGTGAACTGCCTGCACGGTGCAGGCATCTGGTGGCACATAGCTCCACCCTACACAGAGTTAATATAGAAGCAACGAATTGTTTTCTACTTTGTTGCTGATGTAAGATTTCGGCAGGAGCGTATCAAGAGGAATTTCATTTTTTAAACAATTTAAAGGTTTTACACTTTATTACTGCACTATTAGCTCTGTGTTTGGCTGGTTAAGTTCTGCGCCACCGAGATTGCTGGGCCATGTAGGCCCATCAGTCCGCTGAAGTACGCCTACGCTCAAGTATCTAAAGCTCCTTCATCACTACGGTAGTAGTATGGAGGGCCTTTAGTTAACTCCTCCGCCCATCCTTCAAAACTCCCAGCTCGCTTGTTGTTACTGGAATACCGCATACGCTCGGCGCGGTAACAGAATGCTCGCAACGCACGCTGCTTGGATAGTTCTCGCTGTGGATCGACGGCCAGACAACTGGTAGTAGACAACACGACGTCGCATCGTGACGCAGAGCCAGTGAAGACGGAGCTTAGCCCCGATCACTCGGCGAACGAGTTGAGGGGGAAAAGCATGGCTATGGAGGAGGGTAACTTGTAATCGTCCGTAGCTGTCTTAATATCAGACGTTTCATTCAAATTCATATCATGAGAAGTCAACAAACACTGACGCCAAAGGAAACCTAGAGCAAATTACTTGTGCTTAAGAAATGAAGTAAAGAAACGATAAATTATAGGAAACTAAAGTGGAATGATCCTACAACATTTGCATTACGCGTGCGATGCTCTACCAACTGAGCTACCATGGCGCCGTTTCGCCGTCCACTTTCTTGGGTATTTACGTTTCCTAGTAGAACCCTGGGAGTGTTAGCCAGCGCCACCACTCACAAACCTTGGCGCCGACTGTGGGACATCCTTTCTGCCGCAGACGTCGCGAGAACGTGATCTATTTCGGTGAAGGCAACCGGTCAATAAACCCACACATGCTACTTGAAGGCATCAATGTTGCTGGATTCGAGACACTTGTTATGTAATAAACGAGAAGAAAGGGGGAAAGGGAACCGAGGGGCCGAATTTTTATTAGTCATATAATGAGAAGCCAACAAACACTGACACAAAGGACACCGTAAGGGAAATTACTTATGCTTAATAAATGGAATAAAGAAACTGGCAAATGAATGGCAGTGAAAGTGGATGAAATAAACAACTTGCCGCAGGGGGGGAACGATTCCACAACCTTCGCAATACGCGTGGGATCATTGTGGTATCAGTTGTGGGATCGTTTCCCACCTGCGGCAAGTTTTCTTTTTCATCCCCTTTCATTTCCATTTATATATCGTTTCTTTATTTCATTTGTAAGTACAAGTAATTTCCTCTATGTTGTTCTTGTTGTCAGTGTTGGCTTCTCATGATATGACTAATAAAAATCGGGCCCCTCGGTTAACCCTCTTTCTTCACTTAAATTGTGGCACGAATGTTTTACCGTAGCTGTACCCTACGAGGCTGAAAAATTTGTCCGAACCGCTTCAGGTACTCTTTAAAAGAAACTTTCCGTCATTTTTCTGTTTTCCAACGTAAAGTTCGTTTCATGCGAGGCGACCCCCTTCATGTTCCGCCAGTTAACATTCAGGGGACTACAGATCAAGCCTACTTTACTGAAACGACGTGGTGATACCAGCAGCCTCCGCGCTCTCACTAATCTCGTGTCCGCGCGCTGCCCCGAATTCCAGAGGCAACGCAGCCGCCTGTCGAGCTGACGAAACACAAGCTCGTAGAGCAGTATGGATGACCCCAAAACCTCTTACGGGTTTTACGACACATGGAGGGATCAAAGCAAGAGGCAGCTAGGGGCCATTAGACGGAGTCATAAACGCTATTTTTCTAATGTTTTGTATTTGTACTTTATTACAATAATTCAGGCTCGACGTCTGGCAGAAAATCGCCTGATGTATCACATGGACTGCCCACGGTATGAAAATCAAGCGTCGAGTGAAGGCACGTACCTCGAGAGAAAAGCAATTTCCGCAGGCTGTGACTGATAGTAATAAAGGAACACGGTGATGGTAGAAGAAGAGGAAAGAGAAGAAGAACGCCGCCATACTTGTGAAAGGTTCGGCATTTGCGCTTGCTTGACGCCGTCGATGTATCAAGGTGCTGATAACCTGCGCAGTTCTGAGGCGCTTCAAGCCGCCACAAGCCCACAAGGTTCGTATGTGGCTCATTTTAGTGTTGAACCTGCTGATGTTATCGAGTTGCAACATAATACGCTACAGTATATTGCTCAGATGTGTATCCATCGTTAGAGCTTGAACGAATTGTTTATTGTCTTGTAGGAATGTTTAATGTGAGTACTTTTTCTCAAGGGAGAAAGTAATTCAAACTCAAAGCTCATTATCTATGCCTGCAGTTTTCTTCATCCTCCTATTTTCACCTGCATTGTTCTGGACCTCCGCTTCGCGGTTTAATGGTGGTTACCGGCTTAACCCGAAACGAAAAGGCAGTGGGGGTTGCCCAGCATGTAATACCGAAATACCGAAGAAATAGCTCATATGCTACCTGTGTTTCATCCTGTTCCGTAGACACTTTGTAACACTATATTGAAGCCTGACAAAAGCAGACAGTTTTGCCCCGCGTGCACACAGTCGCATTATTAATAGGGATTAACGGCCATAAACTAGAACAGTGGGCCATGAGGTACGGCCACGCTCTCAGACTCCGGAATAATTCTGACCCCCTGCGGTCCTTTAAAGCCCATCTAAAGCACGGTACAGCAGTCTTTTTACATTCTATCAATGTCAGAATGTGGTGGCTGCGGCCGCCAGTCGAACGCGTGACCTCAGGCTCGCCAGCGCAAGGCTATAGCCACTGCGCGACCTCGGGGGGTTTTCAGTAAAACATGAAAAGCGGGCAGTGTGCCGGCAAATAAGGGCGTATTCCACAGCGCAAGCTCTTAAAAAGGACCATATTAAATGAAGGAATGCACAAATGAAAGGACACGCATTTATCAGCCTATACGCTGCTTCATTTGCAAGATACAGCGCAGAACACTACGCTCTTGCCTAAACTCCTAACCGACCCAGCTTTATGTGCAAACAGAAATGGAGCCTACAGTTAAGCATATGCTGAATGTATTTGCGCCGCACGCCTGTTGTGCGTATATTTATAATAATAAGAGAAGTTACGCGATGGTTGTCTTTTTACGCTGACTAATGACAGTTGTCAAGCGTCCATAACAGAACACCACCGAGTTATGGCACTTGCCGCTAAGAAATTGCGGCGCAGTAAAATAGTGCGTGTTGTACAGCGAAGCTATCAAAAGAGAGTTTCGTCGTTGTTGCCGTGCGGCGGGGGCGCACTCGACATCCCTTAGCAACGTAACTTGCTTCGGAGTCCCTAATTTTTGCTTTGAAATGCAATGATCAATAATTACAAAAGAAAAGTTACCTGCCGCATGTCTACCACAAATAGAAAACCACTACCTCGCGCGTTTTTTTTTTTTTTTTTAGCCAGTAATCCATAATTTGTGTTTCTCATGATGCGCTTCGCCGGCTCCACCTTGGCGGTTAGCTACATGAGTTTTTACGACTGCGGTGGTGAAAGCTGACGGTGCGGTCAGTATCAAATGTCAAATTGCATAATGTTAAGTGAAAGTCGTTTTTCGGCCTTCCTGGTTTTGCTAGGCGAATGCGCTCGTTTTTATTGGCAAGAATTGCGCGTATACGCATTTAATGTACATAATCACGACTAAGTTCTGCGTATGCTGCTAAAACATTGAATGTTTACATATGTGAGCCCACCTGTCTCACATTAATTGTACACGTCTTCAGCTTTGGAACCCATCATTGTAGATGTTGTTAATGTAAATCTATGTGAGTCAAACTCGACTACTTTTTAGTGATTGTTATGGAACTACAGTGCACTGGACGTGCATCTTCCGGCTCCTGTACGTATAGTGTACAGTGTACTGTAATTGGATTCCATTCGTCAACGTAGTAATAAACTTTTGCTAAACGCATAACGTTGATGAAACGTGGCAATCAATTAAGATCATGAAAGTTTTAAATGTGCTATGGGACACCATAAGCTTCCACTTTGAGCAGCCAGTAACACTGCCTTCGTGGGAACGCTGAAATTACCGCATCCCCAAGGAATCGGTGGGGACGCACAGGCAGCGTCGGTCATGGATCATTACCATAAGAACAACCACAAAATAGGCACGTTGTACTTCCAGCAATGGCGTAACAACTCACCTATACAGCTTCTCTGCCTTTGTTGTATTAGTGAGTCAGATCGGCACGCCTCTGCGAAGGATGTTTTTGAACCCTTTTTCGAATAGTACGTTCATATCAAGAAAGCAGACATTTTCGCCTCGGTACTGCAAGAGCAGTCATGAGTTACTAACATGTCGATTGACTTGTTGGTAATCTGTAGTGTGCAATACATGACGACCTTGACATTATTTTAACTCGTGCAGTCGCTTACGGTGCTCGCAGTATACAAGAGATCGATATCGGCTTCCGCTACCACGAGAGAGCCGTCACCGGTGTTGCGATTTAGACACCACTTCCAACCACCAGCTGGGCCTCCGCGCCGAAGCTTGTAAAGAACGAAGTGCGCCACTGAAAGCCAAGAAAATTTCCCTGCTGCGCAGAAAAATGTGCTGTGGTGGTCGCAAAAGGGAAATGATTGAGGTGGATAACAGATTGCAAGGGTCACACATAAAGCGGGTTTCGAAAAGACGGCACAGAAGAAGGCGCAATCACTAAAGGAAGCGCTAATTATGAACTAGAATATGTGTGAATGTGTCCCCTCGAAAGAGGGTTAAAGATTACGTGTGCTTTTTTAGTCCTGAGGAGTTGAAGAGCAAGTATTTATGCTCATTCAGTCTGCTCGAATGAGTATGAGACCGCTTTGTGTAGAAGCTGTGTCAAGAGAACGAGAATGCCATTGGAGTCTTGTATTTATCGATTTCTCGGTCGCGCTATCGCAGAAAGTGATTGCTAAAAACAAGCGGCGTTACCTGTCACGTGCAGGTGCAAAAGACGGCGACGTCGCCGCGACCAAGGCTCCTTTTACGCCGCCTGCTTTTTCCAGCAGCGCGGTAGCGAAGACGGAGTGTGTTGACCTCCACCGGGACAAGAAGTGCTCTACGGGTCAAAACGAACAGGTGTCTACATCTACGAAAACTAACAGTACTGTAGCAACCTCTAGGCACTATCAAAGCGTACATCCTTGCAATATTTTATTATTACTCAAACGTACCCCGCAAGGCGTATAACCGTCTTATTAGGCCGAGTAAGAGCGAGATTGGCCAGATTGGTGATAGTACGCACAAGCGCGTAAATAACACATCAGCGATAGCATCGTCTCCCACACTGTTCCTGTCACGAGGACCGACAGGTTATCTGCGAGCTCCTGGTTACAGAAAAAGGGTGTGAAGCAGAACACGCGTACAACTAAAATGTATGACCTGCAAAACGTCCATATTTATTTCATATTACTAGACTCAGGCATGTACCACAAAATTTAAAGGAGAAAAAAAAACGAATTAATTCGCGCAGACAAGTTGTCAGTGAACGACGAGGCGTCGCGGTAAGACAGAGCGCGTATATTGCTAAAGTGAATAGCTTTGCACACGGCGCACGCACTGCAGAGTGCTTTGCGCGTTTTAACTTATTATTGACGATCTCGCCACTTGTCGCCATCATAGGGCAGTGTCATTCTGTTCGATCGGCGCTGGCGCTATATTAAAGATTGCAGGCGTTTACGCTAATGTCATGTACTGCAATGAAACTCCTTTACGCGGGAATAGCTACCTGCGCCATATTCGACTTTGACGCAGTTCTACTCGCGCTCTCCGAGTGAATTAAGACTCCCTGTGCACAATCTGAGCGAACGTCTCGTGTAGGGAGATTGACAAGAAAAAACGGCCATATAGTTAAAAATGCGGAGCGCCCTTATTCTCGCATGAAGAAGATGTGAATACTATAGCTTCGTTCTAACAGTCTGTGTTCCTTAAATTATATAGAATAACTTGAATGCGTTACACCATGACGGTGCGTACGCAAATGTAGGGCTGCCATAAGTTTTGCCGTAAGCCAACGGGATTTGCCGAGATTAAAATGTGCGGTCATGGGGTTTCTCGACAAGCGCAAATACTTGGCTGCAAGACTTCCAATGTAGTTAGCAGGCTATTATTGAGAACCGTTGCAGGTGTTAGTGAATACGTACATAGCTCTTTATAATACTTCTCGATAATATATGTTTATAGAGGCCAGAGGCTAAATGGCCTAAACCATCCTTTGACCATCTTTAGACTCATGATTTGCGCTGAAGATATTCGGAACAGAACATGGAGAACGTATGTAGTATTAAAAGAAAAAAAAAACAGTATTGAAACACGTCGATAACAAGTTCATGCATTCTGGCAATTTGTAATTAAAGGGAACAAAAGGCCCCCAGTGCACTTGATATGGATGGTATTAAATCAGAGTTTTGCGAAAGAGAAGCAAGGTAGTCTAATGCATAGGGTATTTTTGTTTGTGAACTGTCCCGGGGATGAGATGTACACCAGAATTTCACGGTACTTTCATTAAGTTTTAAACTTTAAAGCGAGGGTAAGCATTAAGCTCGGGCCAGAAGTAGTGCCGTGTGGTCGTCGCTGAATAAGTTCTTAATAAATTTGTAGTAGTTAAACCAGTAAGTGAAGTACTGCTCATAGAGTAAAACCCAAATTGTAGTTGCTGTAGTTGAACACGTTCCTCTTGAAAGCTAGGCATCAACAAGATTGTATCGACTATGCACCGCAACCAACGGCGTCCATTTGCCTGAAAGATATGATCTGGTTAAAGAAGGGGCTTACACTTTCCTCCCTTTTATAGGTTCCCACATCGTTATACACAACGTCGATGCCAGTGTCGCGATGGCAGGTGTTCGCCACCACGTTGGGAAAGTCGAGCTCGCTTGCGCCTACAATGTCGGACAGAGTGGGACAGCAGGGGAGCTCCTCCAGATTGAGCACCTTTGCCAGGAAGTTAAAAGTGAGGTGTAAGTAGTTCTGATCACGTAATTACTACTTTATATCTTGAGTGCAATATCGGGCTGGCTGGCGGGTTGGTGGGCTAGCTGGCTTGAAATCTGGCTGGCTGCTTGGCTGGCTGGTTGGCTGGCTGGTTGGCTGGCCGTGGCTGGGTGGCTGTGGCTGGCTATGGCTGGCTATGGCTGGCTACGGCTGGCTGTGCCTGTGGCTGGCTGTGCCTGTGGCTGGCTGTGCCTGTGGCTGGCTGTGCCTGTGGCTGGCTGGGTTAAGAGAGTGAAGTTTGGCTGATTGGCTATTTAGCATAGAAGTAACTTTTACATTTTTATGATTGCGCGGCAATACATCAGACTAGCACCCTCTTAATGTGCTGCTTCAAGTAATTTCATGGCTTAAGTATGTAGATAGGACCGTGGTAGACAAACCATTTCAAGACTACTGCAGTACTCTTGTTGTCAATCACTATGCATGTTTATAGGCCTTAGGTAAACGGTGTATTTTAAGATCACCGCAGCTGCAGAAAAGTTTTCACGAATTCCGCGACATTTTCAGGTGACAGAAACAAAGAAACATGCACGGTCTTTCATGGTGATGCTTCCTTTATGTGCCTTGATATTTTAGCACCATATAGTTTTAGACAAATAATTTCAACGTAACTTCTCCGCAATAACGCTACACATCTAAACTTTCTTTGCCACCCCTAAAATGCCAAATGAAAAAAGAATTCTCAATAAAGCAAGTATTGCTATCTTTGACGGACAGTTTGCGAAGTATTTTAATCAGTGTTGCTGCGAAAAGAAAAGTCAGGACAGTACCGCAATTCAACTAGCTCACATTCGTTTGTCTTACCGTAAATATATATCTGTGGTTGCTTAAACGAGAGACTACAAACAAAGAGACTACAAACACAAGTGAAGCAAACAGCACATATATTCGTTGGAATCACGCGTAAACCGTAAAGAACTGCGTGCGTTTTCAATAAAGAACAAAGTCCAAACAAGCGTCTGTGATCCTTAGCAGTGGCTAACATCCCCGTATCAAGCAAAAAATACCTACTTAAGGCAAAGGTTACGAGCGCTCAGCAAAGTGAAGCGAACAGTGCATACATTCAATGAAGTCACCCATACAATCCACTGAACGGCATGCGGTTCTATAAAGTACAAGCTCAAAACAAGCATCTGAACCTACAATAAAGCGTTGAATATCCCCCTCAGCAGTTGTAGTGTGGTTTTGCAACAGCTTCGCTGGAGATTAACTTTCGCAGAACCGGGATGGCCAGGCACATTTTTTTTCTACACTGCCACTAGATATTGTACCTACGTTTTGACAGTTATGGTTGTGATCCTCTGATAATTCGCTTTGGAGACACTATGTTTGAATGAAATAAAAGCGAATGTTCTAAATTGCGGATAGCCACTTCTTCTAAATTTCCTTGCATTTCATTTATTTACTCGCAGGGCCCAAGCACTAGAGGAAGGAGTTGGGGTCATAAAAATACCTAGGCATCAAAAAAATAGAAGTGCACATAATAGATGTTGCTAATAAACGATCGTTTTATTGCATAAAGTAATCAGAAACTGCAGTTCTAAAGACATTTTTTCCATTGGTTAGGGAGTCGAAGGAGGCTGGAAGCTGGTTCCAGTCTCAGCTTATTGCTTTGTTCTTTTTAATAGACGGGGGGGGGCGGTGAACGGAAAAAAGTGAAGATCACGTTAATGTGACTCATGCGGCTCATAAACATTGAAATGAGGGTGCACGTTAAACTTTAACGCCCCTAAGTATGTAAAAGGTTGTTTTTCAACTTTACACCCTTGATTAGGTACATTTAACAGCCATATTATACGAAAGATCTCATACGGAAATGACCAAGAAACTAGAAATACGGCGACAAATAAACACCCCATAACAAGGGTGTTCGTACACCTACTAACACGTTCGCGATCTTTTGAAACTGTATTTGCAGGGCGTCAGTTCTCAAAGGCAACGAAAGCATTTTCTGTTATGCAAGATGTGAACTTATAAGATGTTTCTGATGAAGTTAAGCAGTTTACGTTGCTGCACAATTTACACGTCTCGATACCACTAAGTCAAGAGCTGTAAAGTGCCTCTCGTGTGGCGTAGTTGATAGAATTTGTCTGCCGGTCACGTGAAATTCCTAGCTTCCAATCCACCTCCACTAATTTCTTTTTGAACCTATTTACGGATGAACTGCTGGTCCTTTGATTCCTTTTATCTAATAATGCTAATACATAGCTCGGAATCTGTGGAAATGTAACGAGCTGAGGATGTAATTTTTCTTTTATTTCGTTCTTGCTTCAAACAAACACCGTTTTTTAGGGTGGTAATCATACAAGGGTAATCGCAGGGACAGCCTAAGTGCGCTCATCTGGCGATAAATTGATTTTTCACGCGCTTAACAATGTGAAAAACGTTTAGTGTGACAACCGCGAAATAATATACAAGGAAAACAAATAGCACACTTCATGCTGCACCTTCTTCGCAATTCATTTCCGGCATATAATTTCCATGAACCCCTATTGTTGAAGCGATACAAGCATCTTCATTCCAAATTAAGCCTTGAGAAATCTGTTCAGGCATACACGCGCACAAACGTGCATAGCAGACGTGTACATGACGGACAGGCGCCCATATGGCACGGCTTGCCTTGTAAAATTCATTTACACATTTCTGTTCCCCGGCTGCTTTTTTTTATCAATTAGCGAAAAGGGAGCGTTCGCTTGCTTCTTTATCGATCATTATTGCGCGAGCCATTAGTTGTTCATTCGCGCTATTTCTACCACTGTTGCTACTTGTTTTGTGCCAATTTCCTGCGAAGACGTGCTGGGGACGTTGTCACACCGGATACCTCGTCGCTGCATAAGAGACGTGTCCTTACAGCAGGTTTGTACAAATTATCACTGTCACGCGCAGTCGGCAACGTCAGCTTCCGCGAGTACACGGCATCACTGACCTCGGCGGTGATCCAAAAGAATTGCCTCATAATCGCGACGTGCGTGGTGGTGGTGGTCGTACTGCTGGTCGGGGTTTTCCTGCTGTTCCTGCTGCTCAATCCCGGGGGCGAGAGAAGCTCGGGCGGCACGCAGATCTGCGACTCCGGCGACTGCCAGCGCGCCTTCTACTACCTCGACCGGGCCGGCGACCTCTTGGCGGATCCGTGCCAAGATTTTCATAGGCGAGGCTGCGTGCAAAGCAAAACCAAAGAAAAAAATACATTTGAAAATGAAAAAAAAGAAATAGGAAATAAATCCAGCGCATACATGTGGGAATATATGTGAAGCGGCTAAATAACTGCTTACAAAATGTTAATCTTACGCAATGCGTTTTGCAGCAAAGCAGTTACGTGTCTGCCCGGCAGATCAGCCAGACGTAAACAACAACAACAACAACAAAAAACACCATCCAACCCACGTGACAAACGCGACGACCAATTACACTGCATCCGAGATCAGCTCACATTTCAGCACACAATCTTCGTGATCAGCACAGTTTACAACCCAACGATCTCCATCATTTATGAAGGACAACACAAAACACAACTGACGAGGAAGACGAACAGGGCGGGCACTGCATGATTGGCCCGACGGGAAGTCGACCGAGCAGACGCGTCAAACCGCAGGAGGGAAGACATAAAAAACCTCTGATTAAAAAAAAAGAAGAGGTTTATGCGCCTGAGGGCATGTATTTGTTACAGTGAGGATGTTTAGTTGTCTGTTTCACTGCTTAAGAGGAAGCTTTAGCTCGGGCCCAACTCCAATGCGGCCTATTCAAATGCATGTACAACGCAAAAAAGTTTCTCTGATACAGCCCCTCAACCGATTTTCCTGAAATGTGTTGCATATGAGGGAGAAAGTTAATTTTTAGTGACTGTTGGTAGCGGAATTGCGATTTAGGGCCTGAATTTTGTGAAAAATATTTTCAAACATGCGAAAGTTTGAAAAAAATTGAAGCACGAAGTTTAAAAGATAATAGCTATGCATCGAGGACAGATATCGCGGTTCTGTCAACGACATCTATTAGATCAGTCACAGCGGACAAATTAGATTTGGAAATTTATGTCTTACTTGGATTTACTACGCTGTGCACAAGGGTTCTGCAAAAGCTGTATTTCCGTATTACTAAATTTTTTGACATTCATGTGTAACATATCAATTTTGTCCGTTTTAGATGTGCTATTAGATGAAATTACCATAATTGTGATATCTTTTTTTCGTTGCAGGGTTACAGAGCTGTAAACTTGATAGTTTCGTTTTCTGAAAATTTTCAATTGTCAATTTTTAATAAAAATTCACGACCTCAATCAAAAATTCTAAACCAACAGTCACTATATTTTAAGTTTCCTGGAATAGGAGCTCCAACCATCGTGCCTTATTTTATTTATATTCAATAAAGTTTTTACTCTCTCTCTCTCTCTTTTAAATGAAATAAACTTCGCAAAATTTGGTGCAGTGGTAGCGGAGAAAAACGAATTCCCCTTTTACATGCATTTAGATAGGAGCACCCAACCTATAGCTTCCTCTTAAATCTGTAGATAAGAGACCCTGCAACCGACAAATCAGCAGGAGTACAGAAGGGGCTGCACATGAACCGATTCGCTAAGTGATGATGTGCGCGACGTATTCGTCGAGACAGCAGCAGCAGAAAGATCGGAAGCCATGGTCATCAAAGTGCAGGAGGGTTCGCAAAAATAAATCCTTCATTTTAAACGTAGTACTTAACTAAGGTGGGAGTGTGAACTTGAGGGTGTTTCATTATAACACGCTGCGGACAAGGAAAAAGAAGTGACGGTACACACTTAGCGCCAAATTTGTTCCGTCACTTTTTTCCTCGCCGGCAAAGCGCTTTACGTTTGCTGCTCCACTAGCATTATCTTGAATATTTGCCACTCAACTCAATGATAGCAGCTGCTCGAATGGGCAAATAGCCTTTTGGATCATCTAACACCCTCATACATGTAGCAGGCACATATAGAGCTTCCTGTATTTCATGTTTCTAATAAATAAATGCTTTTCTTGAATATCCGTAGACAACTTAACAAAACTGCAGGATAGACCAGTTTGAAGTAATTCATTATGAAAAATTGGAAACCAAAAAAGACTTTAGGTATTATTTCTTTCCTCCGTAGGGTTTTCAGTGTTTGCGCCTACTTGAACATGCAAAGCGAAGTTGGTAGTTTTTCAGTTGTTGCGGTGATATCGGTAAAACCAACTGGCTTTTCAATTCCGCGGAAGTCTTATCAGTCTAATGGCTTAACTTCTTATCTCAGGTACGTCTGTTACCATTGGCGGGACAACGATGACTTAGAGCAAATGTCCGTGAGCAACTTCTACTCCAGGCTCGACAATAACCTGCGCTTCGACAGCGCTCTGGAGCTTGGAAGTGAACCCGGAGGTCTACTATTTGCTCGCGCTTACAGGTGATCTTGGCGCTTGTGCACAACACGCAATGTTATTGCATTGCTACTTTACAGTATTTCTTGCTCGAGTATTGCTCAAACGTTTGATCAACGATCGCCGCAATGCGTTCACCTGAAGAATCATAGCGAACCTAACGAATCTTTTTCACTTGAAAGAATAGCAGCCCACTTTTGATTCACGACATGGTGGTACGATGATGGAAGTGCATATGTAACGTATTTTTAGACATTGCGATAAATATATTCTTTGTCTCAGCCTTTAAGCCTGGTGCAACTACGCAAGATCATGCAAATTTTCCGCAGATGTTTACGTGAACGCCCAATCATAGTGAAAAGTCTAATTTCGTTGTATTCTTCGGGAAATATTCAGGAAAACTTCTTCAATCAGGAACATATTTTACCATGCGAACGTAAGACCTTCTAGCATCATTAGCGCACAAGACTTGAAACAATGGGATACGCCTTGCTTGCTAGGGAATTCGAGTAGTCGTTTCCTCGAACTTGAACAGCTGTGTCTATTGATGTTTGCAATTCATTGAAATATTCATATTAGTATTTCATTTATGTTTGCAAAATAAACATACTATATTGATTTCTGTATAGGGGACTAAATTGACAAAACAAATTTACTGCTAGAGCAACAACACAAGTAAAATACGCACATTTTTTGCTTCAGCCAACTAATCAGAGAACTGTGTTTCATGAACTTTATCTCAGATTTAACGAACTATAAGAATAGTCTTTTAACACAATCGTTCGACCTTTTCGCAGGTCATGCCATCAATTCCTGAGCTCCTCAGGGGACGCCAACGTCGCCCCTAAAGTAGCTGACCATCTCAAGGCCTTGGTTCAGCGCTTCTCTGCAGACTTAACCACGGAAAACTTGATCAAAGAAATCGTGCGCACTTCAATTACCCAAGGCATTGACGTGATCTTTGGCGTCAGCCTCGCTATTGACGGTTTCAAAAAGTATCCGAGTATAACGAGAGGAAAATCCCTCCGTGAGAAGCTGGGCCATCAATTTGGAGTCTACCTCAACGAAGATATAGTGAAGTCATTTGTCTCGCTTCCCGCCAGCAGGGTCTCGGAGCTCGTAAAAATTGACGGCTCTGTAAACAAAGCCTTCTACGGCAACAAGCCCACAACGGAGCTGCACGATTTGAATACGCTTTCTAATCTTGCACTAGCTGTACCACCAGCAGTCTGGTCATCGTTGTTTCAGGAATACTTGAACTTGTCCGAAGCCGTCAAGGTACTGGTAACTGACTTCAACAAAATCCGAGACGTTTTGAGCGTGCTTAGCGCGGTCACCAAGAAAGAGGTACTGGAAGCGTACCTGTCCCTTCAGGCTGTCGCTGACGTGCTCTTTCTTTTCATTCAAAAGAAGTACTACTTCTTCGAGAATGTCGTCGTCACAAGAAACTGCCTCCAGGTAACTTGTATTGTCATGGGACACTTCTGCGAACAAGTCACGTCACACGTATTCGGCTGGTCCAATGAGACCAGGATGACCATCCAGAAGCTCTATGATGCTATCTTGAGGCAGTACGTTCGTTCAGGCCCTTCGCTATGGTCGGCTGCCGGCAACTGGCTACAGATCGCCGAAGGCTTAGACGCCAGTCGCCTCGTTCAGCTCCCGAGTGTGCCCACAGACATCGCCGAAGCCGCAATCGCTCTCTACGAAACTTTGCTCAAGGACTGGCCTGACAACTATCCGGAGGTCTATTCTTCTCTTTCCGCTACGCACAAGTTGGTTTCCATAGAGCTGCCCTTGCATAACAAGCATCGGTACCTCATCGAAGCGTACCTGAGAGGCTTCGTTTTGTATAGTGACCTGCTACCTGGATTGCTGGTGCCCACGGCGCTGACCATGCCCCACGTGACCTACTCTTCCCGCACGCCCATGTGAGTTCGCTATACCTTTGTTTAGCATTGCTCACGTTGGGTGCAATCGAGGTCATTATTTCTAATCTTTATTGTATCCGAGAAATGTAATGTACCCGTTGCGGTTTCCTTGCGGTTATGGTGTCGCGCTGCTAAGCACAAGGTCGCGGGATCAAGTCCTGGGCGCCGCGGCCGCATTTTGATGGGGGCGAAATGCAAAAACGCCTGTTTCTCGTGCTTTGGGGGCACGTTAAAGGCCTCCTAGTGGTCAAAATGAATCCAGAGCACTACGGCGTGCCAAATAATCAAATCATGGTTTTGGCGCGTCAAACCCCAGGATTCAATTTAGTTCAGAAATGTAAAGCATTGTAATACTGTAAATAGCAAACAGACTAGTACGAAGAGGGGACCGAAAGCACTTAGCCCTCCTCTTGTGCTGTCACTCTGCGTCTCTACGTTGCATGCATGTATTCAATTTTTTTCATTTAAAAAGCGATATGTTGAATGTCTGGCCATGAACGCATCAAGAAGAACATATTGTAATGGAATGGAATGTGCAATACAATCAGAAGAGCTCGCCAGTGATGGAGTATGCTAGTTTGTGACGGTATAATTTTATATTGATAGTTAACTTGAAAGTTCATTATTTGAAAAGTGCAGAAAACTGGAATCGATTCAATCCTCTATTGGTGCTATTCGTTTCGTATTCCATTCGGTTGTGAGAATTTCAATTCGCACACCCCTAGTTCGAAGTGCACTGTGCTTGGCTAGTTATATTGGTGGTGTACGAGAAGAAAATAGCAAATAAATACCAATATAGGGACCGACAACTTTTAGCCCTTCTGCTGTTCAGGTATTGAACAGGAACAAAGCTATGCCTACTTTACATTATAAGCGTTTACTGTTTCCTTCGAATGTACAGTTGTCATCAGTGCAAGCGTTAATCAGCCGCTATTTTTATCAATAAATCGAACGTCTATTTCCCTTAGCTGTACTAATGACGCACGTCTACTATTAGAAAAAAGCACGAAATTTTAAAGCATATGCGCTTGGGGAACAACAGCAGTAGACTGAGTGTACACATGATTAGACTTTTCCTTACCTCTTGTGCTATGTTGGCGTCCTTGTGCAAATAACCGAACGAAAAAAAGAATTACACATTTCAACGCAAGGATAAATAAGGAAACAAATAATGAAATAACAAAAACAATTTCGAAGCTTTTATTTTAAACAGCAGAATTTGATGTTTTGTCTAACTGGATATATAAATAAAGTCCATTCTTTTCAACCTTTTGACTGTGCAGTGAACTAAACCTGGGAACTATGGGCGTACTAATGGCCAAGGCAATGGTGCTAGCGAGCACTCCTGAGGAAAATGGCACCTTTTGGAACACCACCACGCGTAACAAATTCAAGCAAGGAACCATGTGCATCTTCAACGCACACAGGTGCGTAGCAGTGTGAATGGCACCACCGGTACTTAACCAATGGCGTGGTAAGGCACATTATATGAGATAAGTATGAAAATGCCATGCGGTGACTTTTCTCTTTAACTACTATACGTGTGAGACCATCGTTCGATCACGAATACATTTCCCTATAGCACCACCACTGTGGATAAAGCCAGTCCCGTCATGCCAAACATATGGACGCTTAGAGGCCGAGTGCATTAACTGACACTTGGTGCATTAACTCTTTCTGAAGAGTTCTGAAAACACAATGATTTGACGTAGGTAGCAGATACAAGAAAATGTTCGATAATGTTCTATATGTTGTATGTGCGCATTATATAAGCCCTGTGCAGGACATCGCACATACACGTAGCCAGAAGGAAATGGGAAATAGGGAAAAATATGAGGGACAGCTAGGGGATGGAGCCGGGAATAATAGTGTCATGGATGCGCTTAAACACGAGTGCACACAGCAAGCTATAAGTCCACTACTGGAGCAGGAAGGCATGAAGAACCATGTGGTTGGAGATTCTATGGAGTGGGTTACACAATGTGCTTAGTATTGTGTAAAAGAACAATTAGTGAAGTATATATATTAATAGATATATCTATGCATATATATAACTAGATATATACCTACATAAGTTATATCTCTTGCTAAGAAGTTTCCATGAAGTCGTAGAGAGTTCGAAAACATGTCCTATTCAGAAATTTCCAGCATTCCACATAATTATTTCCATGTCGTGAAGATGGTCCGCCAAGCACGCACCGTGGCACTTTCAAACGTGTGGCGAATGAGTAGCACATTTTAGATTAAGTGCTGCAAATGAGAGAGCAAAACGACAGCGATGACAGCTTAGGTTTCGCCACTCTCACTAATAATCAATCTCGTGTACGCGGCTGAGAGCAACAGCAACAGTGTTTCATGATGGCGATAGGTAGGCTCGAGAGCCAGAGGTCCTCTCTGATGTGTACACGTTGTATTGGGGGTGAGCTCCACCACTGGGAAATGCTGGCGCCACCATCGGCGTGATGTGCTATGAGGGATCACGTGGACACGGCGGCCGCGGCGGCTTGCTTCGGAAGCACCGAAGCGAGCTGAAAACGAAAGTTTAAAGCCCTACTTGCGCCGCGGTTCTGATTAAGTGGGAGGCTTTACCGCCTTGTGTGTCTGCTTGACAACATTTGAAAGTACTATAATATGTAGTGGCCACTTTTGCAGGCGTGCAGCATGGTAGGCTACTGCTCGGTGCCACAGTGCCGGACGTACGCAACGGAGCCCAGTGTCAGCCTTTTTCACACGTAGCCGCAGGGCAAGGAGCTGCTTGAAGCTTGGCTAGCGAAACTTAGAACCGGCAGAAAGCCATCCGCTACAACTCGGGTATGCAGCAAGCACAGACGCGAGGTAGATTTCAGCTACGGCGCCAGGACTGCGCGATGTTCGGTGAGTAGAAGAGAACGTGCACTGAGACATTCGCCCGCGCCCGCTGTCCGGCTAATGTCAGTACGGTTTGGTATACTAACTTGTCGATGCTAGATACTGGCAAGTTCACTGGAACGGAGAGGGAGCGGTAAGACGCACATTAAAAAAAGGCATGGCTTATGGTGATGTTTGTGTTATTAATTATTGCACTGGATTGCGAAAAAAAAAGTAGAGGGAAGTCGCAAGCTGAGAAGACGGATAAACATACAGTGGGACGCAACTTGAGAAATAATATTGAAATGTTCAAGAACTTAGAAGACCAAAAAAATAATATTGAATTGTCGCGACGGCACATCACAGTCGCCGTAGGCGTCGAAATAAGTCTCTATAGCGAAATTATTTTTGAACAGTTCCGATAGCGTCCACGCAACAATGGTTGTTTGTGTGCTGTCAAATGCTGATATGCTGTGGCCTAAAGCTCACGGCACGGTGCGAAAACGGGCTCACAGCGAAAGCCAAACATTGTGCCTGGGCGTGCATGCAGACGCGCAATCTGTCTTTGCGAACCGATGCGATCGCTGCATTGAGGCTTCATTCTTTTATGCCCCATTTGGTTATACAGACAGCCCACTATAAGAACATAGTTTATACTTTCAGCCCGTTTGCCTACGTTTCACGCAAGAAGCCGGTTCGGGACACTCCATCGCGGCGACCGCGCGCAGTGGCATTCAGTGTACATATTCGGCAAAGAGAAAGCGTGTGTAAACGATTCTGTGTTTTCAGTTAGCGCAAGATTATTATATCGACAGTAAACACTTCCCTCGTTTTGAGAGTACCTACAAAAATGTCCAGGAGGGCTGCCGCGTGGTTTTTTTATTGAGCGCCGTAAGCGAAACCTATGTGGTCTACGTACGCTTTAAACGATCCCTCTTTACAAATTGTTATAACAGATCGGATGCTTGCTCAACAATGCAGCAAGATGGTGAACGACACCGCCGCCGAATGGGACGAGACGACGGCATCGACGCTGTTTGCCTGGAGCCTGTCTGTGCAGCTGGCGCTGGGGTCCTTGCTGGCAGTCCGCCACCAGCGGGCGCTTATGGGAGACATAAGTCAAAGAAGGGCCGCCCAGCGAACCCTGATGCGGCGCTTCTGTCTGCTTTCGTGCGGTGCTGCTCAGGATAGCGAGCAAATGGCTGCTCGAACCCGGTGTCTCGTGCCTCTGGTCGGCCTCTACGAGTTTGCCGAGGCCTTTAGCTGCCCAAAGGGCTCTGCTATGAATCCGGCGGTCAGCTGCCACAGTGACAACCCACTGACTACAGTCCATGCCAACTAGTCCTGGAGGAGTGTGCACTTCTTGTAGACGTTAGCCACATAACAGCGGATTTTAGTTAATTGAGGAGTGCCTCTTGCATCTAGTATATAAGAGCCAAGGTTCGTTGAGGACTAATACTTCAGGACAGTTGATATCCGAGCATACTTAATATACTTTAAATGCGATTGTTAAGCGGGCTCTGAGAAATCGTGTTGCGCCGAAGTGTAAACCAATCGATTACGGCGCTTTTACACGATGTGGCAAACATTGTTCTTCTTTACGAGACTGGTTTCTTTTCTACAATACCTTTTGGGAAATATATGTTCTGGTGTTTCTTGTTATCACCTACATTTGTCGTTTAGAATAAATTTTACTTTAACATAATATGGGATTTTACGCGCCAAAACCACGATCTGATGATCAGGTGCGCCGCAGTGGGGTGCTCCAGAATAATTTTGACCACCTGGGATTCTTTAACGTGCACCGAAATGTAAGTGCACGGATATTTTTGCATTTCGCCTCCGTCGAAATACGGCCGCCATGGCCGTGAGAAAAAAATATTAGTGCTTTATTTTAGGGTTTTTCGTATTCCTCATTTGGTTACTACTCCAGATGTTTTGTTTTTAGCACTTTGTAGGAATAAACAATTTTCACTTCTGATGTATACGACTACCTACTTGTCTTACATAACTTCTTGTGCATAAGCAGCAGTCTGCGCTTCAGTTTTCACCTTTATTCTTGCGTTAATTGGGAAAAATGTCGTTACTAATTAGGCATGTTTTTCAGGCACGTGCCTACGTTTAGAATTGGAAGGAATAATGTCTGTGCCGTCGAGTAATGTCCAATCACGGTTTTTTAATATTTTTATCAGGGCAGTAAGTAATCTATGATGAATTTTTCTTCATATCGTACGAGCATTTCTTGCCCGAACATCATGTGCGCTTCGGCAGGTCAAATTACGCAAAATTGAGGATATTTTTGATGCCTTTATCGTTCATCAAGCATTGGTGCATTTTCTATTTCTCCTTTGCAAGTCATTCTCACCATGAAAACTTTTCCTTTGTCTTCGAAGTTTTAAACAAAGCACCAAAAGTAGATATATGACCGGTAATTATTTTTGGTGGCAGTAGGCCTTTCAGATCAGAAGACAAAATGGGCATATCCACATGCTGGACATTTAAAGAATACCGCCACCAAGGCCTAAGAGAGAACCGTAATCGAGGTTTCTTTTTAAAATTGTGTCATGGCGGTGTTGATGTAGTCGAGGCGAAAAAACAGACATACAATGCAAATAAAGAAAGAAAACAAAAGCTACAGAAGTATGAATAATGCTGCATGAGATTATAATATTTATTCTATTCACTATGTAAAATATGGCCATGGACACCATGTGCTCGAATAAAGCTGCAGGTGCATAAGGGTACCTATCAGCCTAAATGTTATGAAATTTACTGCAAATTTATCGTAGTGAGAGGTGCGCCTAACTAAGAAGGGCAGTCCTATGAAACTGAACATTCAAGGCACAAATCAAGGTGTTCCTATGGCTAGAAAGCAGTACTTATGATCCGAGGCAAACTGTCCTCTTTGATGAGTGCAAGGATGGCTTGATTTGCAGGAGTGGTTCCGTCTTCAAGGGAAACCATGCGCCGTCTTGGCTGCGAGCGCCCTCTAAGCCAACATGATCTGCTCCGAGAGGCTGGAGCTGAGCAGCGGCGTCTGCCACAGAGAAGGCAAGTCTGTGTTTTGTTTGTAATCTATGACAATGTGCCGGAGGGTTCCTCTCTGTTCGCTGTATTTACATTTTTCGTCATACTGAGTTGTGAACATGAGATGAAGCCTCTTTGGGTGCGGGAATGTGTTCGTTTGCAACACTCCAAGTGTCGCCTCTTGAGCCTTCGTGAGCTGGGGACGCGGGCCGGGAGTGTTCGGCGGTTAAGTCTGTAGTGTTGAGTGATTCATCGTATGTTGTCAGTCTAGTTAGCTCTTCCGTGTCCTCCGGCGCCTGCCCCATAAGTTCTCAGGCTTTGGATTAGGCGAGTTCGTTGCTCTCTAGGGAGGCCTGGACGGGTGTTACTGGGGAACAATTCCCATGTTGTTGATGGAAGGTCGTTGTCAAAATGCTGGAGTTTGGAAGCGCCGCAGTGGCAGCGAGAAAACTTACCTTCGTGCTGCTTCTAGCTTTAACGAGAACTTAGTGGCTAAAACACAGCCTGCACGAAGCCATCAGCACTCGGCGCACTCTGTCTACATCGCAGATCGCTTTCGAAATAGGGCCCGCGCGGCCATGGGCGGCCACGCCATACGTAGCAGCCGCCGCAGAAGAACGCCACCTCGCCTTCTCCGCCCCTCGGTGCCATGCGTGCGACGGAAGACGGCAAGCTTCCTACCCACTTTCCACCCTTGCGCACGCGAGATGGAGCCGCTATTGTCCGCTCACCCTCGCATGCTTTCACTCCACATCGAGCGTACGGCGACGATGTTATCGGCGTTGGCCTTTATACGGAACATCACGGCGCCGGCGACGACAACGGCAGAAGTTCGCCTGGAATGGCCATATAGTGGTGGTAATATAGACATGCTTGTATATATTCTTTCTACTGAAGCATCTTTCTTCAAGTGCAAAAATTAAAATGAATTGTGGTGTTATTTGCATTGTCTAGCGCATTGTATTGCGCATGTATAGCGCATTGCGCAAAAAATTTTCATGCCCTGGAATTTATCCTCTGTGTTAATTTTCTGCTTCTAAGCTCAAGTGCAAGCCTCGTGCCATCTTCCAGCGTAGACTTTACCAATATTGAAACTGTAGCCTCAAGATGGAGGCAGAAGGCGTAACGCATGAGAAACAGGACAAATGAAGAACACAGACGAGGCACACGTGTGTGTCGTCTGTGTTCTTCATTTGTCCTGTTTCTCATGCGCTACGCCTTTTGCTTCCCTCATGATATACCAACAGGCCCAACATGCTCCTGTAGTCTCAAATGTCTTTTTATTCTGTAGCAATTCCCGCAAACATATTTTGTGCAATAACCCAGTTGCTTTCTACATTCTCATCTTTACTATAGTAGTTTGTTAGCAGCATTTCTGTCAATGCAAACGTCACCCGCCCGTGTTTCAAAATCAGGCGCTTGTTAACGCTTTCAATGCAGTTAGTATGAAGGGTACAGATACAGAAAGCTTGCTGTCCACTTTTCTTCGTGTGAATATTGTAAACTCCAAACAATGAAAACTTACTGCTAAGAAATAGCAATTAGCTGAAAAATTTGGTATTACATCGTTTCGGTTTATTGCTAAACACTTTACACATATTTCTAAAGGGATACTCGGACAGCTTTTTCAATCGGAGATATGGTTATATATAGGCGCACTGCAGCGTGACACCAGACAATTACACTTCTTCAATATTTTTGTATCAAATTTCCTTGTTTATTTTTTTCGATTGCTTCCCTTCTTCTTTGTTAAGCTACCGGGATGTGAAGATACTTTGAATAAGTGCTAGTATACTTTCATATTGGCATCAGTCGTTGCTTTGGTTTTATAGCCAACCAGCTTTCACCGAGTGTTTCAAAGTGTTTCTTCATTGAGATGTCATGTATAACAAGCAAAATGCTTGTTATAATAAATGAAGGTTGTGGGTTCGGTTCCCACCTGCAGCAAGTTGTTTTTTCATCCACTTTCGTTTCCATTAATTTATCGTTTCCTTATGTCATTTATTAAGCACAAGTACTTTCCCCTATGTTGTCCTTGGTGTCTGTGTTTGTTGGCTTATGATATGACTAATAAAAATCGGGACCTTCCGTTAACCCCCTCTCCTCTCGTTTAAGCAAAATGATAAGTAACTCGCACCTAGTAAAGCTGGAAGACAGTGGAAGAAGGGTAATAAATGACACTTTTCTAGTAAACAGGATATTCTAATAATGATGAATAATGAATGTAGTAGGTCCATTCTCATCGCAAAGCACAGTTCAAGAATTTATAGCAGAACTACTAAATATGACAACATCGTAGTGCCATGCAAAGAAATTACCCAAGCCAGTATTTTTTACGGGCAATTGCTATAAATATGACTGGCTTTAACTGCGGTGCAATTGAATGAAATTACAGACTTCGGTATTTTTACGGTAAATTCCTGTATATGTGACGGCGTGTTTTTGTGGTGCCTTGGAATAAAAAAAAACAGAAATCTGCACTTTTTACGGGAAATTCGTGTAAATAAAGCTGCGCGTCAAGCTGCGCGGAATGAAATTAGGGACGCCTGCATATGTAACGGAAAATCAGTGGCAGCTGATGCTGCCCGGAGAAGTCCAGTTTAAAAAAAAAAAGGCGCATTTTTTACGTTGCTGATAGAGCGCATCACTCGATGCGAGTTCTCGTCGGGGCGACTCTATTCGTGTTCTGGCGAGCCCTTACCGGCCTCATCTAAACCCAGTGACGAGAACGCTATGCTACGAGAGAATACAGATGGGTATAATGGTGACCTCTGTTTGCATTCCTTCATGTGACACGAACATTCGTCCTCTGGTGCACGGATAAATATGATTGGGAATTTTTTTCAGTTTGCATGAGCGCGCTTTGACTGCTGTAACTCTAGTTGGCTGTAGTTGAGCAAGGCAGTCAAATTCAACCGAAGTACGACGTTTATCTCTGCACGCATTAGCAGCAATAGAATTATTTTGTGCAAAAGGAACTTGAGCCTAGTGCTCCGCTACGAGAACGAGCGAGACAGCGCTCGCGAATTACGACTGTCGCACGGGGTGTACGTCGGCTACTGTGTAACGGTGACCATTTAGCGACATCTCTCGAAGCTTTCATGTCAGAACAGGAAAGACGAGAGCACAGTGTTTTTCAGGTACTGAAACGAGCTCTTTTTTTTTTTTAGAAAGGACGAGTCAACTATGCGGAATTCGATCCCCTGTGCTCGTTATTCAGCGCCAAACTGAAGGGGACCCCTTCGAGACTCGGTCATGTGCCTGCAAAAAAAGCTTAACGAAGTGTCGAGTAAGTTTTGTGAGCAGAAATGCGAGAACGTTTCTAGCCATGGCGAGCCAAAGTGGGCTGTAGCCGTCATGAACAAAAATCAAATTTTCAGGAGAGCAGAGCACCAACGTTTCTTCTGAAGAATTTTAAGCGGCGGTTCATTAGAGGCGCGTTTGAAACACAAGCAAGCGCAGATGTTTGCAACAATAGCGGTAACTGTGCGATGCTAGCAGATGCAGAGGCCGCTTTTACTATAAATCCTGTTCCAGCCAATGTCACGGATTAAGTTCTGAATAAGTGTTGTCCAAAGCAAAATCTCCTTGTTATATATGGGTGGGATCTGCTTTTTATATATAAATTTGTAGAAAGGTAGAGCTGCTGTGTCTCCTCCGAAGAATTTCGAGCGAAACTTTGCTCCTAGTTAAACGTAAGAATACAACTATATACTTCGAGGATACCACAAAAGGCTCCTTGCTTAGTAGCGTGGCCCCGATGAGCTTGCAAAAGTTATGGCTCCCGAACATAATTCTGCGAAATGGGCGGAGGGACATAACGATAGATTGTTGCCAGGTCAGCAAAATACTAATAACTATCATGTTTTCAATTCTTACAGAACGAATGTCATGGAATGAACTGAAACATCACAGAAACTTAAGAAAATATAGGATCGGCGCTAGTACACATCTTAGAGCCCCCTGCTCTTAAGAGGGTGGAGACATTCTCACAATCGAACACGCCGGCACCATATGATCTACGTTTTCACCTATATAAGAGTAAATTATGGATGTTAGAGCACAAGATCTTTGCTGTTGCGTGACGCTTCATCACGTGCGTTTTTGATACCGGAATGTCGAGCACTCATACAATAAAGATATTGTCCACTTTTCCTCTTCAGTCACGAATAATTATGAACTTTCGATGTATCTGCCAAATTTACAAAATTTGATGATTAGGTGCTTTAGGCTCCAATGAAATGAAGTCGAGTTGGCAGGAAGATGGTTCGTGTCTTTTTTTATAATTTTTCATAACGCGAGTGCAATTAAATATTTGCCTGAAGTCAGTTTTATTGCGTCTTTCCATAAAAAAGAATTGAATCATCAGCATAATGCACATACACCAGTTAATTATTGGCTGCTAGCGTAAACGTCGAAAAATAATTATATATCGCTGTTTCGACCATCCCGTCAAACACGGTAGTGGCTTCAATAAAGTGGTCGTCTGTAGCGGCACTCATTCATATAAAGACACACAGAGCACGCTGGCAGGGGAACTTACCCGAAGCACGATATGCATGTTTTTTTCTAAGCATAACATGACTGAACTGGAGAAAGAAGTCGAGTACACTATAATGTTTACATTGTGACTGGAGTGTGGTCTTCGTTTGGTCTGGGCACCATGGAAGGTTTATGCTGTCATACTGGAAGCTTTAGTTATTTTCGGAGAAGCACAGTAAGGATGGACGAAGGTGGCGATATGGGCTTGTTGATTGGTCATCATGGAGTGGTATCTGAATAGCGCCGCAAAACACGGACACAAGAAAAAAACTAAGATGCAGACAAGCGTTTCCTCTTGTGTACGTGTTTTGCTGCGCTATCCAGGGGCCCTATAGCGTAAAACTTGCCCAATCTATCCTTATTCCGATCTTCTCACGTCAAATTTACGAAACCGTCGACGTAACCATTCGACGGCGACCCGCCACGTTGTCTGTACAGCCCTCTCCTCGTTTATAGGAGGTCACATTTGTTTTATTCCAAAACGAACAACATTGCCTACATTGAGCGGTTTTTCTTACCTAATTGGATGACAAGAGGAGAGGAGCAGGCTAAAGTGGACACTTCCGATGGTGCCGAGCCTTCGCAGTGAAAATAGATAGCCGGATGAAGAGGGTGGTGCAAGAGTCTGCGATTGGTCCGGTTCCCCTTAATTAGCTTGCGGTAGCTGGTTGAAAATCGTTGCGGCGAGCAATGGAAGCTTAAGATGCCGCTAAGTCGGATTATCAACAAAGAGTTGGCAGAGCTGTCTCGTAAACGAGCCGAAAGTGCTCGATAACACTATGTTGCAACGCAAAAAGTTTTATTATACAAAAATAAATCCATGCTCTCCGGCAGGTGCGAGTAGCCATTGCCTGAGCGATTGGCGGGCAGCCGTCATCTGTTCCTTTTGTAACGGGGCAGTCTACGGCTATTCAGAAAAAAAATTCAGTTCTGTTCGGTCAATCAGTCAATCTAATCGCTTCTTTTGCCGCTGACGAACGTAAATGCTTTTCGTTCGTCCTCCGTCTAGCACCGACGCCTTCGACACCATTGGGGGTGCTCCTCATCACACAACCTTTTATAGAGACATTTAGCGTAACGCTAAACCTTGTCATCGCTTTCAATGTTTGGCCTTCAGGTAAAACTGCCTTTTTTTTCTTTTTTTTCTTAGGAATATAGTGGCTTCCAACAAATCTTTCGAAAAAGCCCTCTAGTTTTCCAATATGAATGTACATACCCCACGCTTATTTTGCAACCTTCAGCGGGCATCATCTAGACATAAAAATGAACACACAAGTGCATTGAGCTCCCTAACTGAATTGATCAATAATGAGCCATCGCGACAACCTCCTTGCGTCATATAAGACTTTTCTGGACCATGCAGCTAGAGCCCTTTTTTAAGAGCATTACAGCAACCATATGAAGTAACTTTAGATATGTATGCCAACACTCATGAGATAAAAATATAAAATTGGAAAAATAAATGGGCAACAAAAGCCGAAAGTCTCAAAATTCGTAGGAGGTAGGAGACGTCATGGTCAAAGTCACTGCGACAAATCTAGCCGTAAAATGTGCTCACTTCTCTTGTGGTCTCGTCTGTGGCTCTGCATCAACTGCAAATGCACCTGCCACCGTCACAGTAGAGTTGAAGATTAGTTGCCGAAGCAATCTATTCACAACGGCAGCCTTACTGTCGGCTCCATCTGCCCCGGCCCTGGCCGAGGTCTCTAGAAAGCCACAGCCTGAGGGAACTACATAGCATACGGCACGACCGAAAATAAACACACAGAGCGCGGATCAAATACCCTTCGCCCTTTGTTGGTTTGTTTGTTTGTTTGTTTTACCTCTCGTGAAAAAGAAAAAAATAAGCAGGGACGCCCTTCTTTGGCCAGCAATATACCAGAAATCCGGATCAGTGCGCACTCTGCACTTCCGTCAGAGACTCCGGCACCACCACGCCTCCTCCGTCCTTCGTCTTATGCTATCCTTCTTTTTTGGCAATACAGGACAAAACTCGGCTGGCCCTGCTGTTTTCTGAGTACACTCTCACTGGCACGCCTCTGCATCGAATATCCCGCCGCCTAGCGACAAACAGAGGCAAGCTTTCTCTCTATATTCCATCCGTCCGAGTGTTTGTACCTATATGTGCATCTTCGCGTAGTACATATGACCGACTCACCCGGCTAGGTGACGGCTTTCGCAGCGCCTTGGGTGTTCATCGTATAACACGAAAGGTGAGTCCTACTGTTGCGTAGGCATTGAATATGGTTTTGTTTCTCGCTTGCAGGAAGCACAAAAGGAATCGGTGAAATCAGGCTTTTGTATTAAAGCTGAAAATACTCTAGAGTTTGTTCTACTGGGTATATTATGGAAGTGTGAAATAATGAGAACTTTGTGATATTCTATGCTGACGCTTTTTTAAGTGTTATGAGGTAATCAAAGGTAAACACATATAAGCAGATATCTGCCTGGTTAGAGAAAATGAACTAAATAGCAATTGAAATCCAACAAAAAATTATTTTAAAAGTCCGCCTACATTCTATTCTGGGAAAGTGGATGTACAGCGAAGCTGTTGCCGACGTTAGACAAGCGCACCGTTGTTAGACAAATGCCACCCCACCAAATGACGTCAGACTATGGTATACAAGCACAACCACCACAAGCAACGTTCGACCACCCCAAACTGCCGTTTGTGGTGTTTCTTTTCCTTCTGCCGTTGTTCGTGCTGCCGACGCTCTTCGGTAAAACTACGTATATGTGGTATAGCCATGGTACAGCCGCAACGGCACTGAAATTCGCTGCTAGGTTACACGTCCTTGAAGAGCCCCCGGCCTACTGCCATTGGGATACGCCCATTGACGTCAATCTATACACCGCCAACTGCAGGTGCGTTCTTTCTTGTGGCGTCAGTCGACAGGCCCCCTTTTCCCGCAGCCGTTTGAGACCTATCTGAGTGGCCGCGTCCGCTAGGTGTCGGTACACTTTTTGAACAGTGCTTGTCATAATGTCGATTACGGTAGCAGCACTCTCTGTGCGACAGATTCAACGTGTAGAGCGTCCACACATTAGCGACAGGTACATTGCCACGCGCGCACGCACGTACGCGGAAGTGCAACATATGCGCTCATTTTGCTAGACTGCTGGCGAACGCAAGCACCTTATTGAACTAATTGAATTTTTCATAATATGTTGCGCAAAAAAATTTCTAAAGTATGACTTACACTCAAGCTGTAGACATGATAGCTTCGGAGTGTAATTCGAATATACGAGAAAACATAATTCTGTTACGCGGACGCTCAAATATAAAGCCCTTTTGCAGCAGCCGTTTGAGGTGTGCCTGAATGGCCGTGGCCGCGCTGTGTGGCAGTACTGTTTTTGGATGACAACGAGCCGACGAAAAAATTCCAACCAGCTAGAGGCTCACAACTGCGTTGTAAAACCAGGCGTTTCCAAGCCCGAGCAACTCCTCCTACAGGGGGGGAAAAGCAGTGAGACGTAGCAGTGCTTATACGCGCTTTTGGCGCTTTCAGAGGCGCGCACACTTTTAGTATACCTTGAGAGTAAACGGCGTGAAATGTTCCTGGCTCCAACGAAATGTTCCAACGAAAGATGTTACCCGGCGTCCTTTCTATGTGCCAGGATTGCAAAAAGAAAACTGCCGGCAGTGGTTGTTTTCTCTTTCTAGAGAACGCAGAATGCGGTGCTATGGAAGAACACTACGAGCTTTTTGATAACAAGAGAAGCTCCTACGGCGCTGTCATCTTACCTACATGTGAAACAATAAATCTGGCATAGCATGCACGTAACTCTCAAAACATCGAGCTGGTAAATTATTTGTGCAAAAGTGGTTAAACAGATCACTCAGAGCTTAACATGCAAAGCTGCAATAGTGATAGCTTTAATTTTTTAAAAACCCGAACGCCCAATGACTGATGATAGTTCTAGGAGGACTGTTGAGCGCACCCAGCAAACCGTCACTCTTTTCTGAAGCATGACTCTGCGTCGCCTGAAACAAAGTCAATGGAACGCCATCGTTCAATGAAACTCGCTTATTTCCTAAAGAATACGGAGTGAAGAATGTGACAATGTTTACTGCGCTAAGCAATTATGAACCAACTCTGGGAATATCTCTGTAATATCACTATATTCACCGTAACCTAACATTCACGTATTGGGAAACAAAAAGTGACGTAAGTAAAATCAATTGACAAGGGTTTGAACCAAGAAACCCATGGCTCTGATGCGGGTGCTACATATCTACCCAAAAGGCAACTTTGGTTTAGATTACCTGATTTTAGGCGCGCCAAGTGACACCACTTATCGTGCTCGACAGTACACTGTGTCGTTTAAGAGAAATATTGAGCGTAGCTTCCGTAAACATATATACCAAATGCTATGTAAAGCAGAGCAATGCGGTGGTGTAGTCAAACATCACAACATCGACTCCATCACCGCCTTGTCATTCGACCATTGAAAGTTGTCCCAAATGTAAACTGCAGACACAAAAGCAAAGAGGAATGCGTCAGAGTGCGCCGGCAGATCTCAAAAGGTTTCGCTTTGTGTCATCCCTGCCTGACTTAAATCCCTATGCTGGCAGCGCCGGGCGCCACTCAATCAATATCCCATTTCTTCAATACAGTGGACCATTTTAGTAGCAATGGAACAATTTGCAGAATGTTGTGCATATGCGAAAATATTTCTAAGCATACCGTCATAAAAAGCTAGACGCAGCACGCGCCCACACTTACGCTGTGATTACTGCACGGGTTGTTGCGTTGGATCCCGTCTCTAGTATACTTGTTGCTGCTGTTGCTGCCTAAATGCGAAAAGTGTGCTTGTCTGCTGTCTCTTGCCGTCTTGCCTCGGGAAATTGCAAAATTCATCAAGGATTGTAGACAGGAAATGCGTGAAACACGATCTTTGCTTGAAAAAGAGCTAGGGAAATAACTGAAAGAACTAAAGTTGTCTGTCGACTTCTTCAGCCATCAGTTAAACGCCATGACCACGCTCGGCAACCAAATTGAAAAAAGAAAACTCTGCAATAAAGAAAGAAAATGCCGCGCTGGCTTCTCGGTGTGAATCGCTCACACAACTCGCACGCATCTCATAACAAAGGATGACAAGTCTCGAACAGTACTCTAGAAATAAGAACATCGAGTTGAAGGGTATACTGCCCACAGAAAATGAAAGCGTTACAGACTTGGTGGAGCAAATCCGGTAAGACATCAGGGAAAGCGACACTGAAATTTGTCACCGCGTCGCCAGGAAAGATGGAAGGTGCCCAGACATAGTAGTGTAGCTCCGGCCACGTGCCAAACGCGATGAACTTCTTGCAAAAGCGCGAGGTGAGTAAATCCTCACTTCTGATTACGTACATCTAGGTTTATGCGACGCTAGTTTAGAGGGTTCGAATTTTTACATGAATCTGCTTTAAGGTTGACTGCTTGCTGTAATGTTGTACCTACATACTGCGATGCTCCTGACAAAGTATGCACAGCTCCGGAAGTTAGTTAGCTGGTGCTTAATGACGCAAAGGCTACTCGGGCCATACTGCGTCAATCACAAGTCCGCAACGCAACGTTAAAGCGGGTAAACCTGTATTCCATTATAGTTGATGTAAATATAAAAACCAAACAAGTTAGTATATGGCACGAGCGGGTCATCTGCCAATAATAGGGCAAGGTGTAAAGGTATACGTAAATTATATAGGTTATGTAAAAGCTTCCGTCTCTGTATTTGAAAGTGCGGACATGTCATAAGGATATGTATTACTAAGAGGTCCATTGCACTTTTCGCAAGTCGGCGGGTTTGGTTTTCGGAGGAAAAAATTGTGTGTTAGATGTGTGTGGCCAATCCGAAGTCCACACAGGATCACCTCATAGAACCGTTGCTCGTGGCTGCACGACTTCCATTCGTCAATTACGTGTTTAGTTACTTAAAGAATGGTCCTATTCTTGTTGCCATTTTGACATCAAAGCATTCCTAATCGCATTGATACAATCTTTATACGGAATCGTTGAGTTTGTTATGTCTTTGTGCGCTGCCATTGATGCACATCTATTTGCTGCTTCATTACCCGGCCTGCCAACATATATTGGTACCCAGCAAAAGCTGACTGATGTGCCGTATTTTTTCGATGTTACCATGTTTAGATAGCCCCCAACAGGAATTCACATTCTGATTTCATGTGAAGAACCGTCAGCCTGCTCAATCAGTGTATATGATTGCGTTTTCGCGTTTTTCAGTGATGATCTTTTCAACCACAGTCCATATCGCGTACACTTCGGGTGGGTAGACAGAGACATGCTGTGGCAGTCGAATACTTCTTTCCCACTTTTTTGTCACGGCCTCCACGCCCAGGTGTTCTTTTGTTTATAGCCATCAGTGCAATGTTTCGTGCAATGTTGATATTTGGCTTGAGCGTGGAATTCTTGTTTTGTATGTTCGTGCGGGGTGTAATTTTTTTCAGAGGTATCAATGCTCAATCACATAACTGTATGAATTCGCACCACGAAGGTAGTCGTTGTGGCCGTTTAGCAACCTGAACGAGCTCGTCAGGAATGTCGTAATCATGACAGTATTTCTCATATCGCAGAAGAAGGGGTCTAACCATGTTCGGTTTTTTGTGTAGTGTAAGTGTGAGTTGCACTGTGTCACGATGTTGCAGCAAGCGCGTTGTGGTAAAGACTGCATTCTGAGTATATAGGAAAAAGTTAGTAGTAGCGCTCTGCGATGCTGTGAAGGAGGCTCATGTTACGTGTAAGCCCTGGACAGGTGATGTTTGACGTAGCAGTTCTGCGAAAGCCCGCAAGGTGGAGAGAAGTAATTAAAAAAGGGAAAGTCGGACATCCACCCGTTCGTAGCAATTGCTACCAAGGAATTCGTAAGCACCACTTGCCAGTCGTAGTCCTAGGTTATGAACTGAATGAAGTAGTCGGACGTAAGGCTGTCTGGCTGAACCATATATGGTGCTACCATAGTCTAATATGTTACGTACCAAAGTGCGATAGACACGTAGCAGGCATTTACGGTCAGAGCCTGAGCGCTTCCAGGACAGGACTTTGAGGATGTTAAGTGCGTTTCGCTTTAATTTTAAGGCTTTTTATGTGAGCGAGAAAGTTCAGCTTTTTCTCAAACAGAACACCAAGAAACTTGTGTTCTTGCTTTACAGGTAGCGCGGCTTCCTGTAGCTTAAGGATAGTATCTGGTTGTAGGCCTCTTTTTTGTGACTTTACAACACTAATAGTTTTTCAATTGAGAAGCGAAAACCGTTTTCAAATGCTCACTGCGTGAGTTTGTTTAATGTAGTTTGAATTTGCCGTTCGCAGGTGTCCAAGTTTTTTGCACGACACGCAATTTGTCGATCATCCACATATAATGAGTGCATTAGAGAGGATGGAATTACATTACTGACTGAGTTCATTTTCACCAAAAACAGTGTTGTGCTTATACACATCCATGTGGCGCACGACACATTTTCCTGGATGAATACGCGTGACAGCCTCCTTTCTAAACGGACTTGAAATATTCGGTCGGACATGAAATCGGCAAGATATTTGACTATTCTACCGTGGATCCCTAAATCCGCTAAGTCCCTCAGAATACGAAACCTCCATGTTGTGTCGTATGCCTTTTGTAGATCGAAGAAAACAGTGAGAAAGCATTGCTTGTGCAGAAAGGCCGCACATATGTCGTGTACTAGCAGGACCAGGGGATCCGCTGTAGAGTAACCTTTCGTGTACCCACACTAATAATGATCTAGCAGGTTCTCGGTTTCAATTACTTATGTCAATCTTATGTTTATAATGACTTCATAAAACTTTGAAAGACAACTTGTCAGATCTATAGGTCTGTAGCTGGTTGCTGTTGTGGGAGGTTTCCCAGCTTTCAAGAAAAGGATTATGATGGCTTTCTTCCACTCATTCGGCATTTTCCCGTTTTCCAGATTATATGAAAAAACTAAGCAAGGTTTTAACTGCTTTAGGAGATCTGTTGCATATGAGAATTGCATAATGTACTCTGTCAGGACGAGGTGCTGCTTTTTGGCAGTACTGAGTATTCTATTGATTTCCGGGAGTGCTAAGGGGGCATTATACGATCTTCTGAATTTTCTGTGGTCGGAAGCTTTAGTTTTTCTACTGATTGCTTATATTTTTGAAATGCAGCAGACTAATTTACTGAGCTATATATGTCAAGAAAATACTGCCCTAACATGCCTGCTTATTCTTCTAAATTTGTTTGCGTGCCTTGGTGTGAGAGTATGGGGACAGTGTAAGAGCCGTAGTCACCTCTAAACTTACGAAGCTAATCCCACATTCTTTTGGATGTGATCGAGCTATTTATTGACAATACATAGTCTTTCCAGGACTGCTTTCGGCTTGTCTGTGTGCGTACTTGCTTTTCGCTTTAGTTTTTTTGAAAGAGAGTGGGTTATATTGTGTTGGGTATTGCCAAAATATACCCCACGTTTTGTAATTTTTTTAGTTTTTGTATATTCACTTGTCCACCCAGGTTTTAATTTTCTTCCTAGTAGACGGTGGATTGCCGGATCATCTATTCTGCTGCAGCAAGTATAGAGGAAGTAATATTTTATTCATTTCATCTATTGTCAGATCAGCGGATGAGTCATCCAGACTGGCCTTTTCGCTGAAAAGAGGCCAGTCTGCTAGATGGAGTTTCCAACGAGGTGATCTCGACGGTATTGTCTGGAAAGAAGATAATTTTTAAATGATACCAGGCATATGGTCCCTGCCTTAAGGATTGTCGATAACACTACCTTTAAAATCGATAAAGCGAGATGGAGAGCCCACAGCGCCAGATCTAGACAGCTCATAGCTCCGGTGCTTGGGGAGCAGTAAATTGCAGCACCCGTGTTTAGAAGGCATCTGTCATTTGTTAGGATAAAGTCTTCAAGTGTTTGTCACCTGGTGTCGGTTGCTTTGCTACCCTATAACGTGTTGTATGCGTTAAAATCACCCGCTAATTAAAAAGATTCAGGCAGCTGGTTTAAAATTAACTCCAGATTTCTTACAGTAAAATGCGAAAGTGGTGAAATGTATATCGAACAAATGGTGATGGTTTTTTTGTGTTAAAACAGCGACAGTAGCGGCTTCTATGTGACTATTAATGGCAACTTCTCTAGCTGCAATGCCGCTCTGCAGAACAACGGCTACACCACCTGAAAGTCGGTTCACCTGAGTATGGTGGCTCCGTACTCATGAATGAGAATGAGTGATTGAGAGTAAGAAAGATATTAGGTGACACAGATCTAAAGAATGCTAATACGAATGAGCGATAACCTTTAGGTTATGGCTTTTTATTTGGCCTGTTTATTGGGATCTTCCCGCGCTCGAGAGAGCGCTTGTCCTTCGGCGTCGATGATACCGGGGTTTCTGGGTCGACCTCAGTCGCTTTCACTGAGACGCTGGAGAATCGAGGATCGGGCGCCGAAACACGTGTCTCGGGCCTTGGAGTTCGGTTGATTTTAGGGCTTTACATAACTGGCGTCTGCAGGCCCTTCAAAGAGGATGGAGCAGCACTGGCTGCTTCCACCACTGAGGCGGGAGGTGTCGCTGCGGCGTCACTGTAGGTGGTCTCGGAGGACTCCTAGAGCCTCTGGGACACTGCCCCCCCCCCCCCTGCATCACATTGGAATAACTTCGCGAAAAGTACGTTAGGTGCTTTCTGGCTTCAAAGAACTGATTTTTTCTCTCACAGTTAACGCAGTTACTTCTTTTTCCTTTTTCCAGCAAATACAAAACCACGGGTAAGCTGGATGGTCTCCTTTGCAGTTAGTGCAATGTGGGGAAGAAGTCTAGTTGTCAGATTGATGATAATCGGAGCGGCATTTAGCACAGGTTGTTTGGCCTCGGCATGCATGTGAAGCACGTCCGAACCTTTGGCATTTGAAACACCATCTGGGGCTCAGAATATCTGGTTTGATGTTTATTACTATTACGTACCCTGCATCGAGCAAGGTAGGAATTGCGTTTGTCGCAAAGGTAAGCATGACACGTTTTGTCGGGATTTCTTGGTCCTTTCAGCGGATGACAATTCTTTGTACTTTGGTGACGTTTTGTTCCTGGAAACCCTCAAGGAGCTCAGGCCAATAAAGACTTCGTCTGTTATCACACCACTGCTGGCATTTAGTGTTCTCTGTGGTGAAATTGTTGCTGTCGCGTCGCCAATAATGGGAAGTTCTGAGATGTTTTGCCCGTAATCTTTATCATTTCGTTCTCGGAGACGGTTCCCGCTAGACATTTTTGAGGCTCTGTATGTCTGTCCGATTTTGTCTTTTAGACAATTCGCCACTAGGAATGGAGAGAGCTTTCTTACTGGTATGTTGTGTTCACTGTGGAATACATAGTACTTGGGAAATGATGGAGCGCTGCTCTAAAAGGAGAATTGGAATGGTGCTTCGGTGCGGCACCTTTTTAGACTCCGATAATACACGACAGAAGTTTGTGCTTCCATAAGAATATGTGTGTGTTCGGCAACAGCGCCGCCCCCCCCCCCCCCCCCCCGCCACGGAGCCCAACGGGGCACGCGGCAGAGCTTGTGTACAAGTCTGCACGACGCCAGTCGTACGCCTTCACTGTAACCAAATATGGTGTACCCAAGGTAGGATAGCCACATAGCCTTGCCGCCAAGGAGAAAGGAAGTAATGGAAGAGAGAAGACAGAAAAGGTCAAAAAGTGAAAGAGAAGATTTGAGGAGACAGGGAGACAGGAAAAGGCGACTGCCGATTTCCCCCGGTTGGGTCAGTCTGGGGATGCCGTCTACATGAAGCAGAGGCCTAAGAGCTGTGTTGCCTCCACCCGGGGGGCCTTAAAGGTCCGAACACCCGGCATCAGCTCAACCACCTGGACCCCCCTTTGCCCGGGCACGGCTAAGCCGCGCACGGCTACACGCGGAAGGGTCCAACCGTCATGTGGTGTTGTAACGCACCAAACGCCTGCTGACACAGACGTCCTTGCGGGGTCAGCTCCGAAAGCTGCGCTAGGCATCGAATAAAGAACCAAACAAAGGCAGGTCATCGAGACTGGCAACCAAGGCCTGGCCACATATGCCAAATATAATTTCTCTGGAGAGCCTTTGTTGTTTTACAACATAGATATAAAGTATCCATAGCAAAATAGGAAAACGTCAACAATGAAACCTCAACAAGACAGAGTAAGAAAAACAAGTTAACCAATCGTCGGTTGGTACTCTCGCGAATTGAGGCAGAACCCGCAATCCTGAATCATCCATCATTACTATAAGCTAAGTGGCACGGCGGCGCTTCACTGACGCACCCCTTTGACTGCTATGGCCTCGGTTGGTTTTAGCAAAAGAAAAAGGCTATACAGAGAGAAAGGCAAGCGTGCTGTTCGCGCACCGCAAACCTAACGGAATGGTCATCGACGCGTCTGGAAGCAGCCGTGACATATGACATCCGCCTAGCATTTGACATTAGCCAAGTGGTGACAGATCTACTTGACTTTCTAGTCTGACTTATAGTTAAGTTCCTCGGCAAACTTTGTACTCACGCATTCTTTTTGTCGACGCTACAAACTGACGGCGAGGAAAACCGTATCGGGGAAGATTTGTGAGGTCACATGAAGTTGACCTTGTAAACGCAGTTCTGCGAAAAATACAACCTTCACGGAAAATAGAAGCAGAATGTTTCGGCAGCATCACTGGAAGACGTGGCTATAAGTCTTGCATCACCATGAGTTTTGTGTGTGTTGAGGTAGGTAGGAAGGAAATATCAGAACATGGCCTGCCTTCAAAATGAAACACTGCCGTTCAGCACCTGGCAGTTCTGATAACTTGCAAGGAACAGGAGCAACTTCGTGCTTTTAATATAGTGTGCGGTTAAGCCCAGACCAGACCTAAATGATGTTCATAGAAGGAAAGCGAAAGCCTGCACCACATCGATCTACGAGTCGAAGATTTAGGAATCAAACATTTTGAGGAAGGCGCTGATTTAATATTTCTTGTAGATAAATCAGTGGTTTGTTGGGTGTTATATAAAAATTGCTTCTCTATTGCACTTCAAGTGGGCAAAACACATTACACTACAATAAAGAAACACGACATCCACAAATCCTAATTATTGACAGCTGTTTACGAGGACATCATTTAGGTAATAAATATTTCCATCGGTATGGTAGCCGCAGGTGAAATTCTTGCAGATAATACACAAAACAAATTCAGAAATGCAAATTGGTGATTAAAGGTTACATAAGAATAAATTAGGGACTTGGGAAAATCAAAATCCGGTTTATGAAACAGGCAGCGAGCCATAGCATTCACGACTCCCAGCTTAGCCAGAGAACATGCCTAGCAAACTGAAGGCTGTCTTGTCTTATTGCTATAGGAAATATATGAACACTACGGGTGCATATCTGCCCTCCTCATCGCCGTTGGTGTCGCCGTGGTGTTCAGCATAAAGTGCAAGGGCTATGAATGAATGAATGTGTGCGGTTTAGTGGTGCAAGGGCCAGATATGGCTAAAGAGCGCCAAGACAGTGTTAGTGATTTCGCGGTGGAATGATGACTTCTGTGAAGCAGATGGGACTTGGATGTAAAGGAGCCTAAAATAGTCGCTGCAAAGTGCGTAAAATCTACGTGCAATAAAATTATGGCGATGACTAATGACGAATACTATGAACATTAAAATTCATCGTAAAAGAATGATGCAAAATAGAAAATATTTGAGATGGTAACATTACTTGGAGCCCTTGAAACACAAGGGCCTAGAGGCATGTGCTATACGAAAGTGCTTCACAGCGGCATTCTCTGAAGAGAGGACCCGCTACGAACATGTGGGGCTAACAACATGCAAGACAACATCTTTCAGAAAACTTAGGACTGCGTTGGTGTCAAATAAAGGTTCTGGGCCGAGTAGCAGTACGGGATGTAGGGGGATGTGCTGCCGGTATGCTAGGGAAAAGTCTTTTCTTCTCTCAGATTCGGCTGCCCGACACTCCAGGAGGACGTGGAGAACCGTCAGCCTCTCCCCGCATCTACCGCAGGTTGGAGGATCATTTTCAGTGAGTAAGAAGTTATGCGTGTCAAATGTGTGTCCTATTCTGAGGCGACAGAATAGGATATCTGTTCGCCGTGATTTTGTTACGGAGGGCCAAGAACCTAACTGTGGCTTTATCACGTGCAGTTTGTTATTTACTTCTGCGTCCCACAAACGTTGCCAGTGGTTTCGCGTTTCCTTCTTAACAAAGGCTTCAGGTCTGTGACAGGGACCGAAGCAGTAGGATTAACTGCATGCAATGAAATTGATGTGGCCTTCAGGTCCGCTAGAACGTTACCCTCGATGTCCCTATGTCCAGGCACCCAGCATATAATCACATGTTGTTTAGATATATATGCTTTACACAGTACGGAGTAGAGTTCATTAATTACCGGATTTTTTTGGCTACAGAAAGAGATCAAGGCCTTCACAGCAATAAGGGAGTCCGTATATATAACTAATTTCTGGAGTTTTTATTCGTTTATATGCTTTACGGCCGACAGCAGTGCGTAGGCCTCAGCCGTCAAGATACTAGTTTCCGGATGCAGTACATCGGTTTCCGAGAAGGATGGACCGACGGCTGCATAGGACACCCCGTCGTATGACTTCTATGCGTCTGTGTAGAACTCCGTGCAGGAGTGTTTGTGCTGGAGTTCCCGGAAATGCATTTGGATTTCAATCTCTGGAGCGTGTTTTGTAACTTGCATGAATGATATATCGCATTGTATCAGCTGCCACTCCAAAGGAGGTAGCAGCTTGGCTGGATGCATTAGGCGAAGCTTGAGGAGTGGAACGTGCATTTCATGACTAAGCTCCCTCACACGCAGCAAGAAAGGCTGTCTTACGGAGGGACGATTATGAAAGAGTGCAGCATATGTCATCTCGTTAACGGTATTATAACACGGATGTTGAGGATTAGAGTGGGCTTTCAGAAAATATGTTTGGTTGATGTATGTTCTCTGGAGATGAAGTGACCACTCATTTGATTCTGCATAAAAAGTTTCAACGGGACTTGTCATGAAAGCACCCGTGGCTAAGCGGATACCTAGATGGTGAATAGGGTCTAGCATCTTTAGCGCATTCGGGGCGGCAGAATGATAGATCGCGGCACCATAATCTAATCGTGAACGAGTCAGGCACTTACAGAGATTCATTAAGCACTTCTTGTCACTACCCCACGTAGTCTGGGATTGAAGTTTCATTAGGTTCATTGTTTTCAGACATATTTCTTTAAAATGTTTAATGGGGGGGGACGAAAGTGAGTCTATAGTCAACTATAACACCCAGAAATTTGTGTTCTTTGTTTACAGGTAACTGTTGTGCACATACTTCTAAGCAAGGATCTGGGATCAGGCCTCTCTTTCTTGCAAAAAAGAACACAAGAACTCTAGTTAGGATTGATCTTAAATCCATTTTTGTCTGCCCACATTGACACTTTGTTCAGGCCATGCTGTACCTTTCTCTCGCAGACTGCGAGGTTACAAGTTTTGACAGCTATTCGAATGTCGTCCACGTAGACGGAGTAAAAAATGGCCGGTGGTAATAAATCGCGAAGCGTGTTCATCTTCACGATAAAGAGCGTGCAGCTGAGCACGCCTCCTTGGGGCACGCCCGTTTCTTGCGTAAAAGGACCTGAAAGTACATTGCCAACTTTTACCCGGAAGGTAAGATTGGACAGATAGCTTTTCATTAGGTTAAGCATATTACCATTGATGCCCATTTCTAACAAGTCTCTTAAGATTCCGTAACGCCACGTTGTATCATAGGCCTTTTCCATATCGAGAAATATCGATAGGAAGAACTGTTTACGTATAAATGCGTCCCGGATATTTCCTTCAACACGTACGAGATGATCGGTTGTGGAGCACCCTTCTCGGAAGCCGCACTGATAAGGATCAAGCATTTTGCTCTGTTCAAGGAAATGAATGAGTCACCGATTTATCATTTTTTCAGACACCTTACAGATGCAACTTGTGAGGGTTATCGGGCGGTAACTTGCCACTGAGGAAGGGTCTTTGCCTTGTTTCAAAACAGGGACCACAATGGCTTCCTTCTATGCGGTTGGAAGGTACCCTGCATCTCAGATGGTGTTCAAAAGTGTGAGTAGTGTAACTTGCGTATCATTGTGTAAGTTTTTGAGCATTTCATACATGATTCTATCAGATCCTGGTGCGGCGCTCTTGCATGCGCTCAAGGCAGCTCTCAATTCGGCAATACTAAAAGGACGGTTGTAAGCTTCATTCTCTCGACTTTTTCTTGTTAATGGCTTACGTTCTTCTATTTGTTTATATTTGAGAAAAGATTGCGAATAATGGTTTGAACTTGACACACTCTGAAAGTGCTCCGCAAGTGAGTCTGCCTGATCTTGCAGTGTATCGCCATGTGTATTTACCACAGGGAGTGAATATGTTTGTCGCCCAATATTTCTATTTACCCTGTTCCAGACTTTGGCCTCATCTGTAAACGAGTTAAACTCGATAAATCTTCTGCCAGCTTTCTCTTCTTGCCTGTCGGCGGGTTCTCCTGCCTTGTGACTTTACTTTTTTAAAGTTGACTAGATTCTCTGCAGTGGGAGCAGCGCGTAGCAACCCCCACGCTTTGTTTTGTTTCTTACGAGCGATCCTACAATCGTCGTTCCACCACGGGACACGCCGTTTACATGCCAAGCCATTTACTTCTGATATGCATTTAGATGCTGCATACATAATGAAGGCTGTAACATTCTGCACAGCACCATCAATTACAAAAGAAGACATGTCATTCCATGAGATACTAGTGAGAGTTCTGACCTTCTCCCAGTCGGCTGTATCGATCTTCCACCTAGGAGCCTGTGGTAGACATTCGTTTTCTTGATGTGTTCTTAGCAGTATGGGGAAGTGGTCGCTCCTGTAAGGATTGTTGGTTACTTCCCACTCGAGTTTAGGCAGTATACACGGGGAAACTAAGCTGAGGTCAATTGAAGAAAATGTTCTATTCGCGAGAGAATAATATTTGGGTGTCTTCTTATTCAGCAGACACGCACCGGACAAAAAAAGGAATTGTTCAGCGAGACGACCTCGCGCATCGATACGAGAGTCTCCCCATAGGCTGCTGTGCGCATTGAAATCGCCAAGAACAACATAAGATTCTGGCACTTGATCTATCAAGGACTTAAATTCATGTTTGTTTAGTTGGTAATGCGGGGGTATGTAAAGCGAGCAAATGGTGATGAGTTTGTTTAGTAGGACAACTCGAACCGCCACTGCTTCAAGGGGCGTTTGTAACTGTAAAGGTTGACACGCTATACTTCTTTGAGTGACAATGGCAACACCGCTCGATGATGCGACGGCATCATCGCGACCTTTCGGAAAAGTTATATACCGTCGGAGAAAATTTGTGTGTTTGTTTTTTAAGTGTGTTTCCTGTAAACACTGCACTTTTGGATTGTGTTTTCGGATGAGTTCCGGCACATCATCAAGGTTTCTAAGAAGACCTCTGACGTTCCATTGAATTATCAGTGTATCCATGTGGGTAGTAAATAGGTGCTGTGTGTACAGAAACACAAGTATTAATTACGTAGATTTCAGAGATTAGATTACCGAGATCTTTCGAGGCCCTGTAATCGGGGTCTTGCCCTTTCTGGAGCGTTCGAGGGAGCCTCGCCGCTCCTTAGGCTCCTGGCGCGCCGTGAGGACAGGTGTAGTGTCCATTGCCTCTTGTGAGGCGCCGCACACATGCTCTTGCGAGCGAGAAGTTTTCCGTGAGAGTCCTGCCTCGGAAGGCAAGACCCCTGCGCCAACCAGCCCGGAGGTAGATGGGGCTCCCTGAAGGATTTGGCTGCGCCGGCTGTTGCCAGCGCTGGAAGGGGCCGGGGAGGTTGGGGCAGCCTCGGCTGCGCCCACCTTCGGGGTCGATGGCCCCGTCTGCTGGGTTGGCGTAGCAGCGTTAGCTGCAGCCGCCGGGGGGAGGGAGCGGATGGCGTCACTGCCGCCTCACTGGGTGTGGGTCGGACAGCCACCGGAGACCTTTGTGGCGCTGCCCCCTGACGCGCCACATCAGCAAAGGTGTGCTTTGACAGGAAGGATACCCACCTGCGTGCCTCTTTGAAACTTACGTTTTCTTTTACTTTAATTGCAACTATTTCCTTTTCTTTCTTGCAAGATGGGCACGACCGCGAGTATGCAGCATGCTCCCCATCAGAGTTTACGCAGTGGAGAGGGTTTACATAAGATTCAGAGGTGTGCTCATTAGCACTGCATTTCGCGCAGGTTTGGCGGCCTCGGCAGCTCTGTGAGCTGTGACCGAAACGCTCGCATTTAAAGCATCGCAGGGGATTAGGGATGTATGGCCGAACACGAAGCTTGATATACTCGGCCTCGATGGACTCGGGCAGAATACTTTTTCCAAAAGTAAGTATCAGGTGTTTGGTCTGTATTTCCTTATTGTCACGCCTCATCTTAATTCGATTAACGTTGATGACGTTCTGCTCACTGAAGCCCTCCAGGAGTTCTGCTTCAGTCAGCTCCAAGATATCATAGGAGACTACACCACGGGTGGTATTCATAGTACGATGCGGAGTTACTGTTACTTTGGTGTCGCCAAATGATGCAAGATTGGGTAGCATTTCATATTGCTTCTGGTTGCGGAGCTCCATGAGGAGATCACCGCTTGCCATTCTGGATGCTTTGTAACCTGTACCAAAAACTTGGGTGAGAGACTTAGAATCGAGGAATGGAGAGATTGTTCGCACGGGTTTGTCTGGTTGTTCGGAGTGAACTACATGGAAGCGAGGGAAGGTTTCTTTTTGACGGGCAAAAAACTTTAAGACATCATCGGTGCGCCCCCTCTTCAGGGAGCGATCAGGTAGTGGGGGAAAGGAAGTAGCCATAAAAGATTGTAATTTCGGCAGTAACGCCAGCCACCCACAGTGGAGTCCTACAAGGGGACGCTGCAGGGCGTGTGAAACACGGCCTGCGAACGCCAGCTGTACATTACCACTATAACCAAATATGAGATAACCTAGGTTGGCTATTCACACAAGGTTAACCCTTGCTGTCTGGAAAAATTGTAAGTAAGCGGAAGCAAGGAGAAGACAGGAGAGATGAAAAGTAAGAGAAAGACGAAGATTGGAGGGAGAGAGAGACAGGAAAAGGCAACTACCGATTTCCCCCGGGTGGGTCAGTCTGGGTGTGCCGTCTACATGAAGCCGAGACCCCCAGGATCCCCTTTTCCCCGGACACAACTAAGCTGCGCACGGCTAGACGCGGAAGGGTCCAACCCTCGTGTGCTCGGTTACGTGGTGTCGCAACGCACCAAACGCCTGCTGACGCAGAGGCCCCTGCGGGGAAAGTGCAAGAGCTATAACATTGTCAACGCGCCATATGCTGTGTGTTGAGCGAAAGCGTGCGAGGGCGAACCGACGACGGTGGCTGAATCTCGCGCTCGCAAGGGAGGAAAGCGGGCAGGAAGCTCGCCGTCTTCCGTCGCGCGCAATGCACAGTGGGGGGGGGGGGGTTGCTCCTGTGGGCCTTAAATTGCAAGCGATTGGCGATCGATGCCGAGTCCAGCTGTGCTGTGGACTCAGCTTCGTGGGCGCTATGTTCTGGCCGCTTAGTTCACGCTGAAGCGATAGGCAGCAGGAAGGTCGATTCGCTCGCGGCTGCAGCCATGCTTTAACAAACAGCGAGTTTCCGCAGTCGTTGAGTGAGATGCGCTGGTGTTTGCTTGTGCGCGCATGCATGCTTGTTAATTTAGTTAGTAGGCGAATGTTTACAATTTTTTTTACTGTTGATACAACCAGTATCCTTATTTCGTATAGTTGGCTACTTATTGGCTACTACTGGCGCAATGAATGCTTCGTCTTTCGTGCGAAACCGACTATTTTTCAAACAGGAAGTGGCATACCGGAATTAAATCAATATAATAGGATATAACAAACTCGACATACTCCCGTTTCTGAGTGCAGTGTACAAGAAAGACGAAGCGTAGGTAACTGGCCAAAGCAAATATGAAAGACTGATCTGGATACGATCGAATAATTTATTGCACCCACCCTTGTCCTTTATAAAAAAAAATGTTGGTTTGTTTTGGTTATTAAGGAAAGCATGTCTATTTATCCTGGATATTTGTATCACACCAAAATTGAGTAATGCATTCACAACTACACAGCTGCGAAAACTACAGAAGAAAGCATTGAGTTTTTGTATGTCGCGCTGATTTGCTTCATTCGATTAATAACTTTGTTTTTTTTTTTACTTCAACTTCTTCTTTTATTCTTGTTAGTGGGCTCGTCAATGATGCTCCTTAACTTTTGAAATGATACTGGAAAGTGTTCCAACCCGAATTTCTCGCCTGCTTCACGAAGCTCGGCCTTTTCCTAGTACTTGTAGACCTCCGGAAAAGCATGCACAAAGAAGCGCACTTCGTTGACAGTACACGGAGTGCATATGTCACTGCGAAGATTGACTGAAAATGAAGAATACCATAACGATGATGAAGAAATAATTCAAAGGTGCCACAATTCTCGCGAAACTTCATCCAGCAATCTGAACACTTCATTCAGTCCTCCATTCGTCCCAAGCGAAATAAGGAAGTGGACGGCATCTCTTTGCAATATCAATCAATGGCTCGAAACTTTTAAAACAGGCGACGCATGCTCCCTCATAAATTTGGCTCGCTCCTCGAAATGATACCTAGTGTCTTCCTTTGAGGAAAGTACAAATCACAATCGCAATCTGGAAACGACCATAGGCGCTTATATCAGCGTTAGCCTTCCGAGCGCGAGATTGCATTCTTCAAGCGTGCCGGACATTCCCCTTTGCAACCTTCTTTCCATCTCACCCAGTCGCGCCTTTCTTTCTCACCACTCTCTCTCCTTCGTCTGTCCGCCTTCTGAGAGCTTAGCGTTACAAAAGCCTTTTTTCGCCTACAGACGTCATTGTAACTCGTGATTGAGTGCGCCCCGCGCTTTTGCAATCTAGGTTGGTCTCAAAGTGTGCCAAAGAGCGTTGCTTCAGACAAAAAACAATCGGCCGCTTGTCGTGCGCGTAGGTTCCTGGTGCGTAAAGGAATTTTTCCAATTTCAAGGCAATGCTCGCTGAGGCTTCCTTATTCGCGTTCCAATGAACAATTGTAAATATACGCTGACGCTTTCTACCGTTCAAGCTTTCTAATCCCGACGCATTTGCCACACAATTTGATCACTGAGACTCTGAGCGTGATAAACCTTCGCACTTCGGAACAGTGAGTCAATTTCCTTGGGGAAGTTCGGAACATTTGCAAATTGCCTCCTCAGAAATATAAATAAATTGAAAATGGACGTGACAGCCGTGCCCATATATTTGTTCTTGAAAATATAATTTTATTGGAAACATTCTTTGGCACAAGGGTTATGGAAATACATCGGGGAATTATGTCGCGCCATAGCTCGACGGAGATTTAAAGAACATACACCATATTTGACTGGAACGAATTATCCATTTCATCATTCACTCCTGTACTTACCCACCTGCACTCCATAAAGCCTATTGCACTTAGCTAACCCCTAAAAATTTTTTTTTAGTTAAGTCAACTTATTTCATGACTCCACAGTTCTCGACGGGGCGTCTTTCTGTACCGTGCACCCGATGCACCGTACATGGACATTTTTGAATTTCGCCCCCATCGAAAAGCACGCCAAAGCTCTAAACCACCACGGGGGATTAAGAGGCACTTGAAGTTTGTAATTAGTATCAATCGTCGGAGCATCGAATTTTTTCCCTTTTATTTTCCCCGGAAGGCCACACATACAAGATGAGCGCGTCTATCTTTTTATTAAAGTTTATTTAATCATCATCATCCTTTAGCTGTAGAAAGGCCTAAATGTTGGTATTTGTAATTATATAATGAATTGTTAATTACTACCACGACAAAGAGAGGTATCTTTAATGGGCAGTGGAGATTTTCACTTGGCCAGTGATGTCGAGGTAATTGTTTCGTTATCTCATTATTCAAATTTGAAACGAATTTTGAACATATTTACCGCAAAACCTTTCATAGTACCTGAAAACGGAATGTTGCGCGCAGTGTACCACGTATGTTTGTTGACAAAATTAAAAAAACAACATAACATGTGGACGAATAATAACTGCAACATTTATTCAATTTTAAGGACATGTTATGCAAGAAATAAAATCAAAGAGACAACAAATACCTTATGTGTCTATGCTGCAGTCATAGAGAAGCATGTATACACGTTTTCATTGCTGCCAGAGACTGTCTCACGTACGCTCCGCTCTACAAGATATGAGGTCATCACATCATCTCTGAGACGGAAAAACGCGTATGCATTTGGAAGCAGAGCGCTGAAAGGCTCTTCCGCGGCTTGCGCTTTGCATTCAAGCTCAAAATGAGGAAATGTGACACGAGCTTATCAGAATTAGGGGGCGCTCCTGCACCATAACTCCTCTCCCTACTAAAAAAGTAGTAAAAGAAAAACGTTTTAGGTTAAGTACATATCAATGAAGAAGAGTTCTTCCGCTGACAAAACGTGTAAATATTTTACTGCGACTGGCCGGTCAAATTCATGCGGTTTTATCTCGCGCTGGCAGTTGCAGGTTGAGGTAAACCTTCGCTGCATGCACGGTCAGAATGCGAGTTCCCTTGAGTTCTCTTCAACGTTAGCCAGTTTCTTCGCCTAAACGAGCTTCGACGATAAGTTTGCGTTTGTTCCTACGTCCTGTGTGCGCGTGTGTGGGCAGAGGTGTTGTGATTCGAAACTCCAAGATGAAATTTCACCGAAGCCATTTTGATGTCCTTGCCTCGTCGTCTGCGAAGCGGTTTTACCATTGGTTAATTTTACCGAGAACTGTAAATGTCCTTGCACCCCGATAAATTTGGCACGAAGAGCAAGGAGGAGGGGGGGGGGGGGGGCTTACGATCACGTATTGTGGCCCTTTATGGCGGCGACAGAGTAAGATACGTGTTATGCGTAGCACCGAGCGCATATAAGGGGCTAAAAACAATTTAAAGGCGTAGGTGCAGTTATGAGTTCCGTATGGCATGGCGCTATCCAGGACTTCATTTTTATGGCGCACTTTCATATCTTATCGAGCAAGCCTCGTTCCGATGGCTTTCACATGCATATTCGCGCTAAATATAAGATTACAATGCATAAGCAATCTAAAAAGTAATAAAACTGCCGCTTTATTTGAAATATTTTCTTTCACTCCGCAATGGGGTCATAAAAAATGAAGGCCGTTTCCCTCCTCGTCTGGAATATTTAATACAGTTATGCGTGAGGTGCTTTCTTGTATTTCTTTTATTTTTCATATTTTCCTATATGATAAAAGTGTGAATTTATCTTCCTCGAGCATGTTATCTTTTTCTTTTTCATTTGCGCTTGAACTCGCTATGGGAGTATATGGAATAGTGTGCAATAAAACTATATATATATATTCGTACGTTTGAGTACCGATATGAGTCTGACTGGTAATGAAGGCTATGCTTACGATGTGCGCTTCACGAGGTGGTACATCTGTCCTTCCACAATAATACAAGAGCTTCCAGGACACGAGGTACATTCACGGCAGTACATCATCACCTGCACACAGCTAATTGAGAGTGTGCAATGATTAACCTAAGGGCGCCAGAAATAGAACATAAGACAGAAATTAAAATCGTGTGGATAAAAACACGAAGGCAGATACGAATATGCGAAAACGTCGTGAAGTAAAGCAAAGTGCTAACAAGAAATAATGAGAAGAAATGATCCCGTCATTCAACTAAACATAAAATATGACAGGCGCACTGTTGTAAAGAACTAAATGCCATGACAACAAAAACTTTATTTAGGTGCAGAGTGAGAAGAGCTCAATATAAAATGCAGTATTTAGAACTTCGACTGACATAGGGGGCTTTTTAATAAACCCTAGACGGGTTTGCATGCTGACATGCCTAGCATTCTCCAAATGAGCGGGATGAAAAATTAAATTAAATGAGCCTTGCACGTCACAGGTACATTAGATACACCAAAATACACCCGAATGATTAACAAAATCACATATTTTGTGCATACATCCTGGGTTCTCTCCCTGACAAACGCTGTGCAATAGATCGCCTTAACAAGATAGAAAAATGCAATAGAAAGAGAACAAGAACCATTATCTAGAGTTTAGAAGCACCGTCTGTCTAGGGCTAAAGTCTCAAAAGGGTCACAATGACATGGCGCTACTGCGCTTTTTCGCATTCTTGCCCATTTCACGCACCTGTGGTCATAACCGTAGCTGATAGTGCGTGGATTTCCGAGCACACCTAAAAGGGCTTGTGGGAAAAGCGCAGCAGCTACTGTAGGCACACGCACTTGGTCGGCATTCTGTGTTCCAGAAACTTCTGCTTGTGTCATTGGTAGGGCATGTCGCCCAGGGACTCGGCATTAAGGTCGGCCACCTCTTGAGCCAGATCTACTGGCAGAGATGATGAGTTGCAAGTACCGTAGGGTCTCCGAGGTAATTCGGCTAAGATGTGGTTAAGCGTGACTCGCTCAGCGCCCAGCTGAACAAGCCATGCTTCCTCGGGGTTTTGGCAAAACCGTTGCACACGGACCATCGCCACGTCCACCTGGCTTGTACGGGGGATAGGTAGAAGGATGCTTGCTGATGTGAGGTCGGGTGAGTTCATATCTGCATCCGGGCCTCGTACCGCGTATTTTTATCCTCTTCTTCCTCTTATGCTTGCTTGTTGTGCAAGCCTCCTTAAGCGGTCGCAAGATGTCGCTACCGGCTGAATAATTAAAGAAAAATTTGGCTAATCATGCTCCATTTCAGAAAACACTTATACAATATGTTCATTTGATGGCACTTTCGAATGGTCTAATATAGAGGGAAGTTCAGAAAAATCACAAATCGGTAACCCCGTTAAGCGGGTGAGTTTGGATGAAGGCAATAATTTCATGTTGAACAATAAATTCAAGAGAAATAAATGTTGGCGTTGTCATCCAACGATTCTTGCTAAGTGCAACATTTTTACCACGCAATCAACATAAATTCGACCACGATGAAGCCGCAAACAAGAGTATTGCTGTGTCTCCATGTTCGTCTCCATTTTTAACTGTGGCTTCATTTAAACCATGGCTACAACTAAAAGAATACGTCCCTGACTCACAACAAGCTATGAAATCTGCTACAGAGCCATTGCACGCCAGACTCCGATTCCGCGCAACAGGTATTCCGATCAATTTATTTATTTTATTTATTTAGAAATACTGTCAACCCTCAGTTGAGGGTCTGCTTTGAGCTTGTTCGCATTTTAGTTTAGCCGGATAGTAGATGAACGCGTTACGTCTTATGTAGTAGTTGAAACCATGGAACCTGTGTTGTTTAATACATGCAGATTGAGTGCATATATACATTGCGGTTCACTGTTAAAGATTGCTCTAACGTGTGACTCTCACTATACAGGTGCTTTAGCTGCACGTGCTGGCTAAAGCTGTATGTCAACGCACTGCACAAGTGTGTAGAAAAGTGCCAACGCTGCCAATTACAACTCGTCTCCTGTAAATTAAGTTTTACACTTCCAGATCGACAATTTCGCAAGTGGCTTACACTGATGTCTTCCGCTTCAAAAAAGACAGCATATTCCTATGGCCGAATCATTCCTTTTCCTGCGAAATAGAAGGTGACTCCAACCTTGCTCTAGTGTCCGACACTCTAATCATAGAATTGCAAATTGAACCTTTCAGGCTGAACTGTATGAAAGTCTAGATTTAGGTTCATTTTACATGGTTTTCCACTTTAGAGAAGGAAAGAACAGCTCGCGCAAAATAAGTATTTTAAGTATATTTTACAGAAAGGTGCCACACGTAGCTTGGAGAGTTCGCTTTCTCTTGAGGTAACTGCAGGATTTCAGGATTTTGCTTGCCTCCACAAAACCGTCTCTAGAGAAATATAAGTGGACTTTCACCTAAACTTGATTGCTAATCTTTATGGTCTGAAGGCAAGTTCCCGACACGTACAAACCAAAACAAGAGAACTCAAACGAACATTTGCGAATTGACTTTTTGTATTTCCCCCGATCTTGTAAGATAAACATTAGCTGAAATATGCACGAATGTTATTCGTGCACTTGGATTAGATAATATAGCTTTCAAATAGGACGGGGCGTTCACAATGAACTTTGCTCTCGAAAGATGAGCTTGACGTTCGCCTTTCGGGAAGCAGGATTTTCTGAAGTTTTGTCCTAAGAATACGCCAGGGAGAGGAAGGGAGGGGAGGAGGAATTGAGGAGAAGCAAGGAGTGCTGTTGCCAGGCGAACATGAGAGACTTTCTACGCTATGTCCTAACACCCAGTTTGTGTCACGGACATGGAAGAACAATTACTTACATTTAATGTGATATTTCTTGGACCTATGTAGCCGATAATAGTACCATTCACATCTTCAATTCAGTATTTCATAACTACGCTGCGTAGCTTATTGAGCCTATCTTGCGCGAATATTTAATGCCGAATAGGCTCAATTCTGACTAAGCATTATTATGGCAAATTCGCTCAAGTTTTGGTGGTTCATACTGCTTTTTGTCGGCTGTGCCTTGCAACGGTGCGCGGGTAACGTGCTGCGTGTTCAGGTTAATGAGTATTCTTTCCCGCTTGCAAAGATACCGAGCAGATTACTCACTGTGATGGCCAGCGACAGGTTTCTCGGCGATCAGTGTTCTGATGCTGAAATTGGACGAATCTCTCAATCGAACTTTGGCTTCCTTGGGCTTTCACAGAGCACTACGGATCACTAGAGCAGATTTTCACGATTCTACATTTGGGTTGTGGAACCAGCACAACAATGGCAGCGTTGTTCATGTTTATGCTCTTTGTACAGGGTGGTTATGATTACACATGGGGGAAATTTGTCCTGTATGTCTTGACAGTTCCGCCGGCTTTAATTTTCATGTATTTTTGTAATAACTCTAACGTCAACGTACCAGTGTTATTTAGTAAGTGTCGCTTTAGTCTTGTTAGTCATGACGCGCATTCTTTGTTGTTATTAAATTTATGCAGCAAGTTGGAGTTTAATACTGGGCACTCCGGTGACATTGCTCTGGGGCAGCCTCAAGGTAGCCAAACACTAATTCATGGACTGGTTAATCACAACTCTAAACTGTTATGTTGAAAACAAGGCCACTATAGAGAATGCGCGCTTGCGTATATGAAAATTAAGGCTGCAAACCTTGACCAGCTGCAGATCAGTCTTGCAGATAGCCACAGTTTGGTGATCTTCAGCAAGGATTGACCTGCCGATAACATAAAGCGAAGTTGTATGAATATGTACAAAAATCCCAGTGAGCGCCACGATTTAATATTCTTTCAGATTTAAGAAAGCAAAGAGCATTACCCACATACGACAGCCGAGAACTGTGTTATGGATATTTGCAGTTCACATTTGGAAGCTATCAGTGTATGAATTGCTATCAGTGCATGACTTTGTAAAATGTTCAATGTGTTTCGGTGATTGAGAGACTAAAATTGGCGATTGACTCATGCAGTACGATTGAATGAAAGCGCACGAATACAAAATACAAAATAATTGCTTTAATACATTTTATTCTACTTTTATATAGAGTGCTCCGGTAAGTTATCAAGGAAGGCGCCCCTCTTGTTGTGTCACTGATGCACGCAGACGCCCGAAGGAACAGTTGCATTTGGTGATCCCTCCTGTGTATAGCTGGATTCACTTTTCATAGCTTTTTCTGTATCCATGCCCGTCCTCTCATCGTGCACGAGGGCGTGCACGTCAGCCCTGTACCAGACGCCCAGAAGAAGGTACGAAGCTGCAACGTCAAGTGATTTGATCTGCCGCACAGGCCAGACACTGAATGCGCACAAGACCAGCGAAACGCCATGTGACACTTCTTTTTTTTTTAGAGCGCAGCTCTTTGGCGTCCGTTCCTGGGTTTCGCGTCGTCGTCGTCGTCGGCCTCGTGACCAGCTCCGCCCCCCTTTCATCCCCCCAGCGCTAGCAGCGACCGACTGATACCGCTGGATGCCGCTGACGCCGCTAGAGAGTCAAGATAACGTGACTGCATAGAACACTGTCGCCGCCATGCAGAAAGAGGAGGAAAGGTTCCCCCCCCCCTTTTCTTGTGTGGCGGATAGGGTGCTCTTCAGTTGCCGACGCGCCGGTTATTCGTTGTCCCTGAAACCAACTCCGCAGCTGGGGTTGACTCACTATCGGCGTCAGCGGCATCAGTCAGTCGCTGCTATCTCTTCCCTCCTCCCTTTATCGTGTTGTCCGCTTGCTGCGCGCGCTTCTGCCCCCATCGTTTGCCGCTGGGTGTACACGCCGCCCCCTCCCCCCTCTTCCTGCGAGTCTCCGGTTGTCAAAGCGCCGGCTCGAACTTAATTCCTTTCTTCGCTCCTCCTCCAATGCAACCCCTGTGCGCTGGCAATCAGAGAGCCAGATCGGTGGCGGCGGATCTGTATATGTGCACCGCCCGAGCCGAAATTGCCGCTGCCGTTCGCCCTGTGCGGTGGCAATCAGAGAGCCAGATCGGTGGCGGCTTGACATAAAGACAAACAGCAATTTCCTAACACTTATGCGGGAGAACATCCCGTTCCTCTCGCTCGTAACGCGTCCCACGGCTGTGACAACCTCGCGAGGCACTTGTATAGATCTCGTCTTTGAGAATCAAGCATTGATGTACCAAGTCGAACATATATCCGTCTATTTCTCCGACCACAAAGCTTCCTTCATGACTGTCAAGAACTGTTAGTGGAGTCTTTGTTAAAGGAATACGTGTGAAAAATAAAAAAAAAATTCTGTGATAGCGCATACATGTGTTGCTCGATTTCTTTGCCTCAATATATCGAAAAGGTGAAACAGCTTATTTGCTGCGCTCAAACTTCGCATTAGGAAGTAACGTAATCGTCGGTAATTTTTTTGCTTATCGTTCGTTCACACTTGTCTTTATCCATCATTCTCAAACGCCTATCATGGGTGAGGTGCATCAGTGCTATCACACTGTCTACTTGGCACGATAAACTGGTAGCTAAGAGCAGAATATTGACTCGTGTACTTGTTTGTCTTCTTTTCAGCTATCGCATTTCACCCGCTAAGAGCTTAAAGTTACCGCTCAGCGAGAGACACGCTTGCTTGTTTGAAACTGATTGAAATGTTATCGTTTATTCTATCTGTTATCTATGTTCGCGCGTAATTGTGTGTAATCATATTGTGTGGTCGGCGCGAATCGTGGCCTACTTTCTCAAAGGTATGCGAGCACCAGTGATCACGCTGGAACCTTCGACGAATCATGTATAAAAGCCGACGCGCTTGACCCACAGATCAGACTTCGATGATCGCCGACTGTGACTGTCTCTATCGTTGTGCGATCTGTCACTTGTTTTTGTGGGTACAGGTGCTCGCACTAAACAGTTATCGTTGCTAACAGTTTTCACGCTGTCTGCTCTTTCACCGTCACTACAACGCGACAACGTGAAAGAGAAAACTTCGTCAACATGGCCACAAGATTGTTGAATTCTTTTCACATTCTTAGATATACGTCGAAGAGTGCAATAAACTGTCAAAAGTTGTTGCGCCTATTATCTCAAACTAGTTATTTGCGTCATGACCGAGATGTTCCTGTGTTTTACGACTGATGCTGTTTGTCGTAGCTGATTCGGTTGCTTTTATCCAGCTTGTATTCATCAGTCATGCCTCCCCTTATCATCCATTGTAGTGGTACACTATGGAGCTGACTATAAAGAAAATATTGACTATATATATATAAAAGAGTAAAAATAAATATAGCCATCATTACGAAGTAGATACAAATAGATCGCAGCTCAAATGCGGTTAAATACGGCACAATTGACAGTTCTTAAATGTTACACAGCCAGCGTTACACGAGACATTCACCGAGAATGGAGCATTCTCCAAAACCCTCTTTTGCTAGGTTGCCCAAGTTTAAGCACTAGCATGCTGCGACTTTAGTTGCAGCTGAAGAACAGATAATTTATTTTTCCACTTCTAAGTTTAACTGCAATATTTTCTCATACCGTGCAAGAAAGTTTGAGGTTGTTCTGTCACAGAATTTGAAGCTTTCATTATCAAGCAGGCTCCGCTAATTGACGTCATTCTTAACATTGGATTATAAAACACTCCCTAGGAATGCCATGGGCCTGCGTGAGACACCAACCAATCTGAGGGGTAAATATTCAAGCTCTCATGCTATATTTTTGACACAAGAGAGCTGAGGTGATGATCTTTTCTTTCTCTTCTTTTTTTCTCTTGCCCGGCTTGGAGTGTTGACTTTTGCAGGTAGTTTTGTAACACCTTGCTGCCGCTAACTGGCTTTGTGAATGATCCCGAAACCACTCAGGTGCTTTCCCCGACTTCTTCCTGTTCTTATCATGCGGCTTCTGCCGACGCTTCGCTGCGCTTTTTCATAGTGTACACTTTGTTTGAACTTTCGTTCTTTAATTTCTTGCTTTACCTTCACGCCTTTTACGCTAGGTTTTTCAAGTTTACGCACTAGCAAGTTGCGACTTAACTTCCAGACGAACTGAGTCGGGCTGTTCGCAGTTTGATTTACAGACTACCGTATATGGCTTTCGCTAGCCGCCCAAGAAAAACATTCTGCGGTAAAATAAGCGTACTTCTTTATGGCCGCTTTAATTGTTTTTCTGTGGAAGAGGATCAGCGAACACCGTATTTTCCTTTACCTGACTTCTCCGTTGCTGCACTCTATTGCTGGCCTGTTTAGCGTAAATTCGTTCTCGCTTAAACCTGTGCTTTTGTATCAGTTCGTGCGAGTGTTAGAGAGTGCAGTGAAGCGAACTAGGCAAAGCGAGGCTACAGTAACAAAAACAGGCAGCGCAAGACATGGTTACAGCAATAAACACTCCACGGGAAGGGTTGATGTGAACCGTTGGGCGCGTTTGCGTGTGGCTTTGGAGTCGCGGCCCCGTAAACTCCCACACGCATTTTCCTTTCCGGCAAGCCATTTGCATTATAAAGTAAGTTTACTTTAAGATCTAAATTTTGTGAACTTCCATGGCTCTGAGAAACTTCACGGCTTATTGTCATTGTGACTAAGTTTTTCGTTCTTCTAGCTCAGTTTGTTCTCCGTAACTAACCGTTTCTTGGGTGTGAATCGTAGAAATAGGAGACGGACTTGAGTTGACCACATAGTGGGTGAGCAAGAGTAAGTTTGTGGATATTTTTCTTTTTTTTTTCCTCGTACACAAACACTTCCACAATTAAATACCGTGAAAGCAGTCCACTACCAGGGCTTGTTCTTGAATTGGTTATTTTTGAAACTATACTTCATGATTTAACGTTACCACAAGCCAAGGCCCGTTAGGAGTGATTCCGAACTCTCATCCCAGAAAGGAAACGGCATGGTGGAAAATCTTGCAGTTGGCTTTCAGTCAAACATTATATAATGTACAGGCTTTTAAGATTTATAAATGGGAACAAGGATACAGAAAAAATATCGAACTGTGAACTTAGTTTTGATAACCTTTACATGTGGTTTGCATACTCATTTGGCATCGTCCATTCTTTGTTTTCTACAGCCGCATAAGAATCATGTATGAAATGGAAAGGAAAAATCAAGAAGGCCTCTTAGTAAGAGCTAAAGAGGACAAAACAGGCAAGATATGTCTGAAGGTGCATAATATGGTGCTATCTGTGCATTTCGTGCTCCTGCCGCTGTGGATGGTTTTGCAGTGCCGTAGCCGTATAAAAATCCTGGTGCACTCCAAGAACAGGCAGCGGCTCTATTCCATCACTTGCCAGCTTCTATCGTGCCTAAATGCATTTTGCGTCGTACGATCGAGTACTCCAAGGCCGAACAGGTTCCCAAGCTTAATCAATTGTGTCGCACGAGCACTCTTTACAAGGTAGGCAAATGCGGAAAAGCAGTCCAACCAGAATATGAAGCAGTCTCCTGCTTTTTCTTGCCCTAATATAGTTGAACCACATGTTATTGTGCAATCAAAGTTCAGAAACATCCTCTTCGTCTTTATTAGTTTTTCCACAGTGATCTCTACCTTATATGAGGCTCACTGAACAGTGGGCATCGAATAACATTTCTTTAGAAACACGAACTTTAACTATATAGCGGCCCGACAGTCACCCGGAGAAATGTGTTCCACCGATATCGAGTCATGAGAGCAGTCGATGCGTCTCTAAAGGCTCTGAATTATATCGACTGACTGATCTATTTGATTACCATATTTCACTTCATAGCCTTCAAGTCCTGCAAAATATATCAGCTAGTAAGTACCAGGGACTGCGCTCATAAGCGTTGGTACGGTATGGTGGTTCACAAGAACAGCGCCTGTCCAAGCGTAGCTATAGGCGTGGTAATCAAGGCGAAATGGCCCTGCAACTTGCATATCGTCTTTGAGAAGTAGCTTTATGAATTATGACGCGGATAGAGATTGCCGACACCACAGCATGTGGCGATTGCGACGACGCGGAAACGATTTGTCGTGTTCTTTGCCAGTGCCCGCAGTTCAGTGGGCAGAGACTATCGCTTTCCGTAGTGCTGAACATGCTGGACAACCAGCCTGTGCCGGAAGAAAGAATTCTGAAACATCGAAGCGACGTGAAATCGCGCCAAAAGGTCATGCAAGCGCTACTGCGCTTCTTTAGATCGACCGGCCTGTGTGAACGTCTGTGATTTGGAACGCGTTTCTTGTTAGCTGTTTTCTTTTTCTTTTTCTTTTTATTTTTTCTCTGTTTTTTTTTCTTGTTCCTTCTTTCTTCTCCTCTCGCTCTTCGTAGTCTTTACAACCCCTGTATCTCCCATGCCAGTGCAGGGTGGCCAACAACCCTGTCTTCCTTTTTTATCTCGCTCTCTTTCTCTCTCTATGAACCGAATAATGGCTTCTCCCGTTGGCGTGTTCTGATCCTGCCGCCCGCTGCACCCACCTAGTTATTCAAAGAATACCGCAGAAAGTTCAGAAGTGCTCAACATTCTGAGGCCCTCAGCAGATCGGCATTGACAGATTCATGGACCATGGAAGTACATCAACAAGGCCGATGAGCGCAAGGTTAAAGGGTTAAAGAAAGTGGGGCTCAGGACTCCACCTTGAGGCACACGGTGACCGGTACAATGGTGCGTTGTTGCACTATCTTTTGTCTGCACAAAGAACATTCTGCCCTTCAAATGACTGTTAATCCATTCTAGACACGAGCCCCCAATCCAATGTTCCCCAAAGCTTCATGCTTCATCTCTTCATGCGATACATTGTCGTATGCGCCTTTCACGTCCAAGAACAGCGACGCAGATAACCTCTTTAGGTTTTTTTGCTGTACAGACTGAGCCAAGGTCAATCACATATCTATAGAGGACCGTCCACGCCAAAAGTCGGTCATAGCATCACGGTATATTTCGTTATGCTCCAGGTAGCACTCTAGGCGAGTCAGTAGCATCCTCTCCATCACCTTTCCGAAACAGCTGGCTAGTGCAATGGCCAGGGAAGATTTGCCTGATTTGAGAAGACGAACGAGGCGGCTGGACTTCCACGAAGGAAAAACCAAGCCGTTGCACCACTAGTCGCTGCTTATGGTCAGAAGAACACGCCGAGCTGTTTGACCGAGGTTACATGGGGTCATGTAGGTGACACCATCAGGTCCACGTGATTAGGAACGCCTGCGTGGTGCCAAAACTGCTTGAAGCTTCTCTACCTAGAATAGATTGTCCATCCGGGAATCTCGTGACATCGGTGCCTTTGCTAGATTACTCGAGGTGAACACGGACCCCTTACCGGCAACACTCGCACAGAAGTCTTCTGCTACTTCAATTTCGCGACGACCGTGGTGGACAGCAAGGCACTTGAAGGGGCGATGTTGCTGTGGCAATTTTCGCAGGCCAGAGAAAATGTTCCATATTTGAGACAGAGGCTTGTTTGGATCAAGCGACTCGCATAAGATTTCCATCTTAGAGATTTATTCTGCGCTGAATCTTCTTCTGCAGCCGTCTCGCGTCCATCAAATCGTATATGAATTGCGTGCACCTATAAAGTCGTTAGGCACGACGACAGATTGCCCTCGGAGCTGCTCCAATTTCTCTTCATATTCGCAAAACTGTGATAAAGGTGTAAAATTATAGTCAGCGTTTTGAGTAGCAGCTTTGATTACGCCATATAGGTTTTCAAGAGAACCTTCTTCATTTTCCTTACACCGCTTCTCTGTGAGTGACCTGTACTTTGACCCGTCGATGTGTAAAGAAACAGTGATGTGCGACTTGCCTAGGCCCTTGATCTTTACAGAGGTGGGAATATGGTCAGTTCCATGGGTTTTATTGTCCGCAAACCACTGTACTTTGTTACTTAGGCTGCGGGACACAAGCGTCAAGTCGAGACCACTGCTATATCCATCCCCGTAGAAAGGTAGGACTGCCATCGTTTACACAATAACGTTCATGACCTGACGCAAAGGAGAAAACACGTCTTCCCCGAAGATCCATCTCCTGGCTTTCTCATGGTGGGTGATGAGTGTTGAAATCGTCGGTGATAATCCAAGGCCCATGGGGTCGCTGACATTATAACGCTTAATCTCGTCGTGTCAATACTGCTTGAAGGTGAAATATACACACCCACTAGTGTGAAAGTGAGGTTATTGCGTTTTACTGTCAGGCACAGGTATTGGTTGTTCACATTTGGTGTTACTGGATGCTCAATATAGGTTATCTCACACCTGATATAAACGATGACTTTCCTGTGGTCGTTGCAGGTAGCAACTTTGAAAGCTTCGTAGCTAAATAATCGTATGACCTTGTAAAGGCGTGGTTCGCAAATGACGATGATCAGAAACTGATTCTTAAATACAAATGGACAAATATCCAAAATGCGGGGTTTATAGCCTCGGGTATTCCACTGGAAAATCGAAGCTTCTTTGTCTTCTTCACGAAAGGGCTGCAGATGAGGAGCCATGGTGCTTCTCCAGACTTGACACACCGAACTTAGCATCCAATATTTTAAGGGCACCATGAGCAGCCGGAGTGTGAATGCTAGTTAGGGGCACTCGAAGGGTACTCATGAGGGTTTTTATGATGTTTATGACTTCCTTACCTTGACTGTTGCCAGAAACTCGTTCCGAAGTGTCCTTGGACGAGTGATGCAGCGGCTCTGCAGTTGGGTTTATAGACGCCAGCGCTGGCCACACGTCAGGTGGACCAATGATATCTGTGTCCTTCTCAGGGTGCTTGTTGCTGGCATTGCTGAGCACTTTTGCTGGTGGGTGGACCGTCCGTGGGAGAGGCGCATCTCTTGCTTCGGCAACAACGTTCCTAGAAGGTCTCCGACGACGTGAGCGCCGACGTCGTAGCTTGGCAACAGCCTCTCTGTGGGTGGAACCGTCTCTGACCATTTTCTTCAAGACTTGCTTCTCCTTCTTCATATTTGGGCAATCCTTTAAAGACGCATCGTGAGGACCACGACAATAGCTGCCCTTGCAATGTTCGACATTGTAGGCGTCTGTGCTGTGTGAATCTGAGCATCGCGAGCGCGGGCAGAATTTGTACAAACAGCACTGACGTGTCCCACCTTGCAGCAGTTCCGGCGCTGAAGTGGTCTTGGCACAAACGGCTGCGCTTCATGTCGAAAATGACCAACTTTGAGTTGTGGTGCAAGGATGTCTCCTTTGAAAACAAGTTTCACACATATCGCGAATCGCCAAGGCGATGGGCTTCAAATATGAGATCTTCGGTCACCGGCTTGATGAGAATCGTGAAGTCACTTTCCCTGATGGAATTGTCGGCATCGTAAATAACACCTGTCGTAGAGACCTTGCCGTCTGGTATGTAAGAGCGCACACATTAATTTTGTTCATTACATCAAGTGCAGTACGTTGCGTAACGTCGATATCGAGAACATTCTTGCGACCATTAATCCTCACGGCTGTGATTTGTGACGGGGCGAGGGCCTTAAGACACAAGAGACACAGACGTGGCTTGACGATTAAGCTGGGTGGGACTATCACCAGCATCCACCGGTACAAAGAAAATCGTGTGAACCAGTGGCTCTCGCGTAATTATGGTATCCTTACTTACTTAAGGAGAACTCATAAGTAGTGTTCTCTTTGCTTTGCGTCTTTTCACGGGCACAAAGACACCTTCATCCGAGCTTTTGTCACTGACCAAAGAGTATACCAGTGTGTTTTCATTGTCGGCGTCGTTAGAGCGGCCGGAGTGCTTTCTTGGAGCGGCCGCAGTCGAGGTGTAAAGTATTGGCGGTGGCCCCGGTGATTCCACGTCGATTTCCGCAGTCACAGGAACGGCATCTTCCGCAAATAAGAAAGAAAAACTTGAAAAATTACAGAGACTTAAACCAGTGTTCTACAGAGCAATCGCTTCGTCTTCCTTCGTCCATCTCTGAATAGTTCCCGCAAAGGAACAGCACTACGTGAAAAGCTAATTTTTATTAGAGCTGTCTATGAAGAAATTCAGGGACTCAATCATACCTTATACGCAGACGACATCACCCTATGGGTGAGAAACGGAAGTGACGGAAAAATAGAACAAACACTTCAAACAGTGGTCCAAACAGTCGAATGATATCTAGACAGGACAGGGATAACCTGCTCGGCATAGAAATTGGAGTTGTTGCTGTAGAGGCCGACTCGCAGAGGTCGCAAACCCGGCAACTACAGGGAAGATTTCACCTATAGAGAGGAAATGAAGTTAAAGACTGCCGATGGGAAAGCCATATCCAAAGTCGACAGGATCAGGGTACTGGAGCTCCTCATCGAAGCCAACGGCAACAACGGAGAAACCCTCAGAAGACTGGAGGGAACTGTAGTGCAAAGCATGAGGCTAATCAAAATGATGGCAAACAAACACAGCGGGATGAGAGAGGATAACACGATCAAGTTAATAGAAGCCTTCGTCATAAGTAGACGGGCATACGTAGCGCTGTACTTGAGATGGTAGTTGCGGAAAAGATCAAACTAGAATACCTCATTCGGAAAATATACAAACTAGCCATAGGGCTACCAATCAGCATCAGCACGGACAAGTTGCTGCAATTAGGCCTACACAACTCGATAGACGAGCTTATTGAAGTGCAATGTACGGCACAAGATGAACGCCTCTCTAAGTCTAGATCAGGCAGACACATCCTAGAGAGACTAGACATAGGTTACCACACACAGCACGGTGTCAAGGTGGACATCCCAAGAGAGATGCAGAAAATAATGGTAATATCCCCATACCAAAAACATGAGCGCAGAACACAATAAGGACAGACGAGACAACAGAGAGAAACAGATACAGAAGACATTCGGCATAGACAAGGACGCAGTCTTTGTAGAGGCGGCTCGATACAATCGCCGACGGGGCTTACGGCAGCCGTAATTGATAGCGAGAAACAGTGTAAGACGTGCGCGACGATACGACCACAAGTAACCAGACAGCGGAAGAAGTAGCCATAGTGCTCGCAGTAGCTCAGAATAATATTCAGTGACTCTTAGACGGCAGTAAGAAACTTTGCCAATGTCCGAATCTTCCCGGAGGCACTACGCATTTTTCTTGCAGGAGGTCAAGATTACAAAAGAAAGATATAAATGACATGGACACACGCTCCCGCCCTCGCGGAGGACGGCAACAACGAGGCGACACACGATGCGGCTGGTGGGCTTACGGAGCAAGCCGCGGTCGCACGTGAACGCCCCGGAACCCTCCGGATGTGACGGTGCGGTAGATGAGCCGGAGTGGGGGGACAGAATGACCAGATATAATGACATCACAAAACACTATAGGTTACAAGGGTGCATATTCCCGCGACCTCAGCCTAACTTGACAAAAAAGCAGTCTGTCGCATGACGGCAGTTACAAACTAGGACGTATCCAAATCTTTCGCTCTCGCATATCCTATATCCGGATATATATCACACGGAAAAATGGAAGACATGTAGATCCAGAGCCACTCTGGAGCCCATATCGTGGGAACGCCCAGAGATCTGTAATAAGGAGTACGCGGCCTCTATCAACAGTCGTCGCAGGCAATCGGAGCCCACACTGGTCATCCCCGCCCTCGGGGATCAACTATGGGCCGTTGAGTGGACCGAGGATGCCGCAAGGACCCATGAACTCCATGTCGTCACCTAGGCGGGGCCTTTGGCCCTCCCCGCCAACTCGCAGGACACACAATAAAGTTATTGCCTCCTCCTCCTCCTGTCTATCGAACACAAAAGGTAAAAATTATACATTTCAAAAAAAAAAGAAAAGAAAGACATGGATAGACAATGAAGATAGCTCGGCGTAATCATGGGGTAACCATGGAGTAAATCAAAAGAATTTAGCTTCTGCAGGAACCTATCAGAGTTTTGCCTGTTTCGTCACTCACTCACTCACTCACTCACTCACTCACTCACTCACTCACTCACTCACTCACTCACTCACTCACTCACTCACTCACTCACTCACTCACTCACTCACTCACTCACTCACTCACTCACTGTTTATTCTAGATTCGGAGACGTTGTTTGCATCATATTTCAGCTGATCTGAGTGCGGCTGTTTCATTGCGAGGCAACGGGAAGTATCATTACTAGTAACATCAGCAACGACAAGATGCGAAACATGTCGATGTCCGCGACATTCTCTTTACGGGAACATCGGCACGAGAAAGAAAAAAAAACAATAGAACGTGCTACTACAGGAAACACTGAAGCTGAGTGACGTCCAGTATTTGTCTCTCGCGGCTGCTTTCGCGTACCAGCCAAACAACACAGCCACTTTAGACGACGCACTTGGGTTTCTTATTGCGGTGGCATGGGTTTTGTCCCTCAATTGAAAATACATAAAAGCAGGAATAAGCAAAATAAATAAGTAAATAAATAAATAAATAAATAAATAAATAAATAAATATAATCGAGCAAGCTATGTATTCACGTAGTCTATCACAATGAATGCCACGCACGGGAATCTCTCTTTCGATTGCTGTTCACAATCTATCACGATCTGCATTGGACCTTGTCTTGTATTTTGAGTCAATACTTCTTTTACCATTTTTTCTCTCGCAAAAGGCTCCGTTATGCTCTTCAGCTTCGTTTTTTATTCTGTCGTTTGCGCGATTCCAGCTCCTTGTGCTCCGACCCAGCTTTCATTTCTGGTCTCTTCTCTTACCCCATGAATCGAATAAATGTGTCAGATTCCTCCCTAGAGCGTTCGAATCAGCGTCGGTCGCTCCTATCGGAGGACAAATAAACTAGCATCGTTGTTTCCTGTGCTCGCTTCCAGCAATCGTCACCTCGTTCAGTGATGCTTGGAAGGAAGTGAAAGGGTTCTACGAGAGAAACGCAGGAGGCATGGGCAATGTCGTAGGAGGGTCTGGAGTGGAAAGTATGAAATAGTCGTACTTGACGAACTTGGTGTCCGTAAAAAAAATGAATGCAGCCTATCGAAAAGCTCCTCACAAATATTTGTTTTTGGTGCGATGTGCAAGATGGACGAGACATTTCTTTAATGTGGTCGAGTATTTCTCCGTTTTGTTTGCCAGCGGTTTTGTACCAACAAATGAACGCATGAGCAGTTAGGACCACTTCTTAGCAGTCGTGAACAATCGGAGCAGCACAAGGAAGAAAAAAAAAGAATGAACGATTGTTGCGAATGTGGTTCCTAGTGCTACGGACATGAAAGTGGGCTGCTGAGAAAGTTGAATGTAGGTTCATTGTTTATTTTTATATTTTTGAAGTCATTTTCTGCTGTCTTGTCCTTTGTTTGAAAAGTGAACTTTTTAAATGGTTCGTGTGCTTACATGTAAGTTTGCAGTAAGTCTCAAGAGCTTAATATATCTGTTTAAGTCCTTGAAAGTTGAAGGCGCTTCATTGTGCTCACTATATATATATATATATATATATATATATACATATATATATATATATATATATATATATATATATATATATATAAGTTGGAACAATGGCAGGCTTGTTGGCTGTGGTGGCTGCAGTATGCCACCCATAGCACGTTAGGTAGGCGGCCGACATTCACCTTTCATTTCTGCGCATTGTGTTTTGGTCATGGCGTTCTGTTCTATACAAGAAGTGCCTAATTAATATTTTTGGCACTTGGTACAAACAGCATAAACCCTTATCAACCCTTAACGTTCGTTATAAGCTTATCAGAATCGATCCAACCCTTATCGACTCTTATCAAACCTCACTGGTCGTTATCAACCTTATCAGATTCGATACAATCTTTCACAACCCTTTGCAGTCATGTCAACCATATCGGAATTGCTCCGACTCTTATCAACCCTTATCTCTCCTTATCAACCATACCTGAGGTGATCCTACTCTTAAAAACCATTATCGGTCGTTATCAACATTATTGGACATCATTCGAACCTTATGAACCACTATCAACTGCTATCTGTCCTTATCAAACTTATCGGAATCGATCCGACCCTTATCATACCTTATGGGAGTTTATCAACCTTATCAGAATTTCTCCGAATATTGCAAGCGCTTATCGCTCTT